>NC_046621.1:2272110-2593182 GCF_900324465.2 Anabas testudineus
CCTACTAACGTCCTACTAACGTCCCACTAACACAGCTGCTGTACAGAACAGGAGCAGGTCTGACGGTCACTCTTTACAACACACAGTAGATCCACACGCTAAATGCTGTGACAAGTATTTATTATTATGTTGTTTGTGTTTTCTTATTTTGTCTCCAGGAAAAAGACTATGTTGGTTTCGCGACGCTGCCCAACCAGGTGCACAGGAAGTCAGTGAAGAAAGGATTTGACTTCACCCTCATGGTGGCAGGTGAGAAATGTTCTGTCTCATCTGAATGTTTGTCCACAGTGGCTGAATCGCTGCATATTCCACTTACTACAGCTCCATGTACACCACTCTGGCATGTGTACAAATCCAAAGCTGTCTTCACACACACACACACACACTCACACACACACCACCCATGCAGGATGTCCGTGTTTGGAGGCAGCGTTAGCATCACACCTCCGCACCATCTCCGTTTTGTGAGAAATGTCTGGCTCTGTTGAAATCTGAACGCTGAAGATGAGTCACAACATCTATCCAAAAAATGTTCAATTCCACCTTAAATCCATCCATCAAATGTTCCATTAAAGAATCAACGTGTCGAGGTTATGACCTTTAGTCTTTCTAATGTTATTGAGCTGAAGAGATCGAGTGTTTGTGTTCAACGGGTTTTTATCAAGTCTGGAAAGTAAAGCACGTCAATATGATATTGGAGTCATATTAAATTAGTTAAGTGTGTCTGGCAGCTCAGATTAGATTTAAACAGTCCTGATGCGTCTGGGTATCGATGAGTTACTGTACTTCATATTTAGGACAGAGCTTTTCTAGCTGTTTATATTCCTCCTTAACAAACACACACCGTGTGGGTATATTTTTAAAGCTATAATATGCAGCTTTAGCGAATTAACCTGCTGGGATCTTGATACTTGAAGTTAATTCACTCTGCTGATTGATAAGAAGGGAGAGCTCCGTTAAAAAACCCTGCAGGAGCAAACATCTCTATATATAACTAAAATATGTTCAGAAGCACTTTTCTAAAGAGTAAAACTTACATCTGTGTGTCTGTGTGTGTTCCAGGGGAGTCTGGTCTGGGTAAGTCCACCTTGGTGAACAGTCTGTTCCTCACTGATCTGCATAAAGACAGAAAGCTGCTCAATGCTGAGGGTGAGTCATCGAACCGGCTCTCCAGTATCTTTGATCACAGCTCGGACTGAAAACACCTGCCGGGGAAGCAGACCTTGGTACATATCTGTGTCTGTCTGCTGTTTCAGAGCGGATCAGTCAGACGGTGGAGATCACAAAGCACACAGTGGACATCGAGGAGAAGGGGGTGAAGCTCAAACTGACTATTGTGGACACCCCGGGTTTCGGAGATGCTGTCAACAACACTAAGTGGTGAGTGTTCGTTTGGCACTTTGACATGTGAAGACCAGTTCCCAAACAGAACTCATACCTGTTAGTACTCTGATAACAGCTGCACTAAACATTATTAGCACTTCTTAAAGAGTCGAACAGCGTCTGTACTGCTGTTATTGTCCCATTAAAAGACAAAACCAACGACGTCTGTCTCTTAACATTTCCTACAGTCTGTCCTCAGTCCCTGCCACTGAAACTCAGGATTTCGATCTCATCCTAAAACTATATTGTTTGACTGTGAGGAAAGATTTTTTTTGTCTGCCTAATCGGTTTCACTTGCTGTTTCCTCTTGGCTGTAACTACAGTAGAAAGTGGGTTTCATCAGGACTTTAATTACATTTCACACTATCTCTGTGCCCATCTGTTCTATTCATGTGTTATTGCTCTGTTCTACTTCTCCTGTTTCCTTCTTTTAAAAATTCTTTCCCTCGTTTCTGTTTTTATTAACTGGGGAAAATCATTAATTGTCACAGTTTCTACAATATATTAAAATGAATCTGAAGGAGGAGCAGATGGATTCAATCGAAACAAGCTGGTGTCATGTACATGTTTACAGGAACATAGCAGATACGATACCAAAGGCTCCAGGTCAAACATACAAGTAATGATCAGAGTCCAAAAGTAAAACAGAGCGGCATCAAGGCAGGTGATGGCTGGAAGGTCACCTGGAGGTAAACCAGCTGGCAGAGGTGAATGCTGGATGCTGACTTAAGTGCCGGCAGGTGATGCAGATGGAAAGCAGGTGAGAGGGGCTGGAATGACGCCTCATAATGTACATGTTTGTGTCTTTTACATTGCAGCTGGTGGCCGGTCACAGACTACATCGACCAGCAGTTTGAGCAGTACTTCAGAGACGAGAGTGGACTCAACAGGAAGAACATCCAGGACAACAGAGTGCACTGCTGCCTCTACTTCATACCTCCGTTTGGACACGGGTAAAGCACACAGGCTGATTTAAAACACACGTGGTATTTACGTGCATGTGACATCTGATTAAAACCCATGTCGTCCTGTAGGCTTCGTCCAGTTGACATAGAGTTCATGAAGGCCCTGCAGGATAAAGTCAACGTGGTTCCTCTGATCGCTAAGGCAGACTGCCTCATGCCCAGTGAGGTCAAGAAACTCAAAGACCAGGTGAGAATCAGGTGACTGGGTTCATAAATAAAACTCGAACTGGGAGCTTTTGTAGATTTTCTTGCACACGTGGCACATTTAAACAGTACTGACCTTTCTGTGAGTCTGTTTCTGTTAATCCCACCGTCCATCACATCTCTTGTGTGGGCCTCGTCCTTCCAGCTGAGGGAGGAGATTGATAAGTACGGGATAAAGATCTACCAGTTCCCCGACTGTGACTCTGACGAGGACGAGGAGTTCAAGAAGCAAGACAAAGAGCTGAAGGTGATCTCAGTCCCTGAGATTGTTCATTTATTAGTTTGTACAGTTTGGTACCAGTCAAATCTTTGACTGTGCTGGATCCTTCTACTGCAGTACAGGACTTTTTTACAGTTAACGTTTTAATTGCTATTTTAACACGAGAGGTGACAGCATGCATTGATACTGTTTATACACTTTACTGTACTTTTACTTGAGTAAAATCATGAATGCAGGACTTTGTTGTGATGCAGGACAGCACGCCCTTTGCAGTGATTGGCAGCAACACTGTGGTAGAAGCTCGAGGTCAGAGAGTGAGAGGGCGGCTCTACCCGTGGGGCATCGTGGAGGGTAAACCACGCTGCTTTCATCCTTATCCCAGAATCTTCAGATTCCAGCTTCCATGTCAACAATTTCCAGTAATTTGATGTTAATCGTTTCCTGTGTGCAGTGGAGAACCCGTCCCACTGCGACTTTGTGAAGCTGAGGACCATGCTGATAAGAACCCACATGCACGACCTGAAGGACATCACCAATGACTCTCACTACGAGAACTATAGAGCTCAGTGCATCCAGAAGATGACCAGGTGTGTGTGAAAGCAACAACTTGTGGGAGTAGACTGTATGTTTTTGTCAATATGTTGTGCTCATGGTGGCGTTTTGTTAACTGTCTGACTCATTCAGTTGAGCATTATCTAAATCTAATATAGTGGAGATTTCACTTTAACTGTTTCTGTGGTTAAACAACAAACAAATCGAACATCAAATACTGTTTTCTGAAATGTATGGGATGTTTTAGCTGAGCAGTTCCTCATTCACAGGGTCCAGTGGGTTTCCTGTGTCAGTAAACAGTGTAAAATATAACTAAAAAAGAATCAAAACATTATTATCATTGTGTTATTTTACAGTGTGGGTTGTGATCTTGATGTAGACCAAAAAACCCACAGGTTAAATACATCATATTATAAATTTAGGCTTCAAAGTTCAGTGCAACAAAAGTGATGCACATTTGTGACTTCATCATTCGTTAACCACCAGTTAGAAGACTGGCTAAAAACAGTGTGTGCTCAGTTTCTGTTCAGTACCGTTCACTCTGACCAGTCGATTTTCACGTTGCAGTGAAACACATGTAAACCCTGTGATTTGCTGTTGTCGTCTCTCGTGTTGATTCGTTACGCTGTAGTAAGATGAATGCAGATAAGCGAGTGGAGAGCCCCATCCCAATTCTGCCACTGTCCACGCCAGATGTGGAGACAGAGAAACTCATCAAGATGAAAGATGAAGAGGTGAGTGACTCCGTAATAAACCTCAAATGCTGAATATTTCACGACAGCAGGTATTACGTAACCAAGACGCTGATGTGAATTGATGACCCATATGTGTTATTATGTAAGCTATCTCTCATCCGCCTCTTGTTCCCTTTTATCTGCCCTGTCATCCACTCGTCTGCCTCTGCAGCTGAGGAGGATGCAGCAAATGCTTCAGAAGATGCAGCAGCAGATGCACGAGCAGGACCTGTGACGTCTTCTGTTCTACTTTTGTCAATTAGAGCTTTTCATGTAGGAGAAGAGAATCACACGTAAACACATCACACAGAGTTCAACCTTCACTAATGCCGTCTCTTCAGGGACTGAGGTGAAGAAACCAATTCATAATTCCTATGATTTTCAAAACAGGAGTAGGTGACAGCATGCAGAGTGACGCCTTTAATTCATTTAAATGTTTGTGGAATTTTAAAAGCTTCAGAAACTTTTCTTTGCTTTGTTATTTAGAGAGTAGTCTGCACTTTGTCCACTGTCGCTCACAGCAGGTTTTTGAGTATATTTATTTACATGAATTACTAAATGACACAAATTCACGATGCCCTCCAGGGATGTGCAGGGATCGTGTGCACTACTGTATGAGGAGTGACACTAGATGAAAAACGGCTGATGATATATCACTGTGGTTCATGAAGACCTACGTCACTGCTGCTCTACAAATAAACAGCATGGCACTTCTGTTCTACACCATTTCACTTCTTCCAGGGCACATTTGGTCACACAGACATCCATCTGATGAAACTAATTACAATATTTCCTGTTTTTATTTCTGGTTTTGGTCTCCACCAAGTCCCGAGGGAAATATCAGGCACTTTAGCTGCTGAGTGTTCACCTGCTAGTCTTTAAAAAATGTAATTGTGGATGACTTCCTGTAAGTGAATGTTTTGTAGTTTGATGTTACACCAGATTTTATATGTATGGAAGTTCTCAGAAATGATTTATAATTACTGAATTAACGCTGTAGGAAGTGAATAACTGGGGCGAGACTGCTTAAGAGTGGAGAGCAGCTCATTGGCAAACCCTACAATAGCTGGGCAGCTGACCCCTGTAGATGTAAACCATGTAGATCCACCGCTGGTCTGCTGGGAACCAAATTATAACTTAAACAACCCACAACTACAGAATGGGTGTGTTCCAGTGGAATAAGAGTGAGATACCATCGGCCTCTGTTCAGTCTGCTGCACGCTCTCTGTCTATGAGTTATTACATGTATTCTTCAGACAATCTCCTGTTTATATAAAAACATTTTATAAAACTAAGTATTGCAGTGCACAATCATCAAAGTTCAACTAAAAACAGTCCTTTGTGTTATACAGTGAACTGATTCTATTTCAGTGTGTGTTTATCTGTCAGCACTGATCAATCAGGGGGTTTGGAAATAGACACAAACTCAGTATTTAGCCGTGTCCGTCTCCACACACTTATAGAGAACAATTTGTTTGCTTTATAATATCAATAATGATCATAACGTGTGTTTATATTGTCATTTTCAAAAACAGCTTTTCAGTAACAGATGATTCAATAAACAATGAAACATTTCTTGTGTCACTGTTGATTCACTGTAATAAATGAACATGTTCTTCAAATGGGCGGGAACTTTATTGTAATAACATTTTACATGTTGAAGGAGGATTGAGGGAGTGAAGCAAGCTGCACTGTTTCAAAACCAATAATGTAAACCAACGTCTGGTTTGGATAAAAGATGCAGCTCATAGTTGGAGGACAGTAACAAAGACTCAGACGTCACCTTACATGTGAATATGGAGCCCAAGAAGGTCACATGTCAAATATCCTGACACTTTAATAAATGTTAAAAAGACAAATAAAAGAAATCAAACTAAATGTGGCAACAAAACTAAATTAATATGATTTACCAATTTTATCTCTTACAATAATTCTAGGATGTGGACACTAGGTGACACAATACCACCCCAAGAATTAACAGGTGAACCAGTGAAACAGACACCTCGTTGTGTTTGTTGTGCTTGTTACTACATTTAATTTAAAGGGAATTCAACCAAACTGCAGCTGAGCCACAGGGCTCCAGGTCACTGCACAGCTGGATCAGGCACTGGGGCACCCAAAACCCTGAGTCCGGTCCTGCTGTCTCCTGCTGTCGCTGCCTGGTGTCAATGTTTCCGTGGACAGGGGCTGGACGACGCGCCTCGCAGCGCTCCGGGCTTCCGCGCGTTTTTCTCGTGTGATGCGCCTGAATGAGATAAATCCAGGTGTTCAAGTTTAACGGGAGACCAGCAGCCTGTCTGTCCGAGTCGAGGCGAGGCGAGGATGGAGCGCAGCGAGGCGGACGAGCAGGAGAGCAGCTCGTCCCAACAAAACACGATGTGGAAACAGTTTCAAGCCAAAGCCAAGCCGCTGCTCAGCCCCAAGCTGGGCGCCAGAGAGCCCGAGGACAAGAAGGAGCGGGGCATGTGGATGTTCAAGAAGATGAAGAGGAAGGAAAACGTCGCCCTGGACCGGGTGATCTCCTCCTCGCAGCCCGACCTGCTCTTCTCCGCTCAGGTGGATGTGGAGGCGAAAGACGCTGCGCTCTGCGGCAAAGCGCGCAAAAGCGGCTCCGGACTCGGCCGAGAGAAGCCGCAGTCGTCCTCCAAGCACAAGTCTGTCAGCTCGAATAAGCCCACGGTGTCTCAGCTGGTGCAGTGTCACCACAAGAGCTCCTCTCTGGGGTCTGCGTGCCTGGAGAGGCTGGCCGAGCCACCGGGCGGCGGCGGAGGCGGCGGCGAAGCGGCAACAGCCGCTGCAGCGGAGCCACAGCTGGAGAGGAAAGATGAGCCGACGGTGAGCTCCCATCAGTTCAATACTCTGGTTTGTTATAGATTATAACAGGTTGACATGTGGATCCCAGCTTAATGAAGGCTGGGACCAGTTTAATAAGACTGAAATGATCCACTGAGCATCAGCAGCTTTAAAGGCCCAGTTCATTTAGTTCAGTCACTCAGCTGCAGCCTTTAACTTCAGCCAAGTGATGGTGGAGCTGAGTTCAACCAGGTGTCCCTAATAGACTGGAAACTAACGGTATATACACACTGAACAGAGGAATCGAAACTATGTGGTTGAAAAAGAGGAAAATACTTTTAGTTTTACTGCCCTGAGTGAACATCAGCTCACATCACACTAACCCCCCCATCCTGAAACACACACTGTGTTTAATCCCACAGGAGCCAGGTCGGGAGGAGAGACGGCTGTATTTGAGTTTATTCCCCTGAAAAAAGGAAAAGTCCAAAGTTCACTGATGTTTAAGAAGTAAAACGAAATGTTGGTGGAGGAGCCGTGCACATCTGGATTAGATGTTCTGTGTGTGTATTCTCTTCTCCCTCCTTTAATTCTTTACTTTGTGAGACAGAGGACCAGTAAAAGACTCTAGGACTAGAGTAACTACAATAACACACTAAACATCATCTTGTAGAAATAGTCCAGGTATAATTAGGGGGAATCCTAAATACCTGTATCCTCTATACATAGAGTCATGTTCCTTCCTTGATCCTTCACTTGTTCCTGGACAGAGTCGTAGTATTTAAGAAGCTAACGCAGACACAGTCGCTTCTAGTAAACAAGGAAATGCTCTGTATGTTCAGGGAGATTAGTAAGAAAGATATTTCATTTTCAGTTTCTAAGGGAAACACCCGCTCTCGTGCTTTAGGACTGATAGTAAAAGTGTTTTCTTTGTACAAGACAAACAGCTGAGGCTCGGTGACGTTGTCAGAGGCTGTTTACCTGTGTGTGTGGCTGTGTAAACAAACAGTGTGCACTTTAAATCCGTCCACAGTATCCTGTGGTTTGCACAGTAGTCCCTGAACTGTGGTTGGACTTGAGGTTGGGTATTTTAGGACACTGGACCGGCTTTAAATCTGTCTGTGACCTTAAGAGTCTATAAATTCCTCTCATCCTTTAGCACATCCTGTCACTCAGGCTTACGCCACTGGAGGAGGATTAAATTCGAGCCGGGCCCGCACGGCTCCTCCTCTTCCTCCCTCCTACTCACCTGTTGCTCCGTCTCCTGTTAAGCTGTGACACCTGCTCTACCACACCTGCTCTGCTCCTTCCCTGCTGCAGTCACTTTCTGTGGAGATGCTTTTTGGATTTTGGAGTAAACACATCCTCACTGTGTCCAGATAGTTTTTAAAGTAAACCCCACTCCTCACCTTTAACCTCTCTCCGCGTCCTGCTCGACCCTGGATCTCTTTCTAAGCGAGGCCCCGGTGGCAGAGTCCCGACTAGCGATACGTGGTTTACTTCGCTTTGCCTCTTGTGATGACTCCGTTTCTCTCTCCTCCACATGTCGACGGCTGCTGTCGGTGAGCTGATCATCACCATCCCCTCGTTTTTGATCTGTACACACACAAGTGGGGAGTTCTGTCTCTACATGGGTCCAGATTTCTCAGATCACTCGTTTTTCTAATTACAGCCCCGTAAAAAATTGGTTCTTGTATGTGAAGGTCGCTTTAGGATTAACTGTCTTATGACAGAGGATTAAAGTGAATCAACAAAGTGTCAAACTGAGCTGTCAGGTGTCAAAATAAAAGCATCAAATAACAACTGAGATTTCACTTAATTTACAGGAGTAGTATGACTCATATTGATGTTTTCAGGTCAATACTCATCACCCTCACATAGTGAGATTAACAATCTATAAATAAAGTGTGTATTTAGTACTTTGTCAAACATGTTTGTGAATCTCATTTTATTTGTAGCACACTTCACACTTTGCTGAATTTGTTTATGTATTAAGCTTTACAAACACAGCTCACACAGTATGACTGTGCACATTTACGGAGCTGCCACTGGTGGATTTTAGGTGTTATGCTAAACAGGAAGTAGTGAGATCACCGCCTCTTACGCTCCATGTTTGAGATCATCGATGCATCGATTCTGCATGTCAGGAACTGCTGGTGTCCTGTAAGCCGTGCACATGCGATGCATGTGCTGCCACTTCCTCTTTTCTTTACCCTCAGAAACCAGCAACAACTTTCTGTCAGTGGTGCATCAACATGTCTCTTGATGCTGCTTTTTGAATTCCCACCATTCTCACACTGTCACACGTCTGTAGCTGAGTACAACTCACGTCTCTGCAGCACAGTTTGTTGGTGGGTGTTGTGAAGAAAACATGTGAGATTGTACTTTTCTTAAATGCTCTCAGCTGGAGCGAGCCTGGTGGGAGCTTCTTCTGCCTTTTATTTACACTATTGATCACTGCTGGCAACAGTATTGATGTTAATGGACCCTAGAGGCCTCAACTTCATGTTATGAAAGCTCTGCTGTTGACACAAAGACATATGTTCATAATTTAGCCAGGGTTGGAAATTTACACTTGCTCAGGAACTGATTAGCTAATGGAAATATCTTTTTAGGTAATAAATAATTATAAATATAACCAAGTAGAGTTGCGATTGGACACAGTCTGTACATGTCTGGAGTATCAGAGTATCAGAAATCCGCAGCTGATCAGTTCATCACTGTCACATCCAGACATCCGTTTCATTCTTAGGATATCGACTGATCAATCAGCTTCATTTCATTAAAATTAAATGAAATGATGTTAACCTTATATATTATTGATGTGATTTCAAGGGCTGACCTGCACCTGGACCGCGTGCAGTGGAAACAGCTGAATCCTGACTGCGCTGTTAACTCTGGCAGCCTGGTTACTTCTGTAAACTCCCTGACTCAGCTCGTTTGGGTTTGTGGCTGCTGCACTCGTCTGTTTCCACCTGATAAGGTGATTTCAGGCTGTCATTGACTAAGTTCAAATATAAAAATCTACTACTTTGTTCTCTGTGGTGGAAAGGGTTAAAAACTGAAGCAGAGGAACTGTGTGAGCGGAGGAAGAGACAGCAGAGTTTGATGGTTGGTGTTGATTGCTGGTGGATGCCATCTTTGTTTTCATTTTGTGTTGTCATTGTGGTTATTGTGTAACTGTGAGTTCTGTCATTGTGATATTTTTACATTTGATACGTAAATTACACAAAAGTTAAAAGAGGGTTTCTACTATTATAGTGTCAGCAGCTCCGTGGAGTTGACCGTGACCGTGTTTCCCTGTTTCTGCTGTAACGTTTCAAGCTAAAGCAGCTTTAATACGTAACTCTTTTCACCCTCACACACCAGCAGCCTGTTGTCATCATATCTGAGCGGACTTACCCCTTTTCTAACATCCTGCTGCTGAGGATGGTGCCTCCACCTACGATACACCCACCACACAGTCAGTGAGACACATTCACCCACAGGATGATCTCAGTCACAGTATTTTATTGGCCTGTTCTCAGATGCCGCCCAGAGGAATTGTGAAATGCTTCAGACGTTTTCAGCCTCAGGAAACACGTCTGTGTTTCATAACGTGATACTGATCGCTGCTGGTCTCTGACTGCTGCAGAAGGAGCCGTCAGCTTAAAGTCACTTCTGATTTTGAGCAGAAACTTTAGATGAAATTCAGTGTTGAGTCTCGTTAGCTACTGAAAGTCTGAACATTTGTCACGTTCAGCCTTCAAACCTGCTTTTTGTCCAAACACACTCTGACCCAGAGACACGTTTGGTTACAGTATGACTGTGTTCCTGTTTGTTTTTGTGGTGTTTGTGTCGCTGTGGCTTCAACACATTCATCATATACAGAGGAAAACACATTATGTCATTTTTAAGAGGCAGAGTTCGCACAGCCAAGGAATGGTTATCTATTAAATTATGTGTTGCCAGTTTATTGATCCAGAGGCTCAAACTGTCATTAACACATCATTAAATCTTAAGTCTGAACTGTAACACATAAAACAAGTGGAGGCTCCCACAGCTGCAGACAGTAGACAGTAGATAGTGCAGTGGTCATGTGTTATCACACAGAAGACTTATTGATCGTAGCATCTCTGTAAGTGGAAGTCAACAGGAGGCTGCTCCCAGCAGAGCAGGTCTCTTGTACTAAAAGCGACGTACAGTGACACGATGCTCAGTCTCTCTGTGTGTGGTCATTTAGTATGTCTGTGGTTTGTTTGCATGTCTTTGTTGTTGTCTCTTTATGGACCTTTAGCATCTTGTAGTGGTTGTTTGACATCTCTTTAGTCATTTTCATCTCTTTACAGTCGTTGTTGTGCCTCTTTGTAGTCGTTCTGTGCCTTTGTGGACAGGATTGACTTTCAACTTCACCTACTATTGACAGATGCACGATGGAACATTTAAATGAGACAGACATTACAGAGATTTGTGAATGCATCCATGTGTAGATGATGATGGTGAGATGTCTGCCAGAGTTTCACCTGCATTAACAAAACCACTGTTCATAGAAGCATGCACACTCCTATGCATCCATACGTCTGTTCAGTTTCTGCACTGCAGCAGCAGCCGGTGCTGCTGTGGGAGTGATGGTTATACAAGAATGGAAAAAATATCAGTTCATCACTACTCTGGTCGGATGGGAGGAAGCTGCTCTCTTGTAATTTCCTGTCAGTGGTTGCCCCTGGGACAAGTTACCGAGCTGAATTAGACGCTTCAGTCAGTGTTAGCTGTGTACAATGGTGGATACAAATATGACTGAGGTAGTGAACGGCGCATTTCAGTGACGACTTAAAGCCGTTTTTTTTCTTCTTAAAGACGTCGGTGAGTTTACTTTGAGATTGTGGCTTGTGTGCTGATGGTGCAACTGGTTTCACATTGTGCTGTTTGTAATTCATCTATTTCTGCTCTCAGGGTATGGCGGCTCCGTACTCGTCAGGAGTCACGCCTGAGAGAGCTGCCCCCAGCTCAGGGATGTACAAACTGGAGATTGAGCTGAAGAGAGGACACAACCTGGCCGTCAGAGACAGAGGAGGTAGAGTTCTGTCTCATCTGTACGATTTATTTCTTGCTGCTTCTCTGTTCTTGATTTTATGGATCAGTCCTAACTTTGTCTTCTCAGGCAGCAGTGATCCATATGTCAAGTTCAAACTCGCTGGTAAAGAAGTGTTCAGGAGCAAAATCATCCCCAAAAATCTCAACCCAGTGTGGGATGAGAAGGTGACTTTAATAATGGATAGTCTGAGTGAGCCTTTGTATATAAAGGTAACGACACACACACACACACACACACACACACACACACACAAAGCTTTTCCGTCTCAATTCTTAACGAACACAAGAGCGAGTGGATTTTTTTGTTGCTCCTCTGTAGGTGTTTGACTATGACTTTGGCCTTCAAGATGACTTCATGGGTTCTGCTTACCTATACTTAGAGTCTCTAGAGCAGCAGAGGTAGGTCACTGAATGCTGTTATTGATGCCACCATGTGGTTGAATTAATGAGTTCCTCCCCCCATGAGTCTCCGTTTTACAAATAAACATTCTCCTTTCAGTTCCTTTACTTAGCTCTGGTCACCTAATTAACTAATGATGCCCCCAAGCTGCACTTTATGTAGGGCCCCTTACCAACTGACTCCCGACACTGTGACGCTGTGTGTGAATCGATTTTTCTCTAGTAATCTTTGTTTGACCTTTACCCGGTCCTGTGTGAGTGTGATGGAATCACAGATCTGGAAGTTAAACTGCTAAATCGGATATTTTAGTTTTAGAAAATCTGTTGCCTCTGTACATTTGACATTTGTTGATATGTTAGTCGTCATGTGTGGAACTTGTCATTTTCATTAATGAACATCCAGTATGGTGACTAGGTTTAGAGTCGGGGAGTCGATCGTGTAGCAACACATACTCATACCTGTGTCTTACAGGACGATACCTGTAACTCTGGTTCTGAAGGACCCTCAGTACCCTGATCAGGACCTGGGCTCCCTGGAGTTGGCCGTCACCCTGACGCCTAAAGACAGTCCCATTGAGGAACGACAGGATTCAACGGTATGGATACTAGTCTGTCAGTTAAATGAAACACAGTCTAATCCTTATTTAATCTTTTCAGCTCCAAAAGCTTTGTGGGTTTTATTTGCAAAATGTTGGTGTGTGAAGTAACTTCAGCTGTCAGACGCAGTAAATGTACAGTATGTACAAAAACACACAAGGATTATTTAGTTTCATTTTCATTTTGTCTGTTCCCCGCAGCCGTGTGAGGTTAAGACGTATCGGTGGAAACCGTATGTGAATAAAGTGAGTGCAGTGGTTAGGCTGGTAGCAACTTCCTATCCCACCCCCATCCTCCTTCACCCTTTAGTCGACTGAGTAGCTTTTTCTTTATCACAGGAAGAAATAGGCTGAACAGAAAATCAGGGTCCTTTGTTGTTTTACTAAATATTCGGTTTAATGTTGTTAGCTTTAAGGTTTTAGCTTCAGTGTCAGGTTGATTTTACCACAGCAGCTTCTATGAATAAAGTAAAAAACTGATCTTAATGATAGAGCGACAATTCGTTTTAGCTTTATCCTTTTTATCATTTTATTTAGAAATAAATGTGATTTTGACTGATGCATGTTTGGAAGCAAGGAAGCGACAAAATAATAATTCTCCTTCACAAACTCACTCATTTAATTTGGAAATGTTTTCATGGTGTAGAAAAGCTGCAGCTACAGTGACTCGAGTTGATTTTAATGTGGGAGAAGTCGTTTCCGCTGGTGAACAGTGTCACAGAATGGAAATCTGCAGTGTTTAGTTTTATAGTACACGTGCAGGATCAAACTGTTTACAACTTGCAGACATATTAGAAACCGGTGTTGCCATATTTACCGCTAGCATCTGTTTATGTGTCACAAGAGTCTTTAAAAAAGATTTAAAGCTGCTCAAATAATTAGCAGCAATGAATCTTATTAGTATTTATAATGTGAAAGACCACAGAGAATTATTCCTGTCAGTCCTAGCTAAAGTTTTAGCTTCTTTCAGCTCGTTGTTTTGGTTTTATGGTCCAGACCTTTACATGTCATAATCATTTAATTTGCTGTTATTCAAATGCTGCTTGTTTCCACATCAAATTAAAACAGACAATAATTTCGGTGTCTTCTAACTCCTGAGGGAACCACCGGGATCTTTAGCTGCTAAGTTCTTTTGTTGTTGTGTTAGTTCATCTCTAACTGAGACTGTACAGTGGGTGTGGGGGGGGTTCCTCTGAACCTGTCGACCTGCAGAGGTTAGAAACAACCCTAAGACTGTGATGAGCAAATGATAAAGTTGTGGACTGGACATTAAACAATTAGCTGAAAGACTCTGGAGCAAACATGAAATATTCAGTAGTGATTCACTATTTTAGATTTTATTTCAGTTTAGTTGTAATCACGCTTTCTGTTGTGTTACTTTCGTTCTTCATTAGCATACGAGCATCAGGCTTCCACATGTATCCTCAGCACTAAGATTTTAAGCACAGCCTGTCTCGTTCATCTTTTATTCAAGACATAAATTAATGATAGGTCACGTCCCAGTCTGTGCTGCAGCTCCTGTCAGAGACGACATCAGCATCAAATGATGTGAAGGAGAGATGGAGGGAGACAGAGAAGAGAAATGACAAATACAGGAGAATCCACACTCAGAGCCAGAGAGCGAGGGTAGATCATCATTAAAGATGACAATAACCGATATTCAGTGCTGTAGAGAACATTTCCCACTGTTAGAATCTGTTTGGCTGCTTTATTAAATGACTACACCTCCTCTTCATCACTTGTCTTACAGCCTCCCCCAGTGGTTTAAAAATGACTGCACTTTGCAGCTTTGCTAGTTTTCTTGTGTCCCACATACTTTGCTGCCCTCTAGTTTAACCCTTTCACACTTTAAGGAGTAGAAATAGGAGAAATAATGTATTTTATGTATTTTAATGTATGTTCAGACTATGCTGCTCAGGAGGTCTTGGAAACGTTCCACTAAGGTAAATGATCCTCGTCGTCTGTGTGTGCCATCACGGCTTTCCATTAACTGCCCCGACTCCCTCATGTTTGTCGCCTCTGTGTCGCTTTTCATCGTGTGATATCACGTATTTTTAGAGCCTCACCTGACCACGTCGTTTCCATCCAACATACTGTGTATTGAGTAGCTTACATGCTGATTGCTGTCATTTTCATTCACTGCCTGCAACTAGGGTCCCGTTCTTCACACTGTATCATACCCATTTATTTATGGTGTATGTGTTGAGTAAAAGTCAGTGTGTGTGTGTGTGTCTGTGTGTGTGAACCAGCAGCAGCAGTCAATCCGTCTCTCAGAGCTGCATCGGAAATCCCAGCTCTGGAGAGGGATTGTGAGCATCGCGCTGATCGAAGGTCACAACCTGATTCCCATGGACCCCAACGGTCTGAGTGACCCGTACGTCAAGTTCAGACTGGGACCACAGAAGTACAGGAGCAAGGTTTGTGAGACTTAGACGTCTGCAGTGGTGGATGTAGCTGGTGATGTTGTTACCAAGTGTTCCTTTGAATAATGTGTGTGTGTGTGTGTGTGTGTGTGTGTGTGTGTGTGTGTGTGTGTGTGTGTGTGTGTGTGTGTGTGTGTGTGCAGACTGTGCCAAAGACCTTGAATCCACAGTGGAGGGAGCAGTTTGATCTACATCTGTATGAGGAGACAGGAGGGGTGTTGGAGATCACTGTGTGGGACAGAGACACCGGGAGGAGAGACGATTTCATCGGACGGTCAGTCTCTGGAATCTAAAACATATTCTCTCATTTAGTCAATATGTTTTCACCTTATCATCGATTTCACTGATCAGTGGGCGGAGACTGACCTCCTGTCCATCATTCTCACACCACTGAACTCTTAACTTGTGTGTTTGTTGTCCAGCTGCCAGTTGGACCTCTCCACTCTGACTAAAGAGCAAACCCATCACCTGGAGCTGCCGCTGGAGGAGTCCCGGGGCTACGTGGTGCTGCTGGTCACGCTGACCGCCTCGGCCCACGTCTCCATCGCCGACCTGTCCGTCACGCCGCTGGACGACCCGCAGGAGCGCAGAGAGATAATGAAACGATATGTAAGCAGCAATCGCAGTGACTCAGGCTCAGAACAGTTAGGATGAAATATCTAAATATTTATATTTGTTCTTCTTTCCCCGTCTTTGTCTCCAGAGTGTGTTGAAGTCATTGTCGAACTTTAAAGACGTGGGCATAGTGCAGGTGAAGGTGATGAGAGCAGAAGGACTCATGGCTGCAGATGTAAATGGTAAAGAGTTTAAAATGAATCAGGAAAAGATTTACACACCTTTTTGACACAGATGTAGTCGACAAATTGCGTATTTCTCCTTGTTGTCTTAGGTAAGAGCGATCCTTTCTGTGTGTTGGAGCTGAACAATGACCGACTGCAGACACACACTGTTTACAAGAACCTCAATCCAGAGTGGAACAAAGTTTTCACCTTGTGAGTGACGGTACTAACGATATATCACCACTGATTTCTGTTGTTACTTTGTTGAGTATAATGTTGAATAATTATTATATGTTATATGAAGAACTTGCACGTGATCTATGAGTTCTACATTTAATCAGCACAAAAAGCCTCAGAAACAGCATTTAGGCCAAAATGAGAGAATAAAAATGCACTGAAACCATCTGATTACTATATTTAAATATAATATGGGTTTACAAAAAAGCAAATAACCAAACGTAGGATACAAATAGTTTAACAGTGAAGGAACCTCCATGTCACTGTCACTCCACTTTCCTCTCTCGTCAGTAATGTGAAAGACATTCACTCAGTGCTGGAGGTGACGGTGTTCGACGAGGACAGAGACAGGAGCGCTGACTTTCTGGGAAAAGTTGCCATCCCACTTTTACGAGTGAGTGTAAGAACATGTGGCTGTGGATTGGTCTTGCAAACTTCAGACCCTAACTACGTTTTATCTGTGTCAGATCCGTAACGGTGAGCAGAAAGGGTACCTGTTGAAAAACAAGGCGCTGACAGGACCGGCCAAAGGAGTCCTCTACCTAGAGATTGACGTCGTCTACAACACTGTGAGTGTCGTCTGAGTTAAGGTGTGATGTTGAAATGTCTGCACTTTGTTACATGGCAAAATTATCTGTGTGTGTTTTCCTCTTCAGGTCAAAGCTGCCTTGAGGACGGTGGTTCCTGCAGAACAGAAATACATCGAGGAGGAGCCAAAGGTTTCTAAGCAGGTATGATGGATGGCGAGCGCCTCTCTTTTCTCTAATGCTGTTGTCCTGTATTGTGTTGACTTGATTGTTGGCCTGATTATTGTCTTGAGAGACAGTGAGAGGAGATATAAACATTTGCAGTATTCCTTTACGTGGACCTCTGTGTCTTTCAGCTGCTCCAGCAGAACTTTAACCGTGTAAAGCGGTGCATCATGGTTCTGATCAGCTACGGGACTTACATCAACAGCTGCTTTGAATGGGAATCTGCACAGAGGAGCATTGTCTCTTTTGTGGTATGAAAAACACTGAGAAACAAGTATTTCATGTGGCCTCGATCCTTGTTCGACCTGTAAAAATCGATCTGTTCTGTCATGATGAAAGATGACAGACAGAGAAAACTGACTGAACAGCATGTTTTAATGTTTAGAAAATACTAAATCACAAATCAAAACTTCATCATCAGAAGCTAGAAACATGTTTCTCATTTAGATGAGGATTCACGATGAGGTTTATGTCCTGTCTCTCCTGACAGCTGTTTATAGTCGTCGTCTGGAACTTCGAGCTCTACATGTTGCCGCTGGTGCTGCTGCTGCTGCTGGTGTGGAACTACTTCTTCTCCTCAAGCAGGGAAACAACAGAGATGGTGAGAGAGCCCCACAGCACCATTGTTTTGTGTGATCTAATTATTTTATTAAATTGTCAATTTCAATTTGTGATAGTCACAGCAAAGATAGAGAAGAAAGCATCATGAACACAAAACCAATTACAGCAGGTTTTAAAGGTTTAATGTGATTTAAATGTTTGTTCTTTGCTCTTTTTTCTGCTGCAGTCAATGGAAGCCATGTTTGAATCGGACGATGAAGAAGACGATAAAGAGGACAAGGTAGAATCATCATAACATAGAGTAATACTGAAAAGTACACGGTGCTACAGAGAATAATACTAATGTTTCCCGTCTCCCTGTCAGGAGTCAGAACCCAAAGGCTTCATGGACAAACTGTACGCCATCCAGGACGTGTTCATCAGCGTACAGAGTGCTCTCGATGAGGTGGCTTCGTACGGAGAGAGGATAAAGAAGTGGGTATCGCTAATAGTCCACTGTGTTGGGGTTAGAGGAGTTCTGAATGGCTCCCCCGTTAAACAGGAACAAACAGTAAGATTGTAAAGAGGTCTCATCAGCTGCCACGTTAACACACAGGAACAAGAGGAGGCGTCAGAAATAGACAAAAACAGGACAAAACAAAGGAGGACTGAGAAAAACACTGCAGGATATAAACATGAGAACAGTAAACTGTGCTCTGATCTCGTCTTTTATGTGTTCTGCTCTCCTTCCACTGCAGCACCGTTAACTGGACAGTGCCTTTTCTAAGCTGGCTGGCCATCACTGCCCTTTGTTTTGCCACCCTCCTTCTCTACCTCATACCTCTTCGATACCTGGTGTTAGCGTGGGGTGAGTCCTGATTTCACACAGCAGCATTACACCAATGCAGAGAATATGCACATGCACTGATTTGTTTTTGTTGTTTCTTTGTCTCTTCAGGCGTGAATAAGTTCACCAAGAAGCTCCGCGATCCCTACATGATCGACAACAACGAGCTGCTTGACTTTCTCTCCAGAGTGCCCTCTGATGTTCAAGTGGTGGGTAACTCGACTTCATGGTGCAGATAGGAGGAACACCGAGTAGATCAGAGGGAGTACTTGATGCTGTAAAGGGTGTTTGCATGGCAAGACATCAGAAATATAAAACAGAGGGAGGCTAAAAACAGTAGAGAGTTAAATGTGTGTTGGTTTGAAATCAGCTACAGCAGCAATTTCTGCACTTTGCACATATATATCTGTGTTATTTTGGAAATCATTCTGCAGAACGTTGGCTGATATTTACTGGATCAGGTCTTCCCTCCCTCCCTCTCTGTGCACTACTTCCTGTTCCAGTCCCTATGTGTAAGATTCGTAAATCGATTGATAGTTTTAAATGTGTGTTTGCTGCAAAAGTTGAAAACGTCTTCGGGAGAATATATTTAAAATACGCTGCTTTAATGTGTGCACGTGGAGCGGCTACAGCACTGCTTACGTCTGAGTCTGTCTATATATTTTCATCTGCATGTGTGTGTGTGTTGACAGATGCAGTATCGTGAACACAGGGTCGACCCCGGACAAAGTCCCAACAAACGGAGGAGGACCAACGTGAGCTAGCTGCTCCGTCTTCTGTCATCGTTCCCTCTGCTAGAAACATGGAACCTGTAAACGATGTAAAATATCTTATTTATAAATTTCTTGTATATTTTGATTCTTTTGAAACTTGCTCTGCTGGTTTTTGGTTTTTTGTTACTGATTTATTTTGTAAATCTTGTAAAGAAATATTTTTTAATCCCTTTTATTTCTGGATGAGCCTGAATTACATGTTGTTAATGTATGTTATGAATGTACATGTATGTTACAAAGACTATGCATGTATGACAGTGTGCTGCTGTTGCATTGCATGTTTGTTTTTTTGTTTGTTTGTTTTGTACTGGATGTGTTTTCTGTGTTATTTTAAACATAAAGTTGCATGTTTTACAGCCACCGTTACTCCATGTGTGACAGTACACACAAACATACAGTACTCAGTACATACAGTACTCAGTACATACAGTACTCAGTACATACAGTACTCAGTACACATTACCTACCGTTTTGTTGCATGTCAAATTTATGAAATGATCCTTTGTGTGTTAAGTGAAAATAGCATCAAGTCGATTTCAGTCTGAGAAAGAACCAAATGTTATTTTAACGTTATTTTGTGGTTAAAGAGACATTTCACCATGTTTTCAGGCAGCTCAGCCCATAAAATGTTGTTTTTAGCATCCGAGAAAATAATGATGACACCATGAGGGTTTTATCTGCTTGGGCTCAGAATCTGTACATATAGTACATTTACTCAAGTACTGTGCTCAGGTACAATTTTGAAATACTTTATTTAGCACTTTTTAGTACTTTGTATTACAGATGCAAACATTGTACTTTTAGTTCCACTACTTTTATTTGACGGCAGAATGAGATTGTTAAGTCAAAATATGCATTTAATACACCCAGAAGAACATAACCTAGTGTAGTTAACCCCACTGGTACCAGATTCATCTGGTGATGAACAAATCGACAAATCTAATCCAATAAAACTCAATTACATTGCTTCTAAGAGTAGTTCTGCTCATTTAACAGTTTTAAATGAATAATGAATCTACACTGAATAAACCATACTGACACTATTTTAGACTTATTTGCTGACAAATACTGAAAATGTCCTAATATCGAATGCACCCCTTTGTTTTTGTGTTGTGATTGGAGTTTAATGTGGTGTAGAAAATCGTATTTCACTTTATTTTAAATCTCCCATTTGAGTTTACTTAGCTTGAATCTTTGCTTTTTGCCTCATTCTCACATTTTCCAGTTGTTTCCCAGTTTCTCTACCTTCCTGTTTTCGGGCCAAATGTTAATGTGACGTGTACAGTCAGAGTTAGTGGGCATTAAAGTCACCAGTTTACAGTCTCTGGAGTATTTTACACGTGGAAGACTTCAGATTGCATGTCTGTGTAAGATGTCATTTAAATGTGTCTTTGCATGGCCAAACAAATGATATGCAAGTGCATCTTAGGAGACGTCGTGTGTCTGTGTCATATAGACCCTGTTATCTGTTGACTCTCTGCACCAGATTATCACTCCTGTCAGTTTGCACACAACCTGTTTATGTTTCCTGGTGGGAATTTGCTGCTGTTGAGTAATTACTATGTGTAATCGTAAGTAAGTCAAAATCAGGACTGGCAGCAACGACTGTGTAGCGTTAATCTGACAAAATATATTTCTACACATATCCACGTGTCTCTGTGTGGTTGATATAATCAAATAAAAGTGATGATTGTTGATGTTGAACTGTTAATAATGATATTTAGAGTGATGGAAACAATAGAAACAGTGTGTTCCTGCCACTTCCTTTCCCATCTTGCTATAACATTTTTTAACTTCACTTCCCATAATGCACTGGGACACCAACACAACACGGAAGTACCATTTGCTACAACTCGAGATGAGGGTTTGTTGAGAGGTTTGTTTTCTCGTATTTTGCAGTTTGCAGCTGGGAATATATATTTAAAATATGCCGAACAAGCTGTTAGTTATTATTATTTTGAATGTACTCATGAATGTACAGATAACTTTCACTGAATTACTTTAATACTAAAACAACTTAAAAACTTGACGATTTCCGTGCGAGATCTGGAGTTGAACTGTCAGATGCGTCTTTTTTCCAAGCGGATTATTTGTCGTTTATTTGCTGTGGACAAATAAAAGAGCGGAGGAAAAAGAATGAATAACAGAGAGACTGAAACTCACAGAAGGTGTAAGTACACTCAATCTAACAATGGTTTTAAAGACATGGATCAAAGTCCCACAGAGATTCTCTAACTAACCTCATGTTTGAACAGCAGCAAATGTTTTCCTTTAAAAATAGAAATAATTCTTTAGCTTTTAGCTGAAACTTTCAGTCCAGTCGGGTTCAGAGTGAAGAATAACACAACTAGAGGCAATTGAAAGTATTTTTACTTGAACTTCTTCTGTACTAGGTTAACTATTTCACTATCTTTATGTACAAGACTACCTGAGTTTCCCTGAACAATCCATATTCTCAGTCTCAGGACGTGTTTCCTCCTGAATTCTCAAATACACCAGGGATTCTTTTTCCCATTAGATCCAGGTGAACCCTCTGTGATGGAACCTGGTCTCCTGTTGTGCAGCACAGCTGTGACCAGCAGAGGGACTCCTGCTGTATGTTTTATCACTTCCTGGGTTTCAGCACATCACCGGCCTGGCAGCAGCAGGATTTGTCTCCTGGAAGGAAACTGGACGTGATATTTTAGATGCAATAACAAATATTCTCTCATTTAAACGCAGTAGCTGCTGGTGTAAAAATATGGGTCCAATGAGGGGACAGTAGGATGTGCAAAAACTGATTTTAACTGATTTATTTAGCCTTTTCTGTGTGTTTGTTTCCGTTTGTGTTGTAAAAATGCTGTCGGCTGTCGTCGGCCTTTCTGGAAGTCTTTTTAGTTCCTAACGCAGAAACCTTGGTCGGTTAATCTAATCTCACTATTTGCTTTTTCCAGAGAGTGAATCACTTCTTTCAATGATAGAAACAGCTCAGTCAAATGTCATATGTGTGTTTGCTTCAGCTTCCATCAAGTTTTTAATTCATGATGATTCTTTTTAAACAAACTGATTTGTTTAATTTGAATTACGTAAGTAACATGCAGTAATGATCATTATCTAACAAATCACAAAACATGTGATTTATTTATTTTAAATACTTTATGTGCTACATAATTAATAATTATTAGACTTATGTTATAATAATATTAACACTTTACCACTGGTTTTCTGTGTGTTACTGTGAATAACTTGTACACATGAAGTTCAAACTGCAGGAATAAAGGTCAGATCTTTTATAAAATCTTTTTTATCTTTATTTTATATCTATATTGATCTTTTATACGTTTGATGCATTACCTCTGAAAGACCAGGCCCAGAACCTTATCTTTTTATTTTTAGTAGTGGTTCAAACTGCACAAACACCACAGACTGATGATGTGGAGTTAAATGGATCCAGGTCGGTTTGAATCGTGATTTTTTTTAGCAGTTTTACCAAAGAATGATCTTCATGATTATTTCATCGTCACAGTAGTTGTCAAAATCTTCTGTGCCTCAGTAAAGGAGCATTCCTCTAATCCCTGCAGCTCTAATAGAAACTTATCTGAACGTCTGTACTTTAAGCTTCATCATATTGTGTTAGAATTCATTTTAAAGTGATATCAGGTTGTATTCTCGCTGCAAATGACAAAGTTCCTTCCAAGAGATGATTCAACATGTTTCCCACTCTCAATAAATATTATTATGAGGACACATTCGTCCATATCGTCCTTTGCTGTTCTTCAGCTCATGTCTGAGTGAGCAGGCCGTCCGTAGTGCGCGCACATGCTCAGTGGGGTTACGTTTACGCACAGAGGCTTTAAGAGCGCAGCGGCTGGAGGTAGACGGCAGCAGAGAGGCGCGTCCGGAGGAGAGCAGCTGAGAGCTGAGAGGAGCCGAGAGCAGCTGAGAGCTGGAGCGGAACATCAGCTGCGCGTCTCAAACCAGATGAACCATCACCAACACTGACGCAGACCCAGCTCTGTGCTGGGCGCCCGGAGCTAGGCGCATGAGTTTGTGCCAAGCGGCTCTATTCACAACTTCTCCTCCGTTGACTCTTATTGTTTGTGACAGCACTTAATTCCTTGTCATCATGGTACTGGGCAAAGTGAGGACCTTGGCGATCTACTTTGACAGTCTGAATGAGAACAACCTGCCGGTGTTCTCCGGTGGAGACCTGGTGTCAGGGAGGGTGGTAGTGGAGGTTACAGGGGATGTGCGGGTCAAGAGCCTGGACATAACCGCGAAGGGAGTCGCCAGGGTCCGGTGGACAGAGTCGAGAAACGCCGGGGCCAACATGGCTTACACTCAAAACTACACCGAGGAGGTGGAGTACTTGCACCATTACGACACCTTGATAGGAGAGGAGAGAGGTAAGGAGTTGGTCCATCTTATTGTCACGTAGCTGCTGTTTTTCTGTCGCAGTGTAGCGCGTGAAGTGATGCGGGTCAGCTGGTCACCGCAAACTTTTCACGGAGGCTGATGTGTGTGGTAGAGAACTTTGTGGGTACAGAGGGTGCAGACATGTCATGAGCCCCAAAACATCCAGTCCATCCGCGACTGGTGCTGATGCAACAGCTGATGCGATTCCCGGGTTCTTGCCTCACTTCTTATGAACTCGTGAATTATTCAACTAAAACGTGTCATAAGTATCAAACTAAATGATGAGCAGCGGCGTTAAAGGGGATTTAAACGGGGGTCTCATGTGCACAGTCTGCATCCTCCCATCTGACAGCCTGCTTCAGGGGGAAAAGTTGCAGTCGATGTGTGAAACACTGCGCGTAAAAGAACAAATCGATCCAAAATCGAAAGCAGCCGATTTTGTGTCATGTTTGGTGAAAGATTCACGTAAACTGATGGGAAATAAACATTTTTACTGATGACATCCTGAAGTAGGCTACAGCTCAGGCAACTCCCTTTGTTAGAAGCGGTTCAAACCTGTTCAGAAACTGCCAGAGAGGGAGGGAGGGAGGGAGGGGAGTGAGTGAGGGAGGACCAGACTGACTGTGTGCGTGCGTGTGCGTGTGCGTGGAATTATATCTGAGCTGCTGGTCAAATCCTCCCAACACGTCCTTTACCTCCTCTGTTGTTCTACTTGTAAAACATGATGCAAATGAGTGAAAGGACAGTTTGATGCAAATAAAAGCTTCATGTAAGACGTCGACTCATCATCATGAGGCTCAAACTACCACCTGCAGCTGTGAGCTGCTGGGTTTCCCTCCCTGGACTGGAACTGTTTGAATTATTAAAGACTCAAAGACACGTTTGGACTCTGCAAGATGAATTATTTCAAAGCAGCACCATCATCACCGTGGAGGATTTCACGCCATCACCAGCTCATGTCTGTGCAGGTCGCCTGTCTTCTCTGCAGCCTCTCCATGCATCCTGATTGTTTATTCAGGGATGGATGGATGACAGAGTCGGGGTCAGAGGTCAAGATGAAATTAAATGATGCAGTGGGGGATAACACTTCACACCTCAGAAATATGAAAACAGGCTGTTTGACATTTGAAGTGATGATGTGAAGTGAATTTTGCAGCAGTTTCTGGAGCTTTCAGTGGAAGCTGAGGTTCATATGAGCCGGTTTAAAATCAAATACATGTAAAAATAGAAATAACCTGTAGATTTAATTACATCAGACTGATACATTGGCCGATTTTAGCTTATTTAAACTTTATCAGTGTGAGTCCCCAAGAATTCATTTACATTAATTTCTTTGTCCTCTAATAAATGAGGGTGTTAAAACTGTTGGTCGGACAAAACAAGACACTTGAGGATGTTTTATAGACCAATAGATGAAGATAATCAGTAAGGTAACGTATAAACCTTAGTTTTTATATATAGTCAGTTTTTATTTTTATCAAATTAAAAAAGAATTGTTCATGTTTGATTTTAAAAACTCCTCAATAATTAAATTAGGTTTTGTAACTCATGATTATTTCTATTAATGTTTTTCTCCATTTAGCGTCTGTAATTGTAAAATATGTTTGTCACAGTTTCCTAAAGCCCAGGTTGACGTCTGTCTGCGTCTTGTTTAGTCTGACCAACAGCTCCAATTTCAAGGTTCAATGTTCAGTTTCTTATCACAGAAGCAAAAGAGAAGCAGCAAATCTTCACATTTGGCAAATGGAGGATGTTCCGTCTGTTCTTCAACGCTCGGCAAGTCCGTTTACTAAAAATCAGTTTTTGTTTATTCGATTTTTAAGGCGACGTGTCGTAGTGAGCAGCTCACTGGGCTGAGAGAGAAGCTCCAGAAACGAGCCCTGAGGTCAAATGTCTCTGTTCACGTTGAAGTGCTGTGTCCCAGCTCAGGTGTTTCACTATTTACCTGTTTATGGAACAAAAGGGAAACTGGGTGAACGTCTGATGGGGTCATGAGATTTGTCTAAATGTTTGATGACTGTTTAATAAAAACATCTGAATATGCTAAAGCTCCTTTTCCTGTCTTCATTTATTTCCTTCAGACTTGTACCTGGAGTTCACACTGCTGTACAACACCCTTCCTCTGTCCGCCCCCCCTCATGCCACACACCACATGGTGGTATTAATGTGGGCAGGGGCTTGTCACGGCTTCACCAATCAGAGCCCGGCTTTTAATTCATGTCACGCTCTCCTCCAATGGGAGGCCGAGTTGTAATGCATGCGTTGGAGTTTCCAGTTAAAGGAAGCTGCTCAGTCTGGTTCATACCGGTCTACTCCTGCTTGCTCTGTGTTGCCGGTGACTTGACGTGGGTGCACGAACATGCACGCCCAACACACACACACACACACACACACACACACACACACACACACACACACACACACACTGATGCGTGCAAACTGTTTATAACAGCTCTCGTGCCAAACATATGAATACACACTCACACACACTCACACACACTCACACACACAAGGTCAGCCAGCAGAGATGCAGGGTGAAACGTGAAGGTGGCAGGAAGTGGAGCAGAACATTTCAAATCCAAACAATAACACTCGTAAAGAGGAAGTAGAGTCGATAGAGGATCTTTGTCTCACTGGGTGTGTTGTTTAACAGCTCTGTACTACATCTACTCGTGACAGATGGAGTTTGTCAACTGTTAAACTTAAAGGTTTTCAGTATGGAGTCTGGCACGGTGACCAGACTACGTCTTAACGAGGGGGGGTCAAACGTTAGCATCCTGTTTTCACACTGTCTCTGTTAAAACATGTTGACGTTAGGTTTTTTTATATTTACAGTATTTTAATAAACAGTAGTTTTAGATGCTGAGACGTTGAACAGACTCCAGCTAACAGGAGGTCATTACGTGCACCTTTGTGCAGTTTGTGCTGCTGTTACAACAGTTTTGGGAAGTTAATTCCCATCTTTCTTTAATTTCTCCGTCATCTTGATAGATTTATTTGCAGCTGTGTTCCAGTTTTGACATTTTGAGTCTGGTTTACTGTTAATTTCCCACATTTTTCTTCCAGTCGTGTTTATTATAGTAGTGAGAAGTGTCAGTTTTTAACATGGAGACGATTTCTGTCATAATTAGGAACCTTTGGTATTTTAAAATCGTTTCTACATCTTATCCACATGTACAGAAAACATGATCGATCCCCTCTTCTAATAAATCGATGATGGTACTGACCCATAACACTGTGGATCCTGCTCATTTTAACAAATACATTTATATATTAAGAACTATTTTCTCATATAAACTGAATATTTGAACTGATTTTTATTGTTATTATTATTTTATTATTTATGTCTTTATTTATTTATGCGTCCGACTATAGTTTGAACATTTGTAATCTATTTTTCAGCTGTTATGATTCAAAGCCTGAGTTTTGGATTCCTAAAGTTTGTTTTCTATAAGAACTTTTTCTGAATAAAAACAGTCTGAAATTGTCATGAAATTTGTGATTTTATTTTCAGAAGATTTCTAATCAACATATGAGAAGGTTTCAATGTCAGCATTCTGTGAAAAATGTAATTTATGGTTAAAATAGCTGGTGATTAATCTTTTCCGCTTTATTTCATATGAAACATAAACATTTGTAATTTCCTTTCATGTCACTCTTTATCTTCTTAACATTTTTTTACTCCACTTCTGATAACATTGATGCTCTTGTTTCTTGATATAGTTTTTATTCTCTTTTTACTTGCCTCAAATAGTTAGAAATGATTCCTCAGAGGTGAAGTGACTCTTACAGTCGGTGATGTGTGATGAGGCCACATGACAGAGCTCCATCTCGCTGAAGAGCGCCGGTGTATTTGGAAATATGTTCTTTGTGTTTCAGATGAGGACTGTCCAGAGGAAGGTCTGACCGTGCTGCACGCCGGCCTACATGAGTTCGCTTTCAGCTTCAGCCTGCCTCAGATGTGAGTAATAGCAAGTGCTGTACTTGTTATTTTGAGTTACTTGGTTAAGATCCCAATGGATTTCTGTACGTTTAGCTGAAAATACGGCACAAACAAAAAAACGACTTTCTCTAAAATATAGAAATATAGAAGCATAGATCTAAAAACCTTTCCTGAATCGTAATTTAACATTTTTCAAGTCATTATTTCAGTGGAAACCTTTTGTTAAATTTGAAAGGTGGTTGGATGTTGAATTACTCAGTATTAAAGAAAAAGAAGGAACGTCCTTTTAACAGGACTTCCTGTTCCTCCCTCTCACATTAATCCTCACAGGACCATCACTTATTTATCTGGTGACCTTTGTCGGGCCTATCAGTTGGGAAAGAAGCTCCACGTTGAGCAGCTACAACACTAAAAATGCTGCTGGATGTAGTGTTGATGCATTAACAACCTACTTTTATAACCTATAATATATAGGTCACTACACTACTACCACTATTACTGGTGCATGATACACGATGCTGCTAATACTCAAATTTCTACTTTTACTTAAATATACATTTGAATGCAGAACGTGTTCTGGTAATGGAGCATTACACACTGTTGTTTAAGTACTTTTACTCAAGAAGAGGATCTGAGTAGTTCTTCCTCCACTGCACACAACCACAGACCACCCACACTTCCTAACACTCTTTATCCCGCTGCCCTTCCTCTCGTCTGTCAGGGCTCTGGCCACTTCCTTCGAAGGGAAGCACGGCAATGTGAGGTACTGGGTGAAAGCCGAGCTGCACCGTCCGTGGCTGCTCCCCGTCAAAGTGAAGAAAGAGTTCATTGTGTTTGAACACATCGACATCAACACGCCACTGCTGCTGGTAGGCACACTACGCATGCTGTTCTTCTTTTAAAGGAGTAGTTCAACATTTAGAAGCTTAAACTGAAGGCTGACTCGGGTCTGGATGGTGAATAAGAAGCTACAAGCAGCAGATCATTAGCTGAGTGTGAGAGAACAGGACATGAGAGAGAGATTTACAGTGTATGTGTTAGCAAAGGTTTGTTTTATCATTTGCATCTTTACTACAAGGGGAATTTCTCTTAATTTTAATGTTCGATTCCAGAGTATGAGCCTGTCTTCATGCTTAGACCTCCACTAGCTATAGCAGAATAACCTTCTCATCTAACTTAAATGAATTCATATTATGAAGCTGGAGTGAATCTGTTGATTTTGACCATTTAGCAGCAGATTAAATGGATGCTTGTGTCTGAACAGGCCCCTCAGGCTGGGACTAAAGAAAAGACATTATGCTGCTGGTTCTGTGCTTCAGGCCCGATTTCCCTCAGTGCCAAGATCGAGAGAAAGGGCTACACACCAGGTGAGCCACACCTCCTCCTAATTCCTCCAACTCTTCTTCTTCTTCTTCTCCAACTTTTAAGATTTCACTTATGCCGCCTCTCCCTCAGTCTGATGGACTGATCTCATCTCTCTCTTTTCAAGGAGAGTCCATCCAAATCTTTGCCGAGGTGGAGAACTGTTCCTCCCGCGTCGTGGTGCCGAAGGCTGCGCTGTACCAGACTCAGACCTTCTTTGCCAAGGGCAAGGGCAAACAGATTCAGCAGCTGGTGTCCAATCTGCGAGGAGACCCTCTGTTGCAGGGGAAGAGCCAGAGCTGGGAGGGCAAACTGCTAAAAATCCCCCCAGTGTCCCCGTCCATCCTGGACTGTCCCATCATCAGAGTGGAGTACGCCCTCATGGTGAGTTCAGGAGTATTAAAGAGAAAATCTGACACGGGGGCAGTGACTGAAAAGTCCATTCACAGCTTTAAAAATCAATGTTTAATTAAAAAAACCTCTTAATTACATCTGTTAACATTAAAACTACACAGTCTAACTCAGATAAGAGTTAGTGTGAGATGAAAGCAGGAAGTTGCAGGGAGAGCACACAGTGTTCTGTACATGTTTCCTGTCAGTGTGTAAATGAAAAACACCACGATGCTATTCATCATTTTGTTCTTGTCCTCTCTGCACTCTCCCTCTCTGCCTGCAGGTGTATGTGGACATTCCCGGTGGGTTGAATTTGTCTCTCTCGCTGCCGCTGGTGATCGGGACCATACCTCTCCATGCCTGCGCCACCCGCACCTCCAGCATCAGCAGCAACTGCAGCACTTTGACGTGGCTCGGCCTCAGCCACACGGAGAGACCTGAGGGTACGTGATGTAAACACAGCCACATGCTCATCTCTGTTCTTGTGTGTGTAGTACAGTACACTGTGGTACACAAAGTTCTCTTACGCCCCGTTTGTTTATTGCTCTTGCAGCACCGCCAAGCTACAGCGATCTGGCAATATCAGAGGCTCACAGGCGGGATTGTCTGCAGGGCTGTGATAGTTGTGACGGGGAGGGAGAGGACCAGGGATCTCTGCTAACATACATCGCAGAGTTCAGATATCTGCCACCACCACTCTACTCTGAGGTAAACCACACACACGCACGCACACGCACGCACGCATACACACACACACACAGTCTCTCAGCCAAGTGACCAAACTGATGCTAATGTCTTGTTGACATTAAAGTCTATTTTCTAAGAGACATCTGGTCAAGATGGACAAAAAAAGTCAAAGACGCTCAGTTCAAAACAAAACACGAAACAGAATATTCCATTTTACAAATTCTAAAATGTTATTTTACCTTCACTTCACCAGGTAAAACTCTGGCTAACACATCAAGCTGAGCTCACTCTGAGCAGTTTAATTCAAGATTAAGTGGCTTCAACATAAAAATAGATGAATCTGTGGCTTAGTTTGTTGATTTGTCACATTATGGTTAAAAAAGGTCAGAAAGCATAAAGTCAGGGCCCAAACGGGGAACACGTTGTGATCAACTGGAAGCACTGATAAAGTAAAAATAGATCTCCATCAGTCGGGATTTGGTCCAGAGGCTGAAAAGAACGTCCAGAACTGTAAATACTGACTCTTAAATGCATAAATTTAGACACGTGGAAATAATCTTAGAAGGAGCAAAGTTTGTGAAACATAAAATTTGTGTCACTGGAAAAACTTTTGCAGATAATAGTCAATTTGAGCACATGGCAACGACACTAAATGTCTTGTTTTGTCCAACCAGCAGCTGAAAACCCCAAATTATGAAATTTACTAGCTAACCTTTTGTGCTACACGATTTAATAATTATTAAAACACTGCAAGATATAAAGTCACAATGCAGTGAAAGAATAAAAACACTACTTAAAGTGGGAATGAGCCACTCTGCTATTTTCCAGATCCCCACTTTAAATTCATCAACAGTGATCACATCTTTGTCGCCTTCCTCTCTTCATGTGTGTACAGCCAACAGAAGCTCATTGTCAGTGTTGAGTTGAGGTTGTTTTAAGTTTTTAGTTATTAATATAAATTATTGAAATAATTGATTTGACAGGTCGACCCGTGCCCCGAGCCTGTGGAGGGGTGTGGGGCCGCGGACGTCAGGAGACCTGACACATGTCCGTCCCGCTGAGGAGAACTGGGGCTTCAGGAGGCTTCTGAACAAACAAGACACCGTCACCTTCAGCTACCAGGCCCACATCGCTTCTCACCAGATTTTATATCACCACGAGTAAGACTAGAACCTGCCTGAGCTGACCCGGGACAGCGAGCGGAGAGAATGTTCTGTGATGTGCAGGCCAGGAATTTTGAGCCATGCTGGATCCTTCAAATCATGAGCTCAAGACAAGGGTAAATAAAAAAAGACAGACACCACTGTCTGACTCCAGGGAGGAGTCCGACGAGGCAGAAAACAACGATCACTCCGAGTGGTGAGAAAAAGCCACAGTGAGTTTTGCACATACCGTATTTACTGTTTCCTGTTGGTGGATTTTTATACTGCAGAGCGCAGCAGGCGTATATGCTACAGATGTAAACATGTATAATCTTTCATCTAAATGTCAGATTTAAGACGGGACAGAATCTATATTGAGTTAAATGCTAGTTTAAGGTTGGGACCAGACTTCAGGTGGAAACTGTGGAGATGACATTTGACATAAATGACCACCTAGAGCACTTATATTAAAAGTAAATTTGTGTGTGAATGATAGAGAAACAAGTGTGTGTGTGTGTGTGTGTGTGTGTGTGTATTGGTTTAAATGACCAGATAAAAAACAAAGACAGGGTCTAAAGACAAGCACAACTCCGACCATCCAAAATAAAGTTACCACAAGTCGCCTGTTGGTTTCTGCTCTGAACTGAAGCTTCTCTTGCTGCAGATTTTTCTACAATATGGATGTTAAGAAGCTCTGTGCTTGCAAAAAGAATGATAAATGTTTACAGATAATATATCTAATTGAGAATGTTGTTCAAATATGACTTCTTCCACCTAAAAGTTCCAAGTGCAATATATTTTTGTATTTGTGGTTTTATTTTATTTTATTTTGCACTCGTTTTTCATATACTCTGTTGCTCCATTTCTGTGCATTATACATTATTGTCATGATTTTATTGCTGGTATGATCAATTTTGATAAAATAAAAGGTTTATTTTATAAAATAATACATTTTTTGATGTATTTATTGTTGTGGATCTTATGCAGACAATATTTCAAACTCATGTTGAGTAGACGACCACAGGAATTTATTCCCAAGTGACAAAGTTTGCATTCTTCTTCTCTGACTCAAACAACACACAGACATGATGAAAATATTTTTAGATTCAGTGTGACTTCCAAATGACATCCTGGGGATATCTATTATCTCGACTTCAGATCACAAATAAACATCCACAGCTCAGAAACCAGAGGGAAGAAACGCTCCTGTTAGACAGAACTCCCCTTAAAATCAACACAATTATAGGTTTTCCTCATCATCAAAGTACTCCAGTGAAAGTTGTACATACATCCATGTGTACGTTACAAAGATGAACTACTGATAGAAAATTCAGCACACTTTGCTCTTTGTTAAAATGTCTGCAAATTCAGCACAAATTGTAGCTCATAGCGTAACTCACACCCAAAATGCTGCAGAAACTGTTCTTATGGACAATAACAGCATAATATAATATGTAATAATACTTAAATTAAATGTTAGGGGCAGGGATCACTTTGTATTACACTTATCAGTTACAGCAAACCTGATGTAGGCCAGAGCTCAAGTGAACTGCTGACCTACTTCTATGGTGCAGACTGGCCAAGAGGATGGGGGGGAATAAATATAGAGAAAAGAGAGACGAGTTTTTTGAGCAAAGCTAATTTCACTTAGGTTATTTCACAATGTGCAGTACACAGAGGAAACATCTTTTAGTAGTATTCAGAGTAGTATTACTTTGCAGTAATATTCAATCAGGAGTCACACGTCATGTGAACATGCTGCCACACGCTCACTTATGCACATTATTGGATAAAAGAATTAGACGTAAATACACCAGCCGAGTGTGTGTTTAGATGTGTTTATAGGTTAAACAGGGATTTGTTGTATGTGGGATGGGTTAAGGAATCAGGGAGCCAACAACACTTGATCAGCACTTTATAATCATTCAGCCTTATCCAGGTTTTCCCTGAATGGATCTTCAGCTGAAGTGTAAATGTCAGTCTGTGGTTCAACATATAATTAAAAGACAGAGTCACAGGAACCACAGTCGGTTTTCTCATCGCACAAAGGGTTTCTCCCAAACTGCAGAACTTTTATTCTAAGTGTAAATTCTAGACCAGGTCTTTGATATATAATAATATAATTAATAGAAACAGATCAGAGTTCGGATCTGAGGTAAAATAAATAATCTGAGGTCATAAAATAAATAAAGACAAAAATATGAAGTGCTGGTAAAATGTGATCATTTGTTATGGATGGTCCACTTTACAGTGTAGTACTAGTAGTGTAGTACTCCACTGCAAATACTTCTACTTCGTTTCTACTTCTCTGGCTGATTGTCGTCACCTGCTGCTTCGCGGTGATTGGCTCCTTCAGAGCCATGTGACTGGTATCGTCCAATCATATTGATGCAGGTGAACAGCGCGGGTTGTCCAACCTGATGATTGTTTGTTGTCGGTGTTCGTTTGTGGATTAATCGGTCTCTGTTCGGTTCATCAAGTTCATCTGAGTCCAGTTTGATGTGGGACCGAGACCAGAGGCCTGGTGTCCGGGGTTCACGTCATCTGAAGGTGTCCGAGCTGCGGTGAGTTGCTCAGGTGCTGCAGGTGTCCTGCAGTCAGGTGGAGCTGAGACAGAATAGATGAATACAAACAGGATTTAACCTGCATCATAAGAAACTGATCATCAGCTGTTTCATCTTCACCTCTGAACTTTGCTTTGACAGTTCAAAGTTTGTCGTCTGACTGGTTGTCTGACTGTCGTCTGACTGTCGTCTGACTGTCGTCTGACTGTTTGTCTGTCTGTCGTCTGACTGTCGTCTGACTGTTTGTCTGACTGTTTGTCTGACTGTTTGTCTGACTGTTGTCTGTTGTCTGTCTGTTGTCTGACTGTTTGTCTGTCTGTTGTCTGACTGTCGTCTGTCTGTTGTCTGACTGTTGTCTGTCTGTTGTCTGTTGTCTGTCTGTTGTCTGACTGTTTGTCTGACTGTCGTCTGACTGTCTGTCTGTTGTCTGACTGTCGTCTGTCTGTTGTCTGACTGTTGTCTGTCTGTTGTCTGTTGTCTGACTGTTTGTCTGTCTGTTGTCTGACTGTCGTCTGTCTGTTGTCTGACTGTTGTCTGACTGTTTGTCTGACTGTTGTCTGACTGTTTGTCTGACTGTCGTCTGACTGTTTGTCTGACTGTTTGTCTGTCTGTTGTCTGTCTGTTGTCTGACTGTTTGTCTGTCTGTTGTCTGACTGTCGTCTGTCTGTTGTCTGACTGTTGTCTGTCTGTTGTCTGTTGTCTGTCTGTTGTCTGACTGTTTGTCTGACTGTCGTCTGACTGTCTGTCTGTTGTCTGACTGTCGTCTGTCTGTTGTCTGACTGTTTGTCTGTCTGTTGTCTGACTGTTGTCTGTCTGTCGTCTGACTGTTTGTCTGACTGTCGTCTGACTGTTTGTCTGACTGCTGTCTGACTGTTGTCTGTCTGTCGTCTGACTGTCGTCTGTCTGTTGTCTGACTGTCGTCTGTCTGTCGTCTGTCTGTCGTCTGACTGTTGTCTGACTGTTGTCTGTCTGACTGTCGTCTGACTGTTGTCTGACTGTTGTCTGTCTGTCGTCTGACTGTTTGTCTGACTGTCGTCTGACTGTTTGTCTGACTGTCATCTGACGGTCGTCTGTCTGTCGTCTGACTGTCGTCTGACTGTCGTCTGACTGTTTGTCTGACTGTTGTCTGACTGTTGTCTGACTGTTGTCTGACTGTTGTCTGATTCTTTTCTCTCTGATCGCTACAGAATATTTTCAGACGTTGTTTAAAGTTGACTCTACAGATGAACTCATGCTCGTTGCTAATTTGGTTTTGGTCATTTAAAGAACTCCATTCAAACCTGATGTTTCACGTATTCATGTGAGGAAGGTTCCAGTCTCCTCGTGACCCGACACAGATCTGATGGTTTCAGGTCTTCACTGGGAGCTTGAGTCACGTGCTTCATGTACAGCTGATGATTTCTACAGTTATTTATTTAACTCTTAGGTTTGAAATCACTGAACTAAAGCAGCTGCAGTAAATTCAGAGTTGGTAGAAACACACAAACTGATGCGTCACAATGAGAAGAACCACTTTAACACATGAGCATCAGCTCCAAGCTCAAGGAGACCGATCAAAAATGAGGAAGTCCAGGACGTCCTTGAAGAAAACCTGCTCCAGAGTCCACAAGACCCGAGACTGACGGTTCAGCTTTCAGCACAGCGTTGATCCAAAGCCAAGACCTGAGACAGCCCTGCAGTGGCTTCAGAACAAGACTGTCTGTCCTGGAGTGACCCAAACAAAGACTCCAACCTCACAGAACATCTGTAGATGGACCTGAAGATGGCAGCTCTCAGAACTTATAAAGAATTGTTGGAGCGTTGTTTGAAAGGATCTGAGGACTTCTCCCATGACTGTATGCGACTGCTCAGCTACCCTGCTCCTCTGAACAGGCAGACCGGGCTCGGATCTGTTCCCACTCTACAGTAGGAACCTCTGACTGATCCAGCGTCTCTGTACTCTGTCAGTCTTGTCATGCACGTCTGCAATGAGCTGACTAATCGAAGCCCCTCTGCACATCTTCTTCGACGTGTTTATAAGGCCGCTGCTCCTCTGTCAGCTCAGTTTTACCTTGACTGGTTATTAAACACTCACAAGTGCACAAAGAACAAAACCCTCTCTCACACACAATGATGAGAGGTCACATGAATAATGTTTTGGCTTCTACTAGACAGGCTGCTTCTGTCCGACTGATAAACAGAAACTGGTTTGAACTGGATCGGGAGACGCAGGCACAGACAGATAAGCATCACGTTGCCATGAAATCCAAAGCTTTGTTTTCCTGTTTTTATCGCTGACTGGGAAAAGTATCGCTTCTTTGTCTTGGATTCTGAAGTCTCGACAACATACGTAGGTGATGTGTGGGAGCCTGGAATAATTCAAGTGTGTGCATGTTTGTTCAGACATCTGAATCACGTGCACGCTCATCCAAGCAGTCATGCACGCTCCATAAACACGAACGCACCACACTGGGCTGTCGGCCAGCAGAGTGTCCTTGATGACTTCTGAACACTGCTCTGGTTTGGTGGCTGCGCTGACGGAGTGTGAATCGACTGTTTCTGAAGCCAAAAGACTGGATTTGATCAACTGTGCTGCATAAACCTGCAAACACATGTATTTTAGTGCTGTAGCTACAGTGCACAGTAGCTCAAATGAATTACACACAGCCAGACGGCAATCTACAGACTGCTAAAAATAAACTCATCTCAAAGATGGGACTTTAAAACCTCCATGTGACCATGTCCACCACGTAGCAGAGGCAAAGCAGTTTCCTAATTAAGCGGTGAAGAAGAAGAGTTCCCAACTTTGAGGAAAAACTCATGCAGTAGAATAAATGGGGAAACAAACTGGAGCAGAGCTGTTTGTACGGTTGATAATATGTTCTCATGGTTCCAGTCAGAGAGTGTGGCTGCAATAAACTTACAAGATTACTGATATCTGTCTGTAAGTGCTGTTGGGAAACTGGTTAACTTTCCAGTAACCAGGTTTCTTAAGTGCATGTAAACACAGCCGGGGACAGTAGCTCTCTAGAAGAGGATGGAAGATGCTGCTGCCTGCAAACTGCAACCATCATAAATATTGTTTATCACTAAAAGAGTTTTAAAACTAAAACGATGAACATGAAGTATGTGACTTGACAAAAAGATTATAGTGGAGCTATGAGAAGACTCCAAAACTTCAATCCATGAAACAGAAAAGTGAATTTGAAAAACTCCCACATGTTGTTTTCCACATAACGTTGTTTGTGTTGCCATCACATCGTCTTGTTCTCCTCTTCGGCAGCGGTTTACTGACAACAGCTCGCCATTCACAGAAAATTAACACGTATTAACTCACATTTAGTTTTGTCAAGTTTCTGGACATTCAGGGTAAATTTGGATGAAACCTGTGACAGGAGGCTGAAACTATTCAGGTCTACGATATGAGGTCACTGTCCCTGTATTGTAGTACTGCTGTATTTTCACTTTTTATAACTGGCCTTGACAGCTTTCTGCTGTCTGTGGCGCCCCCTGGCTGCTGCTGCTGGTCTGGATTTACAGTGTTACTGAGTTAGTTTCTACTAAAACATCATCAGCTTCTACTAGTACTACTATTAGTGAAGTACATATATTCACACACAGTATTTGTGCTGCCACTAATGAGTTTAAATGTACGTTTAGTCAATAAATGGGTTTTTGACGATTTAGTGTTTTAGTGCCTTTTAGTAGTTGTATATTTGTTGTTTTTAGTAGTGTGTGTGTGTATTTGTGCTGATTGGATCGTGTGTGTCGTCCTGTTCCCACAGTACTTGTGTGGACTGTACCAAACACCTGCCTCTGAGAGGGGGAGTTTGCAGACAGAACGCTCTTGTTTTGTAGATTTTAAAGTTATGCGGTTGACTAGTTTGGAGTGATTTTGCTTTTGAATAGTTAACATTGAGTTGGTTTAAAGTTGCCTCAGGGTGGCTGCTCAACAGGTTCAGTAGCTCATCCATTATTCGCACCATCAGAGCTTCTGTCCACACGCCAAATCCAGCCGTTATACAATCTGTTCGCATTGTGTTGATATAAATTCCAGTACAGTTGCAGTGTTTGTGTCTGTTTCAGGTGCGGGAGTATAAGACATTTGCATAATCACTTAGAATAAACACTTTTCTCAGATACATACAGTTATTTGCCAGTACAGCTCCTCTCTTTTCAGATACTCCATGGAATCTGTCAGTTTCTTTTTTTGCTCCAGGCTAATTTTAGTTGAAGCTGCCAACACCGACTTCAAGAGGCTGTATTCAGATCATTTCTTACCCTGATATGAAATGTTTTGATTAAAACAAGTTTTCACTTGGATTTAAAACGGGTGAAGAAGAGGGCCAAGTCCTGACTGGTCATATCTAAAACTAATATAAAACTAACCAATCAGTGGAGTCTTTGGAAAATACCACGGCCTGTTTCAATGCTGCCAGCCGAGTTGATCTGGTGCTGTTTTCTAGAAGCCGTGGTCTGTTCTGTCCATCCAGTGTCGCTCTGATCTCATAAAACCTTATAGAAATCAGAGTTTTTGTCAAATGTTTGGTCCATTCTTGATTCTCCAACTTATTTCTTAGTTAACAGGAGCTGTGATTCAGCCTTTCTCGTCTTGAGTCTGTAGCTCAGAGACTTTGTGATTCTGCAAAAACTAGGATGGTTTCGGTTCTGGAAAATGTTGGCACTGAGGGCTAAAGTCTTTCTGGAAGCTTTGTGCTTAATGTTTTAGCAACTCTCTTGCCGTTAATTTGCAGCTTTTCATCTAAATGTGTTTTGAGACACTTTCTACCCTAAATGACAAATCATTTATTTTGAAAATCTTCCTCTGGAAGTCATTTTAGTCATCTGTTAGGTCTATTTAATTCACCACTTCTCTCAGTGAAGTCAGTAGTTCACCTGGAAACAAATCTACACAGAAGCAATAATGAAAAGCCACACACAGATTTGTAACAGAGCCTGTATATTTAATGGTTTTTTTTCTGCAAAATACAAATACTACGACATTTCTGAGTGAGGGAATTGCTGTACATGATCTGTGACAACAGAGGTGCACTTAATTTTTCTTCTGAGAAACATTGTCTCCAAGTGGCGACAAAGGCCAGCTTATGCCGCTAACAATCTCTTAGAATATTTAACTTGTAGTTATTAGAAGCATTAGTGCATGTAAAGAGGCGGGGAGTGTAAACAGAGGACATTCACTGTCACCAAATTAAAATGTAATTCAAGATAAACTAGCTTTTAAATTACAGGTGTAAGTAGATAATTAAAGAATCAAACCAAAAACACAAACAGCTTTTCGATCTAGAAGTGAATGAGTGACTTTAGCTGCTGGATTTACAGTAAATGGGCCACATGCAGTAGAGGCCGGTGGCCGAGGGTTTTTGAGCTCCAAATATACAGTTTTTAAACCAAAATATTCAAATGTGAACAACCCTCAGCCACCACTTTCTCTGTAAAATAAAAATGTGAACATCACGCAGCAGATCCTCAACTAGTCTGTTCAGCCTCCGATTGTTACCGACTGAATCTCCCTGAATGTTTAGTAGAAAAATCGTTTGACCTGTGCTTCCCGTCTCTGCTTTGTTATATTACTCTTATTAAATAGAACTGCAGGCATCCAAAAATATCAATTTGATATAATAAGGAAGGAAACTCATTAATAAACAAAACACTATAAACGTTTGTGCAGCAAAAGTATCACTCCCCCATTGGATATGGCTTCTAGGAGGGCAGTCCTCATTCTGACTGCTGGATCCTGCAAAGCTATCGGCACGTTAATACGGTCTGTGCACGACGACGACACGAGCCACTCAGGTCTTCGCAGTTTGGATAAAAGTTCTGCACAAAGATGCTTTTTAACTCTGGTTGTGTTTTATGGAAGCAAAGAAGGGTCAAAGCAAATGAGTACTAAACTGAAATAAACCACTACGGCATTTTTAATATTAATTTAAATAGAACTGCTGTAGGAGTCTGATTACATTTTCTATATCAACTTACAGAATTTGATGTACTTGAATTTTAAAAATAGGATTTCAAATTATATGTAAGATATTATTTACATATAATTTTAGAAATATACTTGAATTTAAAGAATCGGAATTTGTGCACCTACATTTCTTTCTTCAAAGGTTTATTAAAAAAAACCTGATTCAAAGAAAGTGACGCCACATCAATTCAGAGATGGTAAAAGTAACATTTGAATACTAGAAATTCACTCTTTAGGTTGAATGAAAACTTACTGGCATATTGCATAGCTTGTTGGCCATCGTGTCTATTTAGAAAGAATCTAGTTTCAAACACTCCTGCATCTGCTTTTTATTAAATTGTTTGTATGTTAATGTCTGTGTAAATATCTTAAAAATCTTATAACTGTTTGTTTTTGTGCAAATAAAATACAGTAGTTAAAAGTACTTTAAATTCAGTTCACTGTCAGATTCTAATCCTTGTGCCGTTTCTTTGCTTCCATAGATTTACATATATAGATTACATTCGCTGAAACTCCTTAGTTTTGCTAACACGGCTCTGAACATTATTCACTAACTCTGAGAAGCGTCTTCACATCAAGTGAAGTTTGTCTAAAGCGTCTTTTCTATGCAACCTGTTACCATCACGCTGACACTTCCTCGCTCACCTTTTCTTTCCTCTCTCGACGTTTCTCGCCACCCACTGTACTTACGCTCTCTTTCTACCCTTCGACCTTATTTGCCACACGTTACCTATCTTATTTAAATGTGCTATATGTTTTTATGTGCGCAAAAAATGTTGAACCTGCAACGCGGCACGTGCTGAGGTGAAAGCGAGCAGTTCACCTCAACACGCCTGCTCCTATGGCTCCAATGATCCACATGTTAATAAACTCACCAGTAGCTTCACTGTTTAGAGTACCAGACTTCTTCACTTAACTTTTAGTTTGCATACACATGCACATACAAGAATGTGCATTTAACATATGATATTCCCTCCCTGAACACACACACGCACACACACAAAAAAAACAACAAAGCGGCACATGTACACCAACAAACCCTCCAGCTGCTTCAGTACGTGTTTGTCTCTTTTCGGTACTGTTTGTACAAAACGTGCAAGAAATGGTCCTAATAACAGTCCTGAAGCGGAACTTATGAGTCATGACATTCTTAGTAAAGTTGGATTCAAGATGTTTGTCTAAAGCTAAAAATAACTAAACCTCAGCATGTCCAGTAGGAACGGGCTCGTTTTAGTGTTACAGATGTTTGCTGCCAGTTGTTTTTAAGGGAAATGTTTGACAACAGTTGTTGTTGTTGTTGTTGTTGTTGTTCCACTTTCTGTCATATTAAAGCAGAAATTTGAGCTTTGTAGGTTCTGGTAGAGCAGCGGTACGTCAGGAAACGAGCAGGTGGTGGACCGAACCCTAAGTCGGTGACCTTTGCCCCTTTGCCCCTTTGTTTCTTTCCCTTCAGGCTTTATTCTATAATCCGTGTAGTTGTGTTATTTTATTTTATTTTTTTTTTTGGTGTACCAAATACCACAAAATGAACCATCAAAGCTCTTCATTTCTGTTTAATGTCTGACAAAGTTTAGGACCATTTCTCACAGTCTTATCCAGGGTCCAGTTCTCCAGGAGTCATCCTCTAGTGTACAAGTCTAGCTACAGTACATGTTATAAATACAGCAGAGCATCACTGGTTCCATTTCTGCCACCTCGTGTACATGTTACCATTACACATTTATAGCACACCCACTCAGTACAAGAAGAATATGATGCTGATAATAACACTATAAGGTAACTTTACTGACATCCCCCCCCCCCCCCTCTGGTTGTAGACCGAATCCCATCATGTCGCCCAGCCCTCTGATAACCTCATCCGCTTCACCGACGGGCTGTGCCGTTCCTCCTGACTGGACAGAGGCCGGAGGAGGAAGTTGTCGTTCCCGTGATGATCCTCGCGCTCCTCGCTGCCTTCATACGAGCTTCCGCAGCTGGACGCGCTGTCGCCGGGGGAGCAGCCCGGTTCATTGGGACCCCGGCTGGAGCTGGGATACCCGGCTGTATTGATGCCTCCTCCGAGTCCCGCGCCAACCATGCCGATGCTCCGGTCTCTGAGGGGAGAGGACGGCTCTGACTTGATGTGTAGATTCTGATGACCAGAGGTGAGGTTTAGGTTTGAGTTCTGACACAAGTTCCTGTCAAGGAAAAGAGGGGAAGTCTCAGTTAGTCTCAGCACACATCTAGCACAACTAGAACCTGTGACCTGATGCTCACACTGTGGAACAGCCAGAGTGTGATGTATAGTAAACTGTATATAGATAATAATGTAGGAGCACTACTACTAAAATTACTAATCACGGGTTAATTTGTTGCTGTTTCATTGTAATAACTAGTTTAAATGTTATTTATAACATTAACTTTGTTTGTTGTTACTCTTGTTTCCTAAATCTGTATCTACAGACGCTCACCCCATGTGTCCCAGTGCTGAGTGTTGCAGATTCTGGATCTGCTGTTGCTGCCAGCTCGTCACTGACCCGAGACCAGAACTTCCAAACCCGGACAGAGAGGACAGGTCACTGCCAAGGGAGAACTCTGAGGAGAAACACACACAGGACGTCCACCTCATTAACGAATTAATTAATTAACATGAGAAGCCTCCTGTCTCTTGCTGGATTACAGCTGAGCAGTGTTGCTCCTGTTCTTCAGTAATCACCTGTGCCGTAGGAAGACGAGAGCGTTGATGGATACCCGCCCATCCCCTGTCCAGGTAGAGTCTGAGCAGCGATGGAGACTGCAGGAGTCGACAGCGTCTGAGCCGTCTGAGAGTGATTTATTCTCTGGTTCTGAAAAAACATTTATACATTACATTTATTTAAAAAGCTGCAGTTACGTAATATAATGAGTTCAGTTGTCACCTCTCAAAACTACTGCAACAAATCCTCGGTCAGGAAGATGATTATGTTCAGTTTTTATCTTTTAGAGATGCCGATCGTTTGGAAGATGTAGTTTGCTCTGCTGTTGTAACTGTGCTGCATTATTCTGAAAGTCATTTTAAAATGACTTGAACAACAAATACTGAACATGATCACTTCCATGACACAAGATTTAAAAGTACAGATCTACATGACTGAAACATTTTATACAGTCAGATCTACCTTGACCAACTCAAATGTTCACTTACACGTTCTTCAGTCAGAATGAATTGATTTAACTTAACTTAAGAGTCGGTAATAATAATATAACTAATAATGTGTTTTACATAATTCAATTCTTAATGCAGTATTTTGAAATATGGGAATCAAGACAAAGTACTTTTTTGAGATGTTTCTTTGCTTTTGCTTTGTTTGGTTCAATCTAAAACACTGTATTACAGATGCACAACAAGAAAAACATACATGAAATTGTGCATTGTTCCTTTTGCTGAACTGAGCTTACAGCCTGTAATTCATACTTAACGTGTGTGAATGTGACTAATTATTTGGGTTCTTTATTACTTTCTATACTGAGTAAGTTTGACACCATTTCGATTCGAGCGCTGGATTGAGGTTGATTAAATAACCGTGCTCCTGTTTTAATTTTTTTATTTAAGGACACCAGCACCCCCAAGAATAAATGTAGACATTCAGTCCTTCCTCCTTTTTAATAATTTGTTCCCTCTGTGGCCAATTATAGGCTCTGTACTAATTTGCTTTGCCTTAAACTGTCGGGTCCTGCAGCATGTCGATGGAGGTATGTGCCTCTTATCTTATCTCCCACTTTTCTTTGTGTGTGATGGGGTCAGATCAGATCCCCCACCCCTAGTTGGAGCTTTTCACTTTATTTAAATACATTCTTTAATTGTGACTGTTGTTGTTCTCTCTGTGATTTTGTGTTTGTTATACATGTAAAACATGAGAACTACTTACCAGCATAAGGTCAAAGTCCTCACACTGGGGGGCAGCATTAAAGCATAAAGTTCAGTCTCAGTGTTCCAGCATGTTGTTGGACTTTGCAGGAATATCAAACCAGTAAAACTAAAATAAATGTTAATACAATAGAAGTGGATGCACTCACGATGGTTGGCATGTTGTTGCACTTGTTGGAGCTGGGCATCAGCGTTCGGAGGTCGGGCTTACGGTTCATGCTCATCGAAGGAGGACTCTTATCCTGCATGTTTTTGGAAACTCCTTCTGGAGACAGCAGCCCGGGGGAGGTGCAGTGGTTGCTGTAGCTGCTATTTCCTGGTGAGAAACAAGAGTGAAGGTTTTGTACAATTCACAGCACGACCAGTGTTCCTGAAGGTGTGTAACTAAGGAGAAAGAGCGTCAGTGTCGGAGCCCGATTCATCTTATGCTGTACACTTTAATCCATTCTGTCTGAGCTGGAGGTGTTTGACTGAAGTACTGAGATATACTGTAGTAAACAACTTAATGTTTTAGAACGTAATTTATCTGTTTCAATACTTCAGACTGATTCTTTAGATTCCTTGATGTAATTCATGTATTTCTGTTACTTTGGTGTTAGATTTTGGTGTTAAATGAGTTAAATGCTCATTATATGTGATTTCCTAATAAATGTGACTTCTTCAAATTGCTTGTTGCAGATTTCAGACCACGTCTTAAAGTCCCTAATATTTCACTGATAGGAATCCTCTGGAAAAATTGTATTGATTACACTCCTGTATCAGATTTAGAATCTCAGATAATTATTTTCCTCATCAGTTGTTTAACGTTCAATATGACAAACTGTGAAACCTGCTGCGACAGGATGCTCGACACAGACTTTGGTATTTCAGTAGCTACAGCAATAAACAGACTGGGAATAAAATTAATTGCGTCTTACCCACACTGGAAACCACGGTGCTTGGCAGTTCTGAACCCATCAGTCCTACAAACACACACACACACACACGGTCAAATATACAGAAGTCAAACACTTAATAAATCATAAATGTATAAAGATATAAAAAATATTTACACAGATTGAAATTAGCTTTTATTCATTGTACAAACCAGCATTTCCAGTGCTAGAGGGACGCTGAGGGGACATGCTGTTCCTCTGCAGGGAGGGGTGTGTGTGTGACATGGGGAGCAGGTTGTGGTTACCTAGGCCGCTTCCTATGCCAGGGTGGGAGTAGAGCAGTCCACTGGGGCTGCTGCCAGGCATGGACACCCCCATATCGTAGTTGGAGGGAGGCAGACCCTGCTGGACAGTTCAGGAGGTCCCACGTTAGTCAGCTGGTTGACATTACTGAGAAGACCATCGGCACTAAGCTGATGTGAACTTACGCAGAGTCTCTGTCTGTTGATCATCAGGTCGATGTCGTCGTTGATCTTGCGGTACTTCTCGTCAGACTCTGGGCTCTGGCCGGCAGAGTCGTCTGCCTCGATGTCGGGGCTGTCGCAGCCATTTAGACCCTTCTTCCGCAGTGTCTGGTCAGAGGTGGGGGAAAAACAAGACGTAAACACGTGGGAAACACTTTGATGTACATATAAGCCCGTGGGCAATTTGTTTTTGGAAACATCCCTACTATACATTATTACAAAGCCTTAGATCTTTTAAAAACACTGTTTGAGCAAATTAATGCAGTTCATCATTACAAAGGGCAGAAACGTGACTAACTGTGTGTTACTTTGATTCTGCTGCAGCTGAAAAGACAAACTGTAAAACACAGGTATGGAGGCTGCATAGTGAGACCGTGCTGGTAATAATGTTTTAGCTCTTCAGTGTTTTGAGATAAACTTCTATCCCTCAAACTAAAAATGTGCTCATGACTATGTGAACCACAAGAGGGCGCCATCTGAGCAGATATCCCAACAGTCTGCAAATCACCATCCACCAACCATCAGTCAGACTGCAGCCAGTACTGAAAACAGTACAACCAGACCTGACACAGTTCTTTTAACAGATTTTACAAGAATTATAAAAACACACACATGCTGCTCTGGTTTTTTATCATTCTGGTGAGAAAACTATGCATCATATGAAGTGTGTATGAGTCAGACACGTGTGACTTAAACATCAGCTTCATCACAGCTTAATGAAATCTCCCTACTCTCATGCAGGTATCAGATGATGAGGAGGAGGAGGATGATGATGGGGTGTGTGTTTGTACAGTATGCGGTTTGGCTCCCCGTGACCTGCTTCAGCACTTCACAGCCCATTAGTCCCGTCTGTCACTGCATGACTGCAACACACACACAGGGTTCGGCGGTTGGCCCAGTGCAGCTATCCCATTCATCCCAGTCATGTCCACCTGTTTGGCTCTACAGAGAAGGGGCACTAGGGTCTGTGGTGACAGAGGGAGGGGGAGCAGCTACCACCAATGCTGGAGTGGCTACTAGAGGGATGGCCGTAGAAGGCTATTTTTTGCTCCTGTGCTCCGCAGCGTTTCTCGTCACTCCCATCCCTCCCTCACAATCTGTCAATCTGGCTCGTCTATTAAAACATAAAACCGACTCCACTAGCCTACTTTTCTCACACACACACTCACACACACACACACACACACGGTGTGCAAGATATTACTACTGTGCACCCACGCCTTCCTTTTTCAACAAAAAACAGGCCATGACTAACAATGATACAGGTACTGTAGGAAGAGTGCTGTAAAAATACCCAAGAACGTAGCGATTCAGCGTAAAAGCTCCTTCTACGGTCAAATATCTTTCTGCACTATTATTATATCTGTTAATCCTGACTCCAATGTTTCCCAATCTAGGGTTTAGGCCCCTCTAAAGGGTCCCAAGGACATCAATGCACCGTGAGTGAGCAAAAGAAGGTATTTGGGTCAGGTGACAGGGAGGCAGCAAAGGGGGATCCAGTGACTGCTGTCGGTCAGGATCATGGAGGGAAAGAAGGTCTACAGGAGGAAACTGGAACAAAGCAACAGATTTGATGTTTGGATGATCTGAAACTGCAGCGAAGTGCAAAACTGAAGTTTAACTGAGTTATCTAAAGAGTGGGTTTTTGTTCTTGTGTTAATCCACCAGTGGATTTTCACAGAACACTGATAAAATGAACTGCCAGCTCTTCTTTGTATGTTTCAGCTTCTCAGATGTGGAGATTTGCCCAAAACATGAACAGCTTTGGGTTTTGGATTGTTGGTTGGACAAATTTGTCCAACCAACAACAAAGATTTTCCCTAAAGCACTGAAAATACTCAAGAATTAAAAGTGCCGTTTGTTTCAGAGGTAAACATTTCAAACTAATTTATCTGGCTGCAAGTTACAAGTTACTTTAATTATTAATTAATATAATTAATATTTGATTTGTATGATTCACGTTTAATTTATTCTACCAATCTTCTTTATTTAAGGTGGTGCTGTTATATTTATGACACCTTAAAATCAATATTAATGCTGTAGAGTAAAAGTACAGTATCACATAGTATTAAAACCAAACTGCAGGTACTTTAAAACCTGAGTAAATATTCTTAGTTACTTTCCATTGCTGACTAGGAATGTGTGTGTCGGGTGTGTGTGTGTGTGTGGTGGCAGGTGGTTTGAACAGCTTCATGGAGGTACTACAGACAGAGAGGGAGACAGCTGAGGGGGGCAAAGAAGGGGAAGAGGGTGGATGCCACAATATCACACCACCCTCTCCCTCCCCTCCTAAATTCTTCTACACCTCCACCCTCGCTGCTTTTCTCTTTTCTTTTAATGTAGTTTAGTCTTTTTTCAGTGTCAGTTCCTTCCACCGCTCTCCTGTCGTGGGTGGTCTCCACCACCTCCACCAGTTCCACATCTGATGATGCTAAGAGTGTGTGTCTGTGTGTGTGTCTGTGTGTGTGTGTGTGTGTGTGTGTGTGTGTGTGTGTGTGTGTGTGTGTGTGTGTGTGTCTGTGTGTCTGTCTGTGTGAACCAAGGAACATGATGTGAAGCTCCTGCTACATCCCACTACTACTGCTACGGCACCAGATGAAACCCTCGGCCAAAATTAGAGAAACACGCATTTCCTCCACCTACAGGATCCAAACATTTAACAAATAAGGACACAAAGACATTTTGTAGTGAGTTAAAGAAAACTGGTTCACAACAGACACTGAATCCATCAGAGTCTCAGAGAAACACACTAAATGATGTTGGACTGCCACCGTGTTAGCACGCTGATATTAGCATTCAGAGTGAAGGGCAAATAATAAATAAATACATTTACATTACAATTAGACTTTTAATGTGATTCATCTGATCCTGCATACAAATACTATTGAGGTTCCCCTACTTTTAATATTAAATATTTAGACACACAGTAAGACTCTAGTTTTGTCTCTTTATCATGTTCCTGATGTTTTCTCAGGTCCAGGGAATCTCCTGTATTTCATGAAGCTTTTTTTCAAAGTAGAATATGAATTAATCTATTTAAACTTTAAATTTTCATCATTTAATGACCCTTAAGATTTATCCCGTGACCCCTTGGAGCAGCCTGACCTGAACGCTGGACTAAACTAACTGTGAGTAAAAGTAGTCGATCCACTTCGAGCAGCTTCAACAGGAATCAGTATGCATCAGTAATAACAATCTAATAAAGTCTCTTACAATAAAACATCCCCAAACAAGTACTTTTATTACTAATACTGATTCAGTACGTTTGCTTGAAATGTGATATTTCTCCATTGTGGTTTTCTACTTTCACCGTTGAGCCGTCAACATGACGACCTTTAAACTCTATTAATAATTAGAAATACTTGAGTATGGCTGAAAAATGATCACGTTCGATTGTGAATCTGAACACTAGACACATCAAACAACGTTAAAGAACGGAAACATTAAAAGTACAGCTTGAAAACAGCTTCACGCCCCAAAATAAATCTACTCCTCCACAGATATAAACTGTACTGGTCAAAGGGGAAGAAGGAAGGAGGGAAGTGGAGCAGTTTGTGGGGAACTAAGACTTGGTTACTCAGCCTTAAGTTCTTCTCTTCCTTTTCTTTATTTTCCTCCCTTGGCTCACACAGTAATACGTACACACTCAGTCATTCACAGGCAAACCACAGTCACACACACACACTCACACACTCACAGCCCGTCATGGCTATTCTTAGCGGTGTTCTGGGCTATTTTTAGAGCACTACCGGTTTCCAGCCATTTAGCAGGGAGGGATCACAGCCAACACAAAGGAACTGGACTTACTCTGAGAGCATATGTGAGCGTCAGTCTGTGCGTGAGTGCGTGTGTGTGCATGACTTTGTACATCTGAAAACTTCATCTGTTTCTAATCTGAACCAGCACGGAGCCACAGTTTGACACACACACACACACACACACACACACACACACCACGGAGCCAGCTGAAACAAAATAAGGTTAACAGAGCAAAAGTGAGGAATGCAGAAGTCCTCCGATTTATAAATAGCAGAAAGGTTCCCAGGCTAAATGAACATAACACAATAAGCTGATAGTTATCTGGCCTGTCGCCTGCGCACACACACACACACACACACACACACACACGCCATCCCGCCACATGAGAAAAAAACAAGATGACCCAAACAAAGACGCCTCTCTTCTACTAAATTCCTGTCTGGTGGATTTGTCTTTGTTGCAGAGTCGTTCAGATATGTGGGCTCACTACACTTCTACACCCAGGTTCCTCTGTGGGATGAATAAAAACTAGTCAATCAATCAGTTAATTGGCTGAAAGTGATTTATTTCAGGCTTTCAGATTTGTGTGAGTGATTTTCCATCTTGGCTGGTGGTTATTACACTGCCACTAATGCTGATCAACCTGTGTATCCATCCACCATAAAACAGTTCCACTCTCTAAAACCACCAACTTCGGTTTTGGTGGTAAATATATTTTTAAACTTTGGTAAGAGCCATGCTAGCCATTTCCAGTCTTTATGCTAAGCTAGGCTAACCATAGCCAGCTCTAAATTTAGTCCACAGACATGAAATTGATCTTTATTTCCTCATCTCATTCTCAGAAGGAAGCCTGTATTTCCCCCAAGTGTTGAACTATTCCTTTAACATCCTAAACACTATCTGCTCAGCATGTGGAGCTTATTCCACTCTCTCTGGCACAGCGACTGTGACCTTGGCACCGCCGCCACAGCTACATGTATTATAACCTCGACCTGAGAGGTCACGCACGCCTGTCAAAGACTTCTATCCCTCTCATCATCCAATCAGAGAGCGGCGAGATTAAGCAGGGCGTGTTGGCCGAGCGTCAAATGTTATCAGCGAACACAGGAATCAAACTCAATCCATGTGTATGAATAAACCAATATTATATATCATACTCATCAAGTTGCAGACCAGCAGTGTCCATACAGCTCATTTAAACTAAAACAGCACAGTTTTCAACAGTTTAGCCTCAATCAGAGTTAGGACGCATGAGTTGGTGAAAAAGTCATATTGCGATTTGAGATATAATAGATTCATGGAAAATCTAGAGGTGTCTGAGAAGTGGTTAAATCTAATGGCAGCGCTGCACACAGTGATGTGACCATACACACGGCCACGCTCTGCTGCCTAAACTGACTAATCATCTCTTTATTAGGGGCATGGGTAATGAGCAAATGCTGCACAAACAGAAAACAGGTTGTCACGTTCACACACGTTATATAATGTCACAGGCTGAGATTGTTTTTGGTTTCTTTAAATACATCATTTCATTATCAAGGTAAATATAAAACATATACAGTCAATGTAATCTGCATATTTAAATATAAAACAGTAAATTTAATGTAAATACAGTAAACTGACATCTCCACACTACTCTGATAAAAATCTGTTCTATTTCACTATCAGAACATTTTACGCTACATCAATAAATAAGTGTTGCATCTTGAGGGAACGCCCACTGGGATATAACTAGTGTTAGTGGTCAAAGTATGTCCAAAGCTATGCTAGCCATAATATAAAGCTACGACTGACTATCCCACCGGCTCAGCTGCCAGACATGTAAAGCATTCATTACATCAGTGACAGCTGCCTGCAGCAAGTGGTCAGCTCCCACTGTAAATCTGCACCTGTCAGTGGAACATAGGTGGTATACGATTTTATGCATCACAAAACAGCGACACATGCCAGTAGGAGTTGTCATTTGCCAGTGGAAAATGGTAAATGCACCAGGGGAACACCAGTGACATGTCGTTTTCACATGCTGATCAAACAGCAGCGACAGTCTTTAGTCAAAGTAACGTATCACTGGGAATTTGCATTTGATACAAAACAAGTGCCAAACTATCAGGATGTGAAGGTGCACAGTCGTATCTATGTGTGTGTGAAGGGGAAATAAAGCAACACTATGATAATTTAATCTTATTAAGTGAAAGCACCCAAACACCTCAGTGTGCAGTTTGATAAAGGTGAGAAAGAACAGCAAAACCCAAAGGGAAGGAATCAACTGAAGGCCAAGGAGAAGGAAGCTGAACAGGAGTGAGGTAGGAAATGTTGTACAGAGCTTAAAGTGAGTAGCAGTAAATAACTGGGCCGGTTCAGCCTGTGTGGACACAGTGCAGAGATGAATAGACTGCCTGGACAGCTTATAGTAACGAGCTAAACAGGATTGTGGTAGATTACAGAGGATTACAGAGCATGTAAGCCTGGTTCTGACGGGTTTGGCCAAGAGGCCATGTGGTGGGCCGCGTGGAGGGAAAAGCTCAGGTACACCCACAGAAAGTATGTGCTGTACATGTGCAAACAACGAGCGTCGTGCAGCTCAACAAACGTGAGGTGCCCCCTCTCTCTTCGAGGTGGCTGCAGGTGTGATCCTGTTATATTTAATGAATAGTTGGAGAAAAGGCCCTTTCTGCCCTTACTGCTTTCACCAAATGAGGAAAAACATCTCCACACTTTGTAAAGCAGCCAAATTCTTTAATGAATCCAGGAGGTGCGGGAGGTGTAAAACCTCCTGCTTACGCTCCCTGTCAGTGCCCCAGCATCAGACTCCTGCCCGATCTTTGACTTTTGACAGCTTAAGTTTGACCTTGTTGACATGCTGTGCTTAGCAAATGTCCACAGCATGTGTCCGTGGAGTGTGTTGTTTGCATGTGTCTGTAGAGGCATACGCTCGCTATTGTGTTCTCCTAACACTATTACATAAGTCAAAGCAGAGCAAGGTTCAGTTTAGTACATACTGTGGAGTTCTGTGCTGGTGCAAAGCCGTACATTGCTGTCACACACACACTTTCACACACCTTCACACACAGAAATATGGTCTACAAATGAAGTAGAAGCAGATGTAACGCACAACCGGTTACAGCATATTAAATTAAAAATTATTCTTATGATGGATCAATCATTACACACCAGATGAATTTTAGATGTAGAGTCACTACAGTATCTCTGGATATCATCATTAACATGACTCATCATCAGTAAACAGCCATGAATCCAGTTAAATTCACAAGTCACACAACTTTCATAACAACAGGACTGAGAATCATCACAGTTTTATGTTTCCTTCTGTATCAAAGAAGCTAATAAATAAATGCTAATAAATCATTCTGCATGTTTCTGGTCCATTAAATCTAAGAATGCACTGAGACAAAACACTGTATAACATTCATACTGAATCATTTTGCCCACAAACTGAAAATCCTCATACCAACCACTACTCTACTGCTGGTATTTTGTGCATCACTTACATCCACGATGTCGGAGTTGGTCCTGCTCTCGTGAGGCTCGTTGTATTCGGTGTATTTCAGCAGAACTTTGTCCATGTCGGTGCTGGCGTACTGAAACAGCTTGTTGGTGCTGTTGAAGATGATGAGGGCAATCTCACAGTCACACAACACGCTCAGCTCGTAGGCTTTCTTCATCAGACCGAACTTGCGCTTAGTAAATGTCACCTGGAGAAGAGAAAAATGAATTATGAACAGTTGAAGGAGACAAACCCACAAATTAAGAAGATCAACAGCACTTCAATAAGATTAAACTGGAAGTGAATACACACAGGTTATGACAATAATCCCTAATTTCAATCTACAGACAGTGCAGTGGGTCAAAGGGAACCATTCTGGTGATAACTTGACTTTTTCTGCTCCCACATCTGATATAAAATAATAAAATACATTCTCCTCCTTCTAGTTATTACACACACACACACACACACACACACAGGCATATTGGTGAACCATAATATGTCCAGAAGGAGGATTGTGACGAGTTCAGTCCGGCCCTGCTACGAGGAGTCAGGAAGCACATGTGCCTGCATTTCCTGTCATAACAGGAAACAAGGACCGGCTCCCCCAGACAAGACTGGTGTGTGTGTTTGTTTGTGTGACAATACACTCATGCAAAAGTCTCATTGACAATAAGCTCTCATTATTCAGCTGCTATATCTGTTGCATGCATCGAGTTCGTCGTTTGAATACAGACACAGTCACACAGCTTGTTAGGATCATATGACATGATATGACTGGTTTGAGGAACTGTAGTGTGTCTGATGCACTGGATGTGGCTCGATGGAGGTGGTGAGAGAGAGTGAAGGAATAAATTCAAATATGGAAGATGTAACACACACATATCACGGCAACACAGACTACACACAGTCACCATGTTTCGATGGATATTAACTGATTCATCCATACAGACCAGCTGGAATCAACACTTTTGTGGTTGTCCCAGGTTTTCTTATTTGTCTCTGTTACTCCTGTTACTCAGGGCTGAATGGCTAAAGTTACAAGTCAGGAGCCAGACCTGAGGTTTGGGCAACATGGTGGGAGAGAAGGATGCAGTGATGTGGCCTGAGTCCACATTGTGGACTTCTGGGACCAGGACATCTCAGTCTACATCACATTTGTTTTACATTTTCCAAGGGAAGAGGAAGCAGCAGCTAGAACTCAATCAACTTCACCTATTGCTTCACTCTTAATGCTAAGTTGTGTGGGGTTTGTACCTGGACCAGTGGCTGAATCTATAAAAACTAAAAGTGTAGATGTTAGGGAAATGTTAAAGAGCTGAAAGGTGTTAAAGTCTTTGCTATGCTTACATGTCTGTTCCGTTCATCCATAATTCGAGCTATCTGAATCTTTTTTCTCCCCATCTTCACTATTTTTTCCGTTGTTTCTCCTCTTTGTCACAATCGTCTTCTGTTCTAGCTCCTTCGATTCACTTCCAGGTCCTCACGGTTTTTTAATGTTCAATCACAAACTGCTGGTTGGCTTCTGCAGACAAACATAAACATAATCATTAATGTTAAAAGATCAGAAAATGCACAGTGCACAGTGCACAATGCTCAGTAAAAGAAATAGGTTGAACTGGTTTTAATAGTCAGTGCTAAAAACAACAAAAGACAACAAAACAAAACCTCTAAACAGAAACAGGTATGAACACATATAATTACCCAAAATGGATTGTGTGTGGGTATCATGCCATGCTATACTGCAGACTTTAACCACCATGCACGCACACGGCACGCACAGACAGGCAGCATATTGTCTGTTTGCACGCCCGTCCATTCACTGCTGCTGTATCCCCCTGACACACCCAGAAACCCAACTTCCTCAGGGGGTTACTGTATGCTCAGGGGGAAGTGAAACAAGTGGGCACGTCAGAATTCAAATAGTAAAGAGTGATGAGTTTGGCTCTATCACACACTCTGTGAAAACATCTGGAGGTCTTGAAAAACCACAACTGAAGACAGGATTTTTGTCTTTACCGCTCAGCAGAAAGCGTCCTCTGTAGGTGGAGCTGAGCCGGGACAAACAAGCAGGAAACATCTCGGCTGAACGAGACGGTTTGAGATTCAGCTCACAAAGTGATTTTTATACTGAGCTTTTGTAAACATGAAAGTGAGAACATGTAAAAATGGGCATGTGCAGGACTGTCAGTGTGTGTGTGTGTGTGTGTGTGTGTGTGTGTGCCATGTGACCTGTGTCTCACTCCTGAAGTGGAGCTTAAGAGCTTGGGTCGCAGAGTTAACTGGATGTTCACACACGGTGAGACAGACGCACACAAACACGGCCACACTCGGCAGGTTTTCTTGGCAGCTTGTGACGAGCGAAAAGGCGTGCAGGCTTTCAGGAGGTCGCCAGCCCTGATGCACTCAGGGTGAAATGGAGAACGAAAGTGGGATTCGTGAAGACGTAAGAAGATGACGAAGAAGCTCTCACAATAAAAAGGCAGAAAACGAGGCTGCTCTTTAACTTTATCTCCCTCACCTCCTAATTATCAACATCTTTATTAGAAAAGGTAGAAAGAAAAACAAATGCCTGATAAACTTACTCTGTGATGTTTACAAATACTATATACATCATTTTAAGTTTTTTTAATTCACAGGACATCTTAGTTTTCTTCACTTATATTTACTTACATGCTGATTAAATCTGTAGCTGACATATAACAGCTGTAGATGCCAAATAACCTGAACTCAGTAACTGGGAGAATGTGACTTATCAATTAAAACACAGTGGACTGTGCAGATCAATTCATAATGACCATGACTGTTGGCTGCAGCTGTAATAAACTGCACTGACTCATTCCACTCCCCGTTTTTTACAGTAGCAATATATAAATATGAACCAACAGCTTCTGACATTAGGCCATATCTGATGTGTTTTGACATAACAAACGCTTTGATTAACAGAAGAACGCTGCGACCAAACATCATCTGCAGCGAGCAGCAACACGCCGGCCTGGGAGCATTACATGAATATCTAGAGTCTGAGTCACGTTGCCTCTGAGTCTACCTCACTTCAGGAAAACAGCAAAGGATCAACACAGTTTAAAATTAGAGTGCTCACAGACAAGCACACTCAGCATGTCGTAGTAAAAGGGAATTTTAGGCCATGTGGAGACGTGAGATGTTGAGGGAAGATTGCGTAAAACAATAATGCGTCTGTAGGTGTGAGTTAATACATGGTTTGATCTTTTCTAGGATGACAGCAAATCTCCACCTAAATCACCCTCCACATACCCACACTCACAAACCTCCCTGCTATTTATAGACTCTGTGTAAAACAGAAGGATTCCAAAAATAAAAGAATGAACTTTTTACCCTGAACAACAATACGACTGGTTTCTGGTTCTCAGACAGAGAGAGCGACTGTTGAACAGAGGACGAGATGGAAAACAGCCATCTCACGCAGTCCTCAGCTGCTCCCGCTCTCTTTCTCTCTTCCCTGCCAATTATTTTCCAGAGAGAGAGAGAGAGAGAGAGAGAGAGAGAGCGACTGTGTTCAGATATTTCACTTAAGTAAATGTACTGTGAGGAAAATGTACTTAAAGTGTCAGAAGAAGAAGTGCTCAGGGCCGATTCTCCTCATTAATCCATTAACTGTGTTAATTCATAAAATAATCCGAGGTTTTGTTTTGTTTCATCAACACAATACATTCATTTTCTAAACCCAACTCCTGGTTCTGTTTATAATTTATGAGTAATATCTCTGATACCTCGACAGATTCAAGTACTGTTCTTGAGTAAATGGACTTTCCGCCGCCGGTGCCCGTTGCTGCTGATGTACTGGACATTTTTGTGTATGTGTGTCACTGAGTAACTACACAGCACATAGCAGAGAAACAGCTAATGGGGGACATGCGACAGTGCCCTTGTATTTCTTGGCAGGACACTCTGCATGTCTCTGTGTCAGAGAGCCAGGGAAGGTGGGGGTGGGTGGACGTTGAGGGGCAGGGGGAATCGGGCTCTGCTGCATGGTACTGACAGACAGGAGGGGGATGGACAGCTGTGAATGGTCCCCAAGTAATTGACTCTATTAGTGCCTCCTACTGTACAGGGGACTTTCAGGAAGCCTGATGTTGAGGCTGTTTTTAGGTCTACCTGGAACTCAACTCTAGATCATTTTAAAAATAGCAAACAGAAAAGCAGACTTAGCAAAACAAGCCTGTTCCTAACTGAACATAGTTAATGAAATGTAAGGTTTTAAAAGGGCACCAAGACATTAAGGCTGTTCTACTGACGGTGGATCAGATACTGTGAGAGACGTCACTTAGAAATTAAACCCGGGGCGTTAATCATCCATTTTTATGGATTTACAGACAATGACTTTGGGATGGATCCGTCTAGTTGCTCTCATCAGCAGCAAACTGCTCTAAAGAGCCACCGTGTGCTGCCTCCTCAGCAGCAACGCGTGCTGAGTTTGTGGGAGTAAAGGAGCCGCAATTAATACGTGGGTGGGGATTTGGGAGCGGTTAGGTTCTGTCTTCTCACACAAGACTATGGACGTGTGTGTCAGGGTTTCAATACTGTTACACCACTAGGTAACAGGTCCCTATCACTGCCATTGTCAGTGGGCTTTATAGTGTAGCACGAGCTGGTGACGCGTTCAGGGACACACAGTCCAGTTCATCTGTGTTTCGAAAGCAGTCAGAGCCCTATGGCGTGTTTCAAACTTAGTAAACCCGGCCCCAATAATAAATAACATTCAATTAAACTGAGGAGAGAACTAAAGTTGTACTGATTCAAACACAATGAGCAGCAGAAAGTGGACGTCTGTGGAACAAAGGTAAAAAGGCGGCTGATTGCCAACATTGGACACTAATGAGTTGTTTTGTAAATTTGACAAATGATAAACAATCCTATGGTTTATTTTTACTCTCAATTAATCTGCTAATTATCCTTGTTGTTAGTTTCAGTCAATAGAACAGAAAAAGAAGTCTCCCAGAACCAAAAGTTTCAAAGTGAATACGTTCGTATCTGTCCAAATACCATGAGTTATTTATTCTACTGTCTCACGCCCAAGACAACCAAACAGTTGAAACTGTAATGAAAATATCTGCCAATAACAAAATATTTCCAAGTGATTGTTGCAGCTCAGATTCGAGTCGAGTCTCAGGCGTTACAAGTCTTCTGGAATAAGTAAAACCAACAGTTGTCCCAAAGATGGGAGATCAATCTACAGATGTATCACATGGCAGCAAAGTTTAAAGTGCCGTCAACTTAAAAAAACAAATACGGACTGAATTACTGGTCAAAGTCCTTATTAAGGTCTCAAATGTAGACGCTAGAAACCTGATCTAATACATGTGGTTTGGTTAGGGACACCCCTCTATAAGCAGTGAATGAGTCACTTTGTGGCACAGACACCACATGCTCAGCAGAAGTGACTGATATCACTCTGACGCCTTCACGGCACACTGCTCCTGTCTTTATGCAAACGTTTGACGGACTGGAAACCAAGAGACGCTCGAAAGACACTTACTGAAAATGGACTTACTAAGAAAAGTACCTGAAAAGGGTCATTAGAAAAACACCGTCCCCGACAAACAAGGTGGTGCAAAGGTGGATACTGTCAAGTACAATATGAAATATGATGAGTCCTCCACAGGAACTCAATTAGCTCAATAGAGCAACAGATAAGTAGTGTGAGGCTGAAAAAAGCAAATGATCACTTTACCAGTGAGATAATAATAGATAATTCCTTATATCAAATAAAAAACAAACATCATTCACATTATTTCCTGCAGTGAAGTTACATTCAGATGCTTCATTTTCTCTGTCCATCAGTTTAAAATCTAAAGATGCTGAGCTTGACGGATTTTTACTTTTAAAATAAAGAATTCAATCATGAATCAATGATCAATGTTGCTTTCATGCCAGGTCTATGGGAGTATTGAAAATAACGAAATGGGAACCGACCACACGCAGATAGACGCCTTGGAAATCCTGAGGATGAAAAGGAGTCAAGTCTCTGGAAGAACCAACATACCCTCTGATGAGGCTCCACGGTCTGTGCAGAAAAGTTCCTGAGTGTTTCCACGAGTCTGAGCCGGAGGTGAGGTGATCACCGAGCTGCAGCGAGCCGAGAAATGACGCTCAAGTCTGGATCAAGTTCTCCAGACTCACGGAGGCAGAAACCGGGAGGTTTGGACTTCACCGAGCTCGTCACCGAGCGTGAGGAGAGGAAAACATCAAGAGAGCGAGGCGCTGGGAGAAAGTGGAGAAGGAGGAGGACGGAGGATCGTTTGTTTCCTGTTGTTTACCAGTGAAACCGCGCGTCAAGCCCGCACGCCCCGCATCTCTCACACACACCCACCCACACGCACGCACCGCAACACATCCACAGTGTCCGGAGAGAACAAGCTGCTGTGACCTGTGCGCTCACCTGTGCGCTCACTCCCGCATGTCTCCGTGCGTCCGTCCAGCGGTTCAGTCCATCGGTCAGTCTCCTCCTGGAGCTTTGGCTCTGGCTGCCGGCGAGCACCTGGACGTCAGTAGGCGGCAACATCACGGGCACACGCACACGCGCACACGCACGCACAGAAACACAGATGTGAGAAACTATAGAGACCTGCAACACAAGTTAAACTCTGAATGTGTTTATTGTGTTTTAAATGAGTGTTTCCACAGTTGTGTATTCTCCAAAATAAAAATCCTAATAAAACTTCTGAGGAGTTTGTGAAGCTCTGTGCGTCCTGTCCGTCTCATCACCGCCTCTCAGTGGAAACTATTGAATGTGCATCTCTCCCTATCACATCTTTAATAATGTTTACAACACAGAGGCGTGGGGCTGTGACACAGCAAGTCAGATGCTCCTCAGCCCCCACTCATCCACCAGAATAAAGAAATGAAAATATCTGTAGCTGGCGCCTGTCAGTGAAATAAGCTTGAAGTTGGACTCAGAAACATGTATCATGGCTTTAAAATACTCCCTTACAAATTCAAATTACTAATACGAACAGTGGTTCTGCAGTACAAAGAAAAATTCCAGTGACTGATACAGTTTAACGCCCACTGGACATTAGACAGTTTGAGGTGAAGCTGCTGGAGTTTCTATTCAGCTGAGGAGTAAATTCAGTGTCAAGAGTTCGGCTCGTCTGAAGGGTCAACAGATAAACCTGAGGGGTCACGGGAGGAAACAGGAAGAAGGCATTTCATATGATATGTTTGTGTATGTACAAATCATTAATATCATCTTTAATTTATTTTCAAAGCAGAACTAACGCTGCCCTGCTTTTGATTAAAGTGTTACCAAAACTGGGACAGTTGCTTTTAGAGAAAAGTGGAACATTCAGCGTCCTGCAATATTATCAATATATATAACAATATTGTAATGGACAACAGTGATGAAGTAATGTAGCTCTGGGTATCTATCAGTCTTTACCACAGCTGATGTATGTAATTACTGTAACACTGTGGACATGTCAGAGATAAAGGAAGATGAAGGATGAAGAGGAAGTGGAAACAAGAACAAAACAAAAGAAAAAAAAACACAAGTTGAGCAACACCCGTATGTTTCCCAATAAAAACTGTGACGTATGAAAATGTGGGAGTGTCTGTGTAAAATACACCACAAATGTTGTCATCACCGAGTCACTGGACACGACACCTTCTTATAGTAAATGCAGAAACAACATGATTCTTATTCTATTCTCTCTGTTCTGGTCTCTACTGGAGTCCCTGAGTGCTTCACTGTGTCGACCTGCAGCTCTCTGCTGTTTGCTGTCGAGCAGATAATCGACATCTGTCTGCTGCAGCTGTAAATGACCCATTTCCAGGCTGTAAAACAAAACTAATTACCCGAGGGGATCTGCAGACTTGGTGATAATTCCCTGTGGGTGACTCCTGCCACATTACTCATGAACATTTGATCATTTATCAGTGTATAAATATCGATTACTGCAGCTTTAATACTCCAATAGTCATCACACATGTAGAATATTCATCCAAAACATCCAGGTACGTCCATGTTTGTGTCAAATATTCAAAGAGAATAGAAACATCACTTATGTTGCAGGTAGGTACAACCGAGCTGGGTGTAGGAACAACTACAGGCTATGTTCAACACTCGAGCTAAAAATAGAGCCGCACACAGATACGTCCACGTTACAATGGAAAACACAGCTTTAAATGTTACTGACCCGTCAATAACTTTAGTATAAGAGTGTTAAGTTAACACACACACACACCTAAAGGTCTGCTTCTATACCCACAACTGTCAGCAGCTGCCCCCTGAGATCTGTTCACATCCACAGTGGACCTGATGAATATGTGTAATGTTAGAGCATAGGTGAAGTTTAATATGATGTCCAGAGCTGACAGACTCTGAACAGTCTCAGTTTGATGGATAATACTAACTTTATTAACCACAGACCACTGTTCTTAGAATCCCTCTGACCAGCAGATGTCACCGTTTAAACTGTCTGAACCAATTGTTTTATATTGATGAAGTGTTAAAGAAGCTTCATTTCTAATATCACTACTGATATTAGCTCATTGCTGTATCTGTGTATTAGCGTCTGTATTATATAGAGAATATCAAGTGAGGAGACAATCAGCTGTAGAATATCCTGCTAACAACCTCATTTAAGGTCTTTCAGGCACAAACATTCGTGTTGTGTTGATCTAGAATCGATCAGACCGTCCACTTCCTGCTCGGCACTAAACTGAAGAGATCTCTAAAGAGATCAAGCACAGAGTTAAACATGTTGATCGCTGCTTCCATGAACACACCTTAAACTGAATCCTGCTCTGCAGCACTTGTGACACATCGACTTCATAGTTTGAGTTTTGTTTACAGCTTGTTTCAGCTGCTGCCGAATGGTCAACAACAGAAAACCGCTGTTAGAATCGAAATCATTTCTCACTGTCTAGTTAACATGTTCTTCTCTTTCGTCCTGTATATATCATATATATAATATAAAGGCCTCGTTCACCCATCACTCACCAGCGCTTGTTGTTCTCTCTTCACCTGGAAGGTTCCCCAGCAGCTCCAGCTGTGGGTTTTCTCAGTCAATCCCTTGTATCAAACAAGAAAAGGATTTTAAAAAAGAAAGTGATGTTAAGCCAGACCAGCTGGCTTAGAAAGAGGGGGACCCAGAACTGGGCTGTGTTTGGATCTGAGCTCTCTCTGCACTGAGCTGAGGTCTACACCCATCAGATCCCGACACTCAAACACCGCCCCCTCCCTCCCATCAACACACACATTTCTCTCCAGCGCTCACACCCTGTGACCCCCCCTGTGTCCAAGCTAACTGAGTGCATGTCTGTGGAGGAGCCCAGTCACCTGTCGCTGTCATTCGCGGTATATTTAGCTCTGAGGTGTCAGTAATGCCTGTATGTGTTGGAGTGTGTGTGTGTGTTTGTGTGTGTGTGGGGGGGAGAAAAATGTGTTGCTGACACTCAGGGCCTCTGTAGGCCTTGGTGTAAGAGCCCAGGATTACTGCTCCAAAGGCCGTTGGCTCTACACATTACACAGAGAGAAAGAGAGAGATCAAACCTGCAAACATGTCCTAGATATCAGAACACCAAGCATCTGCTTGACGGAGGATTACCCCCAGCTGTCCACTCCTGTCAGCTCTGAGCAGACGGAGGAAAGGAGCCCACCAGGCCTGGTCAACTTTGATGATCAATGAATCCATATCAGCACCGAAACAAGGCTGAGTCATTGAAAAGCCCCAAAACAACACCCCCCTCCTGGTTTCTATAGACCAAAGATCAGCACCAGCAGAGAGTTCTGACACATGTCCGTAAACACTGTTGTATAAACTACAGTGACAAGAAAAAGTATGTGAACCTTTTGGAATTTCATGTTTTTTTTGCATTAATTTGTCATAAAATGTGATCTGATCTTCATCTAAGTCAAGAGTAGGTATTACTTATGTTAAATGTGCCTAAAATAATAACACAAAATATAGTTGATACCATCATTATTGGGTTGAGGTCTGGGCTCTGCTATTTATTATCATAGGCACATTGTATTCGTTAAAGCTCCTGACTTAGATGAAGATCAGATCAGGTTTTATGACAAATCAACACGGAAAACCATGAAATTCCAAAAGGTTCACATACTTTTTCTTGCCTCTGTAATTGTAGGAGACGTGTTTTGCATTCTGGGAAGCAGGTTTCAGTTTCAGCCACTGAACCCACTCTGATGTCTCTGTGTTAATGATAAAACCAGAATCAGCAGCCAGTTAGCGTGGAGACAGCTAGCGTGGCTCTGTCTGCAGAAGAGTTCAGTCTTCAACAGGTTTTTGAAAACTGGAGCGAGGCTGCCGAGTGGGCAGAGAAAGATAGCAACCAGGGACCATCCGATGCCACTCGTTGGCAGAGCGCGGTGGGCAAGACGGACCGTAGACCTGGATCTGGGTGCTCAGGGAGGAAGGTGCTGCTGAGTTGATCACTCTGTAGGTGAGAATCAGAGCTCTGAACCTGATGTTAGAAGACATTTGAACATTTCAAATAAGAGTTTACAGGCTGTAGCATTGTCGTGGTGACATGCAATTATTATTTAGTACAGTAAATATATTATGTTGTTTATTTAAGAGCATCTTTAGCTGATAGAGGAAACAGCCGAAGTGTAACCGATGAATTTCACTGAAATTAAATGGGAGCACAACTTCCCTCCCATAACACACAGTGACGTTGACGGGGGCTGATCGCTGGCATCGAGTCTCAAACTCATGTGTAAAATATTCCAGTGTGTTACACGTATATGTTTTAATTTCCCCAGTGTTGGTGTGCAACCATCCTGTACCTCCTCCTGAAACAGAAATATGCTGTTGATTCACCACCCGCCCCCCACAGAAGAGGTGTGTAGACCCCCGTCTGCACCATGTTGAGCAGAGGAAAGCAGCAGGAAATGAAAAGAGGTGGGATGGAGAGGAAAAGGCTAACAGTGATTGTTTATACTTCACCCTCTGCAGGAAGCCAGCAAAACATGGAGCTGAAATTGAATTATGGCAGATTTACGCTGTCAGGGTAATCATTCCAGCTCCGGACCGTTTAGAGCCAGAACAGTAATGTGAGGGGGGGGGCCTCCGTCTCTTTCTCCATCTGCATTCATTGCTACCTTACAGAGTTGAAATGGTTTATTACAGTTTCCGTCCATTAGAGTTGGAATGATTCATGTCCAAAATAAAGAGAATTATTAAAATATGATGAATTTCTTCAATCATTATGAATTTCTTACGCGACGTTCCACCAGACGACTGAAGCAGATCTGTGAGGAAGAATGGTCGGTGCTCACTGATCAGGTCTGCAGCTACAGGAAGTGCCTGGGGCTGTTGTTTCACTTACTTTTTCCACCAACACATTTAAGTTTGATGGGTAATAAAGACATGAAAGATCATGACTGTATTTTATCAGCTTAGAATTATTTGAGACTATTATGATAATTATGACCAATTAATTCAGAAAACCAGGAAATCAAACACAACACGAATAGGTCTCCACTCCTGTGTGTGTGTGTGTGTGTGTGTGTGTGCGCACATCAAAAACTGATCCCACTCTTGCAGCTGCTTCTCTTTTGCTACACTTCATCTTGTCATTAAAGCTCGACTTTGTCGGGTTTCTCTGATTCTCACAGCTTAATACTGACGTGTTTAGTATATAATTATAATAATAATATAATTGATATAATTAGTTCACTTGGCATCATCAGGACATTTGAATTTGGTTTAGATATTACCTGCTAGTATTAAATACTATAAATGAGGTCATGACCTATGATTTCAAAAGAGCTTTTTATTAAATGTCACATTTTTTAATGTGGGAAGCACCGGCTTGTGTTCTGTGTCATGGAACAAGCTGCAGCATACATACAAAAGAATCTGTTGTCTGTCTGATTCTAAATATGAATGTTCGGATTAGTTTTGCAGATACTTTTCACTCTAATTCTTTTGTGTTTGTCGTTGCATAAACTGAACATTCTAGGAAAAGAAAAAGCCATTGTTCTGCAGTGTTTTGCATGTTTTGCAGGCTCATGTCCGTTGTAACGTGTAAATCTGTGTGTACGTCTGCCTGTGTGCATCCATGCTTAAAGTCTGCGTAGGCAGACGGTGTAGGAGTTGGATGAGGTGTTGAAGAAATACAAACATGAGCAATAAGCTCCCTGTGAAGAGAAGCAGATGTGTGCAGAGACAGATCCTAAAAATATTATTACTGGAACCAGGATTCTTCCTTGTCCACCTCTGCTTCTTCAACTTTATCCTCAGCTGATGGTGAAAACAGTGTTTGATTTCATTTGAACTTGTCTTTCATAGTTTGATCATATTGTTTGATGTTATTTCACACAAAGAACGATGTGATACGATGTCTTTAGGAAAGGTTTGGTGGAGTTTACTGAGTGTCGGAGAAGGTCCGCTGCAGTGTGGTATGGTGAGGTTGGGATGTCCGAGAGATTAAGTTACTGTGAAAGCCATGAGCGTGTGTAAACTAATCCATCCTCACCCAACTGCCAGGCATAGTCCACGATCCACAGCATGTCTCGAGGCATTCCCGCTTCATGTCTGTGTCTACTCTTGCTGCATCTCCTCTATGATAAAGTTAAGTTTGCTATTTCTGTTATTTGCACTTTACTTTAAGTTCCAGTTTGCATTCATAAGCAGTACGTAAAGAGGTAGTTCATGTTTATAATGTAGTTGTACAAAGCTATAAAGACACATTCAAATGTTTTAATGGGTAATATTTGTCCTGTGTACACAGATTTTGTATGAATGATTTACCTGCTACTTATGTTTCAAGACCAAGAGTGAATTTCATTAAGATAACTTCATACAGCATTACTGTAAACACACCTTGAATTTATATTTTAACCAGTCAAAAATCTAAAATGCTAATTTTAATAAAGTCTTTCAAGCTTTCGTGTCTTGTCTTTAGTGAGTTCTACTGAGTTTTTGTACTACATGTTTATTATTTTGACTTTTATTGTGTTGTACTGATGGGCTGCTTAAGATGCCGGTCATTTTACAGTGCAGTAGGTGGAGGTCGTTCTCACAGGAGGGGTCATAGATCACGGCCTCCACCTGGACACTGGTGTCACACATCCAGCTGACACAGTCATAAACAACCAGACTCATCCTAAATGTGAAAATCTTTCTCTGGTGTGATCATTTTCATCAGCCTACAGGACCCTCAGTCCAAATGATGTTTGTGTCTTGTTTACACACAAACATCATTTGGCAGTAAACAGCCCCAAAGTCTTTCTGCCCACGTTGCATTGTCTCAGTAAGGGTCAGAGGGTAAGTGCTGTCACATGGTCGGCATAACTCGCCTAATGACTGACAGGTGGACACGAGCAGATCTCTGACTCTGGTTACCAAAGAGACACTTCAGAGGCGCCCACTGTGCAAACACAAGGACCTGTACTGTAACCCTGAGATTTTGTTCACACAACCCAGTGCTGGAGGAGCTAACTGGATTCATGTAAATGCTGTCCCAATTATTATTAATCCGTTGCATGAAAGTAAGAGTATGATGTTTTAGCAGTAATATACACAAACTGTAAACCAGAGAGAGCTCTATAACACACTATGAAGAACTTGCAGGGGATATTTCTCTGCACTGATGCTTTAGCTTTAACATAATTTATATACTTGTACTTACTGTAAGTAGAAGACCTGAATCCTGAATCCTTCCATCAATCTATCTTAGTTACTACAGTTCTACAGATACAATTTCAATTATTATTATTTCAATATGATACAACAGGTGTCAAACACTTCAGCTTTGTTAAGCAGTACTGAAAACGTACATGCAGTGTATTAGTCAGGGATTTGCTGGTTATGGGGTTAGTGGGTTTATCTTAAAGCGGGGTGCATGTGCTGGTTATTCATTAATAGGATCTTGTTTCTCAATCTTCCCTCCTCTGAATGTGCCGATTACAGTTTTAGGAAACTAAACAGAATCTTCAAAGTCAAAAGTCCTCCAGTGTATCATCAGTAAGCGTGCACTCGTCCTATTAGCCCATCTAAATCTGGAGCCTAAGCTAACCTATGCTATTACTCCTAACCAGAGAGCAATCAGACCCTGGTGGGATCCACCAGACTGGTGTATTTTTAGAAGTTTCATCAACACAGATGATTACCAGCAATACAAGAGAGTGTGTATGCAGAGACATATAGCGCAAAACCGCAGGGGGGCGACTTTGAGGTTGTAACTGGGGAGGAACTGGGTTGGTTTATTTCTGGAGCATGTGTTGCTCTGGTCCAGAGACCAACAGCTGAGCATGTGCCAGTGCAAGGGCAAGTCATGCTGTCTGTCCCTGCAGTAATGACCAGATGCAGGTTCTGATAATCAACATCGATGCTGACCTTCAGCCTGAGCAAAGCGCTCTCTGCGTGTGTGCAGACAGACTGACAGGACAGAGGTTCTCAGCCCTTTTATTACTGCATCACTTTCATTTGTCTCCCTCAGAAACTTCAAACCTCTATTACACAGGAGAAAACCACCGAGTCCTCTACTCTGTCATTGTGTGATTGGCTCAAGTTATTACCAAAGCAAACTGGGTTAGCAAACCTCAGTCCTCTTAATCATCTGTGAAGCAGACACGGGCTGAGACAGATGAAAAGTAAAGCAGGCAATGTTTTCATCATTTCATCTAACCACCTCAAGAGCCTAGGCCTTCATTTAAATCAATATGTGAAGGTCTGTGGGGAGCAAATGACAGGGAGCACAGAAGGATCCGCCTAAGGGGTTTTGTGGTCATAATTCTGCATCGTCGTAGCGAGTACAGTGTATCATTTAAACACATACTGTACATAATCGTAATTTCTGTATATTGGCATGAAGCATTCTGTTAGTATCTGCTACGTTATGTTAGGTCTGTGTGGTTTTAAACATACAGTACTGCATACAGTAAGTATGAAGCATGTTTTGCATTATTTGATGAAGTTTAATTATTTATTGTTGTTAATGTAACACTTCATTAGGTGTCCAGCTGTTCTTCATCTATATATATAAGGCAGGAAGTACCACCGTAAGTCATGCTGGGGATTTTAATAAAATTACAGTGCCTTACCAAAAACTAAGGTTGCAGCTGCTGTTTAACAAAGACCTGCTTTGTGCTGTGTCAATAAATATGTAAAGTGTTGACAGAACCTGAAAAGAGCAGACAATATGTATTTTGACTGCTTTCCTGATTTTCAGTGTTTACTTAAAGAGGAATTATGATTAGGCGACTCCCTCTGGTGGACAATTAATAGACAGCAAGTAGGATCTTGGATGGTATTGTTGGTGGAACTAACGATGGCTGTTCATTTACAGATCGAAGAGGGTTGTTCTGTTGGATGTAAACTAATAGCATAATTTAAAAAGTGTAGAAAAACACTTGCTGGCAAACCAGTTTATTTTGTACAAAATAAGTAGCACATTCACAAATAACCACATTTAATAAACTGCTCTACCAGTACAACAAGTCAAAAACGGTCATCTAAAGTAGAAATACATTACTAAATATTAGTTGTTTTGTGTCCTGAGCAATAAACAGGCACAGAATCACAACCTTCAGAGATGATGAGTAAAACTAGTTGGATGTGGTAAAAAGACTGCAAAGAGATGAACTGGCCATTGGATCTTAAATGTAGCCAACTAGACAAAATATCAAAAACATCTCATTTATCAAATCCCAGACTGATTTTTGACACATTAAGGTGAATTTACACCAAATTATGAGACAGAAACATGTAAAGACAAATCTGAATCAAAAACTGACCTGTTAACAGCTTCTGAAAATACTTTACACCTTCTCTTCAGGTAAAGCTGGCTCAAGCAACAGTCCAGTTCTTTTATTTAATGAATGATGAACTCCAACCCACTCCAGACCCCTGAGGGAAAGCTGTCCATGACTCACCCTCATGCCCATGATGTCAGATGTTCAATATGGATGACCAATCCAACACAAAAGTCTTAAGCATTGGTAAAATTCCTCATCACGAGTCTCCAGTTCATAATCGCAAGAAACTCCTCCTGATTTACTGGAAGAAAAAGAGAAGTTGGGTCAGGATAACTTTTCACATTAGTGCTGATTTTGAACATTAATACAAATTTAAATGAGGACAATTTCATGAAGCCCAAGCTGAAATCTTGTTTTGCCAACCAGCTCAAAACCTAGAGATATTTGGCATCAAACAAAGAAAAGCTGCAAAAACTCACACCTGAGAAGCTCAAATAAGTCAAAAGATGAACTGGTGTCAAAATAGTGGTCGATTATTATTTTCTATCCATCAGCTACTTGTTCAATCACTAGTAGTTCTGTCGGTCATAGTAATTTTTGTTCAGCTCTGTGGTATTTTGTTCTCATGGTTTTTTGCAAATCTTGCATAAATGCACATGCAGTTGTTTCAGTTGACCAGAATGCTGCGGATCATGGAACAAAAAAAAACATTTTCCCTTACTTTCACCATCTCCATCAGTGTCAAACTCATCGATCATGCTGCGCAGCTCCTCATCACTGACGTTCTCCCCAAGTTCTCGAGCTACTCGTCTCAGGTTCCTCAGACTGATCTTTCCTGATTCATCATCATCAAAGAGCTTAAAGGCCTTCATGACCTCCTCTTTTGGGTCTCGCTCCAAGATGCGATCCGTGACTGTGTATTTACATACAAGACTTGAACATTTGTGAAGCACTTAAACCATTGTAAAGATATATTCATGCAAATGGCTCTTTGCTCCTTTCACATTTTTGGCATCATCTCTCTGCAAGGAGATTCAGTTGAGAGTGAGGACAACTACTTACCTACTTCATTGAAATCCTCAAATGTTATTTTGCCATTTCCCTCTCTGTCGTAGTCTTTAAGAATCTTCAGGACATCCACTTTCTTCACCTCAAAACCAAGTGCACGCATTGCTACCTGTTGGAGATTTTTAAAAATGTGATATACTTTTAAAGGGCACAACTACAGAATTCAAAATCTATGTCTTAGCACTGCTCACCTTTAGCTCATGGTAGTCAATTTCTTTATCTTTGTCAGTGTCAAACAACTCAAAGGCTTCTTTGATTTCATGTTTCTGGTCCTCAGTGAGCTCTCTCCTCTTCTTGCGCTTGGCTTTGTCTGATGCAAGATCAGTTCTGGAAACATATGAGAGGTGATGTGTCAAAGCTCAAAGAACGTAATGGACAGAAGAATTAATCCATTAGCTGTATTTAAAACAGTTGGCGTTAAATTCACTTTAACTTAAATAAAACCATGCACTAAGCTGACACTAGATGGGAGGAATTATAAAATGTCAGCGTCGTTTATTTCCGCGTGTGAACTTTAACTAAAGTAAAGTTAATGAATAACACTTCGTGTTTGATGCTGTTGTCAAAACATGCTAATGCTAAAGCTAGCTAAGGTGAATAAGCTAGCGTTAACTCTGCGGCTAAACGTTTGCACCGTCATAGTGAATCTTACTGGAAAAATGAAGGGAGCAGTTAAGAAAAAATATTTACCTAAGGGAGAGACTCATTTGTAGCTTTGAGTTAAGATCCTAAATGAATCGTTGTTGTCTCTAAACACAGGTATCACAGCTCAGCTATCGTCAACACAACACATCCGTTTGTCCGCGCTCGCAAGGAAGCTCCCTATTGGTTCGTGGTTGCCAGGAAGCAGTGAACTGTTCTCTGATTGGCTGACGACATAGCGTAATATTTGGTCTAAACTTTATTGAATCGATTTAAATGCACATTGACACTCTAACATAAGACACAAAGGAAATATAATATAAGAATAAAACTCCACAAACCAACAAACAACGCTCAGAGACAGTGTCCAGGCTTTTTAACAGTCTTGTTTTTTTAGCGTTTAGATTCTGGTATTCATCGACAATGGTAAAATAGTCAGTTTTAATTCTAATAATCATGATGCATCTCATGTTTTTAATTATTATAGCTTCAAAGCCACATAAAATAAATCTGTATCTGCATCTGTAACTAAAATACACACCGGACCTCTCTCTAAATCAAGATTGTTGCATCACTGACATCTGCTGGTCGACATTTCTTTTGCTCATTCCATGAGGAGACTAAATAATTGAGAGCCCAAAGAAGATATTAGGACATCCCTGCCCGACTCTTCTTACCCATGCAGGACAGTGCCAGGGTCATCTGCAGAGACACAAAGGCACCAAACACACTTCTCATGGATTATTCAAAGGATGATCCTTGGGAACACTTCTTCTTCTGGCACTGATACTAATCCTCTGTGCATGTCTAGGAGCCTCTGAAGGACCACGTTTCTTCCCACAACACAAACACAAGAATTCAGTCACTCTTAATTCAACCAACTAAAACAAACAAATATCATTTTTTAATTGTATACATAATCATAGATCTCTTATGTGAAGCAAAGGGTTAGCTTCTGGACATTTGTGTTTTCTCTCAGTTAAATCTGGAAACACTAGACTGGCCCACCTTGTCTCTCCAGTCTGTGGACGTCCTGGACTGTGCTGCAAGTTTGGACTGACAGAGCTGAGACAGGGCTGCACACATTAATACATTTAACAAACCTCCACAAAGACACAAAAGGTTAATAAGCTGCACAGGGAGACACAGAGAACAGAGTGTTCTAGTAGAACTGAGATCTCCACCAAAAGTCTCTCGAGGGAAAACATACAGAGGCCTCTTGTGCTGCCTCAGACCAGGCCTCAGCAGAGAGAGGCCGGAGATACAGGTAGTTCCTTTCTTTAACAGACATACAGTTAGCAATGACCACGTCAATCATCTGACCTGAATCCAAATGAGTTCCCATTTCACTTCCTAAAAGCAACACTGAAGGTAAATTGTTTCAAGACGGAATTGAAGAAAGCTGCAGTGAAGCCAGGGACAGCATCGGAGAAGAAATCTGGAGGCTGGTGATCGCTATCTTATCGCAGTCATTAGGATTTGGCAAACAACTATTACAACTCACACGTTAATGTATATTTATTTATGTAGCCAAAGTCCTTAAATTGAAGTAACATTTTTAAATATATGTGATTCCAGGTTCATCCGGTATTTTGACATAACCCTTAAATTAAAGCAGACGGTCTCCAGTCCACTTTAGGACCATCCAGATAGTTTCATTACAGATCCACTGTAGCGGCCTTCAGACACGTCAATCAAACAGAAACCAGAACCACAGATATGAAAAATAAATAAATGAACCAAAGCAAATCTTGAACCTGAATTGTTTGGGGGTTTTTTTGGGGGTGTTTACAGCGATCACAAGTCCAAAAAGACATTTAAAATATATACATAAACTCAAAGGGTTTGGGTCATAAAACCTAAGCGGTGGTGGAGAAAGTGTTCTGATCGTTTGTTGATTGTTCAAAAAATGAACAAGCAGCAAACTTTGTTCATCACCTTGTGGAGGTGACGGTGTGACTACAGGGTCCTGGGACACCTCTACATGACCAGAATTAACAAGAAGTTAAACCATTAACAGACAACTGTTCTGCCAACTGAGCTACTGCCACCCCAGGTTGTTTGATCTGACGGCCTTTTGAGCTGCACAGCAGCATAAGTCCTGTCCGAATTTGTGGCAGTAATGGTTTTGTCAACATGGATCGTGGTTCAGCTTTAATTTAAAAAAGCTGCTTCATTAAGTTTCGACAGTAATAAAATTTGTCATAATCCGAGTGAACCAAGCTTCTAAAGTGAATAAAATCATCACAGGTCACTTTGTCTCATCTTTCCGCACATTTAAAGAGAACATGTTTATACAGAAACAGTCCCACCCAGCACTTTTTCAACAATATCCTTTAGTACACTTGAGGGAGATCTTCTACAGCTGGGTGTGGTTAAATATAGTGTTGGGTCTCTCACAAATGTGGAATAATTGCACATTTTTGTCACTGCTGTCATTTTGCTTTTGGCAAAAGGAGTAAGAAAAAGTTGGATTTGAGAGGTCAACAACATGATGAACGTTGTCGTGCAATTGTTTAAATCTGTTGATCTGCACTAAGCAAAGGAAGGAAATGTGGAGTGAGAAGAAGAGACGAGGATGACTCAGTGGGCTCTTTCCTGGGATGAGATAGAACTTTTCTCCCAGCTTCTATCTCTGCGTACACATGTGAGACAGGAGACTCTGTCAGATAAGCAGAGACCCAGTGGCACCTACGTAATGCAAGACTGTACCTGCTGGTGAGAACCCTCTGTGGGAAATGTGTGATAGCAGTGAAAATGGTGTCATGGGTCAACAAAGGATGTAAGAGATGTTCTGGATAAAGGTGATTAGCACAAATCTCTGGAAATGTCACTCCTCCAGTGAGGAGTAGATAGATAATAAAAACAAGATTCAACACTTTCTGATGCATTTGTACATTATTATTAAATGCATGTAAATGTTTATGTTAATGTGTAGTAAAATGTAATCAGGCATCCTAAGATTAAGTGTGAAATTTGAATATGTAGAAAAATAAATGATTAACTTAGTGATAAATAAACAGAAATATAAAGATTAAGGTTTATAGCATAAATGCTCAAAGTACCAATATCCATATCTAGTTATCGAGACAATTCACAATTCAAAACCAGAAAAATGAATCTTCTGATGTCAAAAGAGGAAAGAGTCGTCAAAACTCAAGTTGGACTCATGAATCTCGGAGCAGAGTTCATGTCAGTCTACCCAGTAGTTATTATTTCAGTCTGGATCAAAGTAGCTGACAAAAAAAAACCTCATCGCTGACTCTTATCATTTTATGTCCAAATAATGAGCGTGTTTGCCTCGTGGATACTGAAATGACACGTGGGGTCGGTGTAACGACCAATAGGAACTCACTGTTGCTGCCCTGCGTTTGAACCTCGGCTGCCTGACGAATCCGTCCGAGCTCCTTCTGTCACACAGAGGTTGTGTTTCATGCCTCCTCTGGCTCCTGACAGATTGGCCTTACACTCAGTACTTGTTGCTGAGGTGAACCTGAGGAGGGGGCATAATGACCACAGCGTACATTTAAGTTAGGCGGCACAAAGGCAGCTTTTTGACGGAGCCACGTGTGAGGGGGCTGGGTCGCAGACCTGGTCTCAGAAAGCAGCTTCTGTTTGAACTCAAACAAAGTTTTATTCAGTCTTTTCAGGAGCTAAACTCCACTTAGAGGAGGTTTATTGAAGTTCCACATCAGTCGTTAAAGAGGTGAAACAAGGTTCGAGGGATGCGAATACTGTGAATAATACACAGGTAACTGGCCGTCAGCAGTTTGTTACCAATAAGAAATAACTAAACGCCACTGGTTCTCTTACACCATTATGAAATGTACACACAACAACTAATTAAGGTTGTTGGGGTGGGGCTACAGCATGTTAAGGTCTCAGTGTGTGTTCATGTTATTACACCAAATTCCCCTGAACCCCACCCTGAATAGGTACAAAGACCCCCTGTCCTCTCTACCTGTGTGAAATGATGCCAAACAAGTGATTTTGACAATTTAAGTTCACTCCATGGAATTAATGCATTTAAATGAGTTCAGATAGATTTTTCTATCCCTCAAACGTATGTATAAGAACATTTTAGTAGTAAATTAATAAAATATATGAAAAGTAAATAATGGTTGAGGACTATGAAGCTGGGCTGAAGTTGGGAACCGGAACCAGTAATCAGTAATGTGAAGCCATTTGATTTATCTGGAGTACTCCTGAAGAAAAAGTAAAGTGTGTGCTGGAAAAGGTAACAGGAGGTTTTCAGACTGTCAGATGAAGGACTCCTTGTTCATCCTGTAACTGCAGATAGTTTAGTTTAAGTCTGGATGCATGTTGGGGCTCACTGCCCTGACAGTACGATGATGTACATCCATCCACACATCTGCAGCTCGGACCTCTACTGTAGCTTATCTCACAACCAATAAACTCTATCGGTACAATGAAGTGTAACGACCTGAATGGTTGATCACACTGACACTGTGGGTGTCAGCACAGAGGCTCCAACTTCATGGCAGCACTTTACCTGTTTCAATGCACCAGATATGTTTGCACCAGTTGAGGGTTGAAGAGCTTCTATGACCTGCACAGAGCAAACACCTAACTGACTTATTATATTTGTACTTAATAAAGGATCTGAATACTTCTTCTTCTTCTTCTACTTCTGAGCGGTGGACTAAATTGAATGGTTCAATATTTCATCAGGATCTTGCAGCAGCACATAAAAACTCACAGCTTCCGAATCACATGTTCAGCTCCCACATGCGGCTCTAACGTTTCAGATGATTGACTGTATCATCCTCACAGAGGTTTGGTATTGGGCCTTTGGAGTCCAACCTCATCTGCACTAGACAGTTAATTCCGAGTAAACTCATTAAGTTGACAACAGTATTTACGCTCTCTGACAAACCTCTTGTTGAGTCGTTACAGCTCACAGCCCGATTGGTGACCTTTTCAACTCTTTATTACTTTAACCTTCTGCTGGAAAAGCTCACTGACCTCAACTATGGTGCAGTTAACGGTGCTGTTTTAGCAGAGTGACCGGGAATAATGCATGGGGCTCGTTTAGAGTTACGACCCAGAAACCTGAACCCTGCACTGCACAAAGGGGAAGTTCATTTAAATTTACAGCATCTTGAATGATTCAATCTTTCATTCACAACATTACTGCATTTTGTATTTTTACACTTCTTTGAAGGGGGTCTTGTTTTCTCTTAGTACTGTATTTAACCACCTGACACCTAACTGTAAGAAGACTTGTCGGTGCGTCATCAATAATGTAAGTAGGTTGTTAGAGGATTTTCTTATCTTCCAGCTGTGGCCAAAGAAAGAGCAATACGAGCAGTGATAGTGGACAAAGAGTGTAAAGCCTAAAGCTAAAAGATGCTACAACTCATCACGTCAGTCATCTGATCCTTGTTAATATCAAACTGTGAATTAGTGCAGCTATAAATTAGAATATAGATTTCTAATGGACTGAATGAACCCTTTTAAAATCACTTTCCATGTTGGCAGACTGGTATTATATATAATATACTCTGATATTTCTAGATTATCATTATTGTTTGGAGCCGTTTCTCGTTTGCAGTGTGTTTATTAACTTGTCATAGAGAAGCTAATTCACACATGTGATGAGTTCCATGAAAGCAACCACACACTTTATAAACAGAGAAACAGCCTGGAAGTCTAAAATTGACAGTAAGTAAACGGTACACACCCCAAAACAAATCGCATGTGTTCCACTGGTCTTTCAATCTGTCTCAGAGGACTATTGCAACTTATAACAGTGTATTTGAAAAAAGGATCTCATGAAACAATAATCAGACTGTGTGTTTTTAAGATAATTACTCTAAGACCGTTGTGCAATATCGACAAAATCTCCTGCAAGCTACAGACCATTTTTTATTTTCTCATTTAATTTTCAAACTATTCTGAATGTTTTAAAAATGCCTTCAATAAACTAAACAGTTTGACATTTGGTTCTGTGCCCTCTCCGACTTTCTACTCCAAGAACAACACATTTCCTGTCTTGAGTGACGGTGGATAGAAGAGTAGTGAGGTGTAGTCAGAACAAACGTCGTAAATCAGATGAGCATGAGGGAGTAAGGGCGAGATAAGAAGAGATAGATACAGAGAGAGAGAGAGAGATGGATGGATGGAGGGAGAGTGTGAAGATGATTGTAATTAATTCTCGGGTGACTGTGTTGCGAAACGTTCCCTGCAGCATGTGGTGCATCTGAAAGGCGATCAACCCAACACCCTGGAACTGTTCCTAATTAGACTAAAGACTGGATTCACACATGTAAACATGGGCTCTTCCTCTGGGATGTGTTCCAAGTCTCTAAGGCTTGTACCAGAGTATGTATATGTATCTGCTCTATGTACCGTATGTTTCCCCCATTGCACCGTGATGTTGTTCACACATACACATCATATTTTGGATGTGACATTACTAATATCCCTGTTTACATGATACAGAACATTTGAGTCAGTGCAGGTGTATCATTGACCCATTAACATCCAGCAGATCTGTGATGACCCTGTGGGACTTAGCCTCTCCATGTAATCATTAGCAACTGAAGAGGAGAGTGATAATGATGCCTCACAGACATCTGTCCGACTTCCAGAGGTAGACTTAGAAGACCACTTGTAAAACAAATCATACTTCTGAACTGAACACTGTGGAACACTGTGAAAGCTGAACGGAAATTCTCTCTGCTCCACTCTGCTCTGGGGCTCTTGACCTTCACATTTTTAAACTCCTGGCTATGGCCCTGACTTTTACATCTCTGTTTATTTCAGTGGAGGGGCCGTGTCAGGTTAAACTCATCCAGATGAAGGCGTAAACCTGCTTGTTGAAACAAAGCACAGAAACTGCTGTTTTATTTTAAACGTCCAATCCAATTGAAGCTTGTTTCAGAACATTAATAAATGAAAACATGGGGGAAACGAGCAAAATTATTTCGCTCCCATTGTTAAAATGTACAGTGTTTTGTAAAAACTGGACAGTGAAGTGTTGTTTGACTGTGACAGCAGGTGCAGAATAATTTCACTGGAACAAATGTACACTTTAAACAGGACATTTAATAGAACTGAGAGCCCATAGGAAGCAGGGAAAGGGGGAAGACAACTCTCTAAATCAAGCTTGTCATTACATATTGAGCAACAGGGGCTGGGTACCTCCTCAGTTTGAGAGTTTGCCTAAATGGGTGTGATAGCCTCCATCTGGGAAGATGTGTAACAAAACAACAATCCAAACGCTGCAGATCCACTTCAGGATCCGCGCATTTCCACTGCAGTGATGTGAGGCAAACTGCCAAACCCAGTGACACAGACGTGAGTTTACTATTTGGTGAAGGACCATCTGAGTCTCCACCTGCAGACCTCCCCGGATTTCCCCGCAGTTCACCTCCAGGCTTCATTCAGGTGGGCAGAGCGCAGACTCATCTCATCCCTGCGTGTAAAAACACCTCTGGTCTACAAACAGAAGGAGGAGTGCGCCTGTTCGCTGCCTTGTGCCACTCTTTACTTTCAGAGGAGCCGCTGGGTGGACCCGACAGAGGAGAAGGAACACATCCACACACCGCTTGTGTCGTTACCTTCATGCGTAACCGCTTTGCGCTTCAGTCCGCATCTTGACTGCAGGAGGGTTCACGCCGCAGCACAGCGCAGCGCACAGAGCAGAGGTAAAGTTCAGCTGTTTTTGTGATTAACAAAGATGAAGACATCTATAAAAACATCATTTAAAATCATTCCTCTGCTGCTGCTTAGTGAAGTGATGGACACAGCCGGAGGCTTTTTGGCACTTTGCCTTTATCAACTCTGCCTTTAGGCAGATTGCTTGTGATGTTATTACAGATACGTTGCGGTTTAAACCAAAAGGAATTCATGGAGTGACACTTGATTTAAAGCTCTCATTAATTTGGTGATTTGATGTTTCCACTGGGGTCATAAAGTGCTTCTTTATCTGAAGATTGTCCACTTAAAAAAGATGTTGTTGTTTTAATTTGATTTGATTTATTTTGTTATATAAAAATTTAATTAGTTAATAAAATGTTTCTGATCTTCACTGTTACTAAGAGGAAAGTTGAATTTATAGATTAATTAGTGTGAATTAGCTCTGAATTACTAAACAGTTCCACCTTCATGTGTTACAAGTGCTGCTTTGATCATTTTTTCAATGTCCTGCTCAGAACTTTATGCACTGAAGTACAATTCTGAGATATTGAACTGTACTAGAATTTGCAGTGTTCCAGTAGTATCCTGTAAACGGCACAATAAGAAACTCCTGAAGTGGCTTTTCCTGACTAGTAGCTTCAGTACTTGATTAATCATTCATATCAGTTTAATAAACCACTGGTTGGACAAAACCAGGCATTTGGAGAGGTCTGCTCAGGCTCTAAATGAGATTCTATGAATATGATAAAGGAATTTATTATTTGTAGTTTTATTGGTACTGTAGTAGTTTTACTTAAAGGTTCCATGTGGACGTTTTGACCACTATTTGCACTATGGGGAAATGTTTTCATGATTGTCAGACAGGAAACATGGATGTAACAATACATGTTTTACTAGCCAACTCCAATCGTCACCTTTAAGTAAAACTTGTATTTTTAACAGATCTGTTTCCATCATATTATTGTTATTTGATGTGGGAAAGTTAAATGATTTATATATATCATCTTCACAGAACTGTGTATTATATCTAAAATGGGCCCTTTTGCTTGAGGGCCAAGTATTTATCTGTTGGGAGTATCTCTCCTAGGTTTTCTTTACGTAAGTAATTTGATTTAAACATCCATTTTTTTTGATTCAGTGTAAACAAGAGCCTCCTCTGTAATCAGTCGCCCGCAGAATTCTTGGGATTGTTCATATTGGCCCTTTATGATTTGGCTGGATGATGCATTAGTGTGTTGCAAGAGAATAAACCTTGTGTAAGTCATATGGATAACTCTTAATAGTAGTATGAAATTGCCTCTGCAGCGCTCTATAAATTGAGGTTTCATTTTGCTTTCCTCAGACTCACTCATCCGCTCGTCGCGTGTCAGTGGAGACGATCATATTTGTAAGAGTTGTCATAGTTGTGGTCGACCATGTTGTGCAGCGGAGCCCGAGTGATTTAGAGCTGAAAACTTTGGGGCTGTGAGTGACTCTCAGCCCAACAACCGTCCTCTGTGTGCTGGCTTAGACGTGGCGGCTCCACCCTGACCCCCACCCTTTACCCCTGCACCCACCCACCCAACACACACACAGAGTGCAGCCTGCAGTGGTCTATGTCAACCCCCCAAATGAAAAGATGGTCTATTCTCTGCAACAACACACACACACACACAACTCTGATTTGTCTAAATTAGTGGTGATCAGCAAAACAACAGGTTAAATGAATCTGTGGCTTTGTGCTCACATCAGTGTGTGTGTGTGTGTGTATTTTCTTGTGCAGCAATATGTTAATTAAGAAGCGGTCTGTATATTTGCCTCATGAATAGAGGTTTCTGTCGTGTTGACTAATGTTTTTGAAATCTACTGGATGCAGCTTTAAAGGAGCCGTTCCCCTAAATAGACTCTGTGTGTATAAATGCTCTCACCACTGTGTGTCTAGCAAACACCTTCTTTTCTAACTTTACCTCATTTTACCAAAAGTAAAAATGAAGCAACATTTAATTTTAGGTAAAAATGTTGACAGACTGTGTTTGTTGATAGAAGCAATGACCAATACTGCAAAACTGGATGTACCCATTAACATGGAGGCTCCATTTGCCTCTAATTGTACCCACACTGTCATTGCTTCATGCATGGATATTAGCTGAATTGCAAATAACTTGGAAACACTGGTGGTGAGACTCATGCAGGCCAACCTGTGAGGTTGTACTAATGCTGCCTTCACATGTTGTTGGCAGAATGGGAAGAACAGCAAAAAATACCCATTTACTCCAATTAGGGAGTGTTTGTGCATCAATCTAACGTGGTTAGCCCTGGAAGCCAGTTTACATTAGGTAGACGGCCCAAACATATTCATAGCTGCTTCTTACAAAGTCAGACCAGATGCAAACTCTGCATTTGGACAGAGCTATGCTAGTTGTTTCCCCCTGTTTCCAGTCTTTGTGCTAAGCTAAGCTAATCATGAACTGTTCCTTTTCGGATGTCGCACATTTGCACTATTTAAAATTAAAAACGACCGATGAAAGGAAATGATACGTAACCCTTAAACATAAGATATTACCCTGTCTCAAATCAGCTTTGACTGGTGCCGAACTTTAACCTTTGGTTGTCACCTCTGACACTGTCAGGACATAAAGATCTCGTCAGGGTCGAGGCAGGTAGTTAACAGAGATGGGAGAGAGGTTCAGTGAGCGAGGAATAATGGGATGAGGAGAGAGGTGAGAGGTGCGAGGAGGTTAAAAGGTTGAGACCAGAGCTCCTCGAGAGTCATCAAGGTTTTATCATCAAGATTTATCATGTTGTTGCTCGGACAGGGATTAATTTGTCCCTGCATAATAAATTTGGACTTTGTAAAATGAATCTCAGTCCGAAAAGTAACTACAGAAAAAGTTGTGTCTATCAAATGTAGGTCTGCTGAAAATAAAACCATGATGCTCAGGATCCAGTGTCCATTACATACTGAGTGAAACATGCTGAGATTCGTACTGAACTTAAAGAGTTTTGCAGGTATTTGATCATAAAGTGTTGACAAAGTATTCGACAACATTTTGACCTGAAGATGATGCTAGAGAGGATCAGTGATTCATCCTGAGGGGAACGTGCACGTCAGGTAGATTAATCCAACGCAGGAAACAGGCGTTATGGATACAAGAGGCAGATCTAGTAGGCCGGCTGATCCACCACAGGTGTGTTGGTTGACAGAACAGTCTGAGGACACCTGTTGGCTGGAGGGGGAATGATGGGGAACAACAAACAGTTGGATTCATCTTCTGTGACCCATGAAATTTAATAGTTGTTGAGATATTTTGATTTGAATTTAAAGTGCTGGACCAACCAGTCCGATGCCATCTGTAGACCGTGTTAGCATGCTGATGTTAGCATTTAGCCTCAACAGACGGACATTTGCACACACCTCACGTTGTGATTAACCATCGACTACTGCAAAAGGAGCCAGGACGACATGTTGCACAAACACATTCTGTCGGAGCAAAACCTGCAGGCGGTGCATTTATTGGGGATTGTTTCCAGCACATTTGGTGCACGTGGAATTGACTCAAAATAAATGACAGTGTATGTTGATGGTAATAAAGAAACCCATTACTCAGCCCAGTGGTATGATCAACATTGCGCTGTTTTAATAGTTGTAGTCTGTTGCACAGAGGAACAAGGGCTCAGATCTGGCTCTGATACAATACTAAGTAATGTTGTGTCTTCTCATGGGGGTATTGGATGTTTGCTTTAGAAAACTACAGCATGAATGTTTGTTAGAAATTCATATGGAGCATCCTGATTGGACATAAGAGCCCTTAAACCTTATTCCCCCTGCTGCTGCTGCTTCATAGACCTTCTGTACTCTGCACTGAGGACTCTTTGTAGCAGCCTAGGTGGTGTGACGGTGACGTAAAAAACCTCATGTGCAACGGTTTGAAGCCACCACTTTAACCACCGAGGAAAATATATGTGGTGTGCAATGAGGAAACTGACTGAGTTATTTGTGAGCTTCCCCAGACTGTGTGTACAGTAAATACCCCACCCATCATTTCATACCCCCACCCACATTCATTCGATTTCCACAGGAGGTTCTGTCACAGCTGTTGAAACCTGTTACAGGAGGGTTTTCCCGGTTCGGTGCAGAGATGCTGAATACAGCATCTTTCCTGCATCATTTCCCATCAGCCTCAGAGGTGGAAAAGCTTTGTAAAAGGAGGAAATACCTGCACACTAGGCATTTAGTTAAAGCCCCAGAATAAAGTTTGTGTTTGGTTTGAGGGAGGAACGTTCCATCTTTTTTATAAGGTGGATTTATTTAAAGAATGACACAGACTCTGTTATTTTTACTATTTTTAACTTTGTCTGTTGCTCCATGTTGGCTAACAGACTAAACGTACATCATGTTTGTGGCCTGTTTTATAAGAGCAAAAGTGTTGATTAATCTGTACAGTGACACCAGAGATGAACTCTTTATCTGTTTAAGACGAGTATCAGTGTCAGCTGGGTGACCTGTAATGTTCTACAGAGCTCTGAAGAGCTGCAGTCTCGGGTGAGGAAAGGTATCCCCTAGATAGCAGTATAGTAAAAGAGTCCACCACTTAGTCTCCTGCTATCTGCTCCATAAACTGTCTACCCAACGCCAGGAGCCTGATTTGGATTGTAGTGTTATCGCGTCGTGTGTTTATCTGTGATTGTTTTGTGAAGTGTCAAACGCAGAATTTGTATCCATCCACGTGATGTTGTGACTGGCTGAGTTTGTAGAGGCGTGAGTGGAGGATTCACTGCATTTTTACGCCACTTTACACGTTAACAACACCATGAATCTCTTCCACGAGAGACGGTCTTAACGTAGGCTTCATTGTCCCCAGTCGTGCGATCCATCACTTCTCACCCTGCTCTGTGATGTCGGACCATTTCTCGCAGCCTTTAACAACAAAATGTGGCGACATTGTTGACCTCTGAGGGAACAGAGAGCTGGAGAAATCAGAAACACATTGCACACCACGCTTCAGTGACCAAATGTTTTTGGCTATCTTGCCTTCATCAGGGTGGTGCCTGAGCCTGTTTCCAGTTTACTCTTAATAATCATATGATCATATGACCGTAGGATTATTGGATTGTAAACAAAGCTTGGAGCTGGAGGAGAGTTCTGCGTTGTACATTTGAAGGGCTGCTGGTCTGCAACTTGATGTACATGTTTTCTTAAAATAAAGAAATCATTGCTTGTCAACACGGCCTCTCTCTCTCGGACATAACTGAAACAGAGACATAACACATAGGTTGAGATCATCCTCTTCCTGTTTCAACATCCATCAGCGTGTGTCACTAAGACGTGGACGTAATAGAATCCATACATTTATCTCACTGCCTGCCTCCCCTTAAGAGCGGCCATGACCCCTTACATCACACACAGGAGAGGCCCCTAAACCTTTTTTGAGGGATGCAAAAAGTGTAAAAACCCACAGTTTCATCTCAAAGGGAAATTACTGCTACTACAGGAATTACATCACAGATTTTTTGGTCACTTGGTGGCAGCAGAAACAAGGTGCAAACACAGCACTTAACATATTATTACAATTCAATTTAATGAGGCTTGTTACCAGAAATGACTCGTTTCCTCACTTGGTTACAGAAGAGTTTGATAATTAAGTCAGGGTCACGTTAATTTAAGTCCAATACAAACATTGTGTGGACACACATTTAGATGATGATGATCGTCTACCGTGTGCCTCTATTCGCTGTTCCTTTCTTTCTGTTAATGTCTCCTTGCGTGTCGCTCAGAATTTCGGGCTTTTGGTGATTCACACCTCATTTAGTTCAGTATCTGAAGGAGGTTTTGTGACGGTCAAGTGGCCACTTGTGCTCTTTGCAGCTTCAAATTATATTATTATTATATTAGCAACAAACCTGGAATATCCCGAGTTGTTCCTGGGAACAGCAGAAGCCGAGGTCTCAAACACATTAGTCTGAAACATTTACAAAGACATATGTTTGTTTTATGTACATTACTATCGTTGGATTTTGATATTATTAGCAATCTGAATATTGTTGTCAGCATTTTATAGATTTGTCTTCTACTTTTTGTAGCATAGTTGTGAAATATACTGCAGGTAGATAGAGAACGAATGATATTCATTATAAGTTAATCTGAGAGTAAAGTCTGAAAACTGAAATGCATAAAGCTTTCTGTTTATTTTTTAACCCATTTGAATTAATTAACTAGCATTATGGATGTAATTAAGTATTCCTTAAACAACACAATGAAGCCTCTGAGCTTTGTGCATTAGATGGATCCTAACCAATAGTTTTGTTGTGTTTATATCACACATGAAAAACATGAAGATTAGAAATAATGATGCAGCTCGATTCAGATTCTCAAATACTAAAACTACAAAGACATGCATGTCAGAAATAAAAACATCCTGCTTCACATTACGATTAGATGCCAGTGATTCAGAGGCCAAATTACTAATGAAGATAAATGATGAATGAACAGTTTATATATGAGGAGAAATGATCCAGAATGAAGCAGATGTTTTTTCTCTAAATGTAACTCAGGAGTGTTGTGAAATATCTCGATGGTATCAGAACGTGCACTTGAATCCTCACTTGGAGTGAGCTCGAAGTGAGGATTAAGCTGTAGTCTTGGGCAGGTACTTGATCCAGGTAATCAGCAGTGGAAAATTACTATTGTATAAAACAGAATCAACATCTGGGACATATGAGGGACTTGTTGCAGACTTGGTTTGACTGTGGATGCTGGTGATGATTCTATCACTTTGAAACCTGCAGTGATGAGTGTGAGTTTCCTTTGTGACTAACAGAGCAAACGAGAGCCCTCACTGGCACAGCTGAAACATCCTCAAAGAAGAACCGACAACAGGATGGTGCGTCATTTCACAAACACTTATTATCACGTTGGGATGATTATTGAGGAGAATGGAAGTGGCTGCAAGATGACAGAACAACTTTTAGATGTGCTGGAAAAGAGAGAGGTGCAGCTGTGTGATGTGCCGAGGGCTCTACTTACAGATCACTGAGTGGAGCTCAGTAGTTCAGTGTTGCACTAAAACTAAAAATGGTCAGATTTGATGCAACAGGTCAGCAGACCCTGTGTTTTTTCTCCTAGTATGAGTAATGTTTTTAAAAACAAAAATGTTTTTTCTCATAATTCACCGTGACTGCCTTTTAAGTATTTCAGACTTTCAATGACAGATAAACAGGCTCATTTATCAAACTCCAACCCTCCAAACATGAGTAAATTGTGTTTTGACATGTAAAATGAGTGGAGTGACCACTTAAAGTGTCCTTCATTAAGTTTGGGGGGAAAAAACTGTAAAAAAAACTTTTGGTTATTTTTAACATTTACAGTTACTTTGCAGAAGATAACTAAGCTATTAAAGTGCTAAGCTTGCAGAAAGCGTTTATCATTTGGAGATCCATTTAAAGGTCATGTAAACATGCTTCTAATGGACCACTTTACTGACAATGCTGTGTAGAATTGCTGTCCGGGTCTTAACAGAATCCGCAGAGACTAAATAAAAGAGCACGACTAAACAAGGAATGGAAACTTGAAGTGTGTGTGCTGGGAGCACTGCTTCTTAACAGTTTAACTTAAGAGATGTTTAAAGATATGTTTGAAAATCCTGTAACTAGAAGGTTTTACGCAGTTTCAAGTATTTACATTGAGGATCTGCCTTCATTGTTAAAATGACCACAAACCAATATAAAACTAAAGTGTTTCTAACTCTGCAGAAGTCACAGCTTTTTCCTCCTCACTGTGGAGGCAGCTCTGTTTGTGTGACCCTCTTGGCTGTTGTGAAAACACTTTGATAGAGTTATTGTGCTAATTCTTTTACCAGAAAAAGTTAAAGCACATTAATAGTTATTCAGATAGGTTCAATTTAGAAGACTGTAAGACTGTAACTTACATTACGTAAAACATACGTTATTATAGTATAATCTTGGCAATAACAATAACAAACACACTTAAATCCACATAACAACTTGACAACTCTAATTGCTGCAGCGTGGAAGAAGCCCAGAATTAAATGCCTCGTTTACCGCCGAGTGCCTCTCATGTTACTGTGTCTGCAGACAGAATCTGCTGAGGGAGATCCAGCAGCCGACCTGTGTCCTCATACCTGAACCGTCATCATGCTGTTTGAGGACAAACAGGTGACGCACACACACCTGGCCTATAAAGACTTGGGCCTCATCACCCTCCACAGATGGAGGCTGTGGAATGCTGTCACTGTGGAGGCAGCATTTGAAAAGTGCTTTGTGTTGGTGTGAGGTCTTTTCCACAGATCTCAGACTGTTACACAACAGTTAAAGTTGATGACACCTGAGAATCACACATAAGAAGAATCAAACTCGATTCTCCTGCATCATTTTCTGCAGCTGCAGAATCCTCTCAGCCTCCTCCACCTCCCATCCTCCCTGCTTCTGCTGTATCTCAGTCTTCATCCCCCCCCCCCGTTTCAACTGCTCTCTCTGTGTGCTGCAGAGAAGAGTCGGACGCAAAAGTTTTCACCCATTTTAACGAGGAAATATCACATCTTACCCCACACACTGCATCTACTTCCATCGTTTGCTATGCATAATGACTATTTTCAGGTAGTATGTGTGTGTGTATGGTAACTGGCACAGTGCGTGTGTGCTGCAGAGTTATTCTGCTGACTGCAGGAGCTCCACCTGGCAGGGAGGGGGGGCAGTGCATCAGCAATTTGGGACGGAGTGAATGAAGATAAGCATGGAGAGGGCTAGAGTAGAGGAAGAAGGCATCGATCCTAACAGACATCATCGGAAGTCACACACGCCTCTAAAGAAACATATTGTTCTGACATACTATGGAAGTCCAGAGCTGCCAAGTTAAAATACATTTCAGTCACAAAAATGTATTTTGTGTTTGCATTTCCATGGTGGTACTATTGCATCTCCATAGCATGATACTGTTGTAATCAACATGTTTACATGCATCAATAAAACATGTTCTACATGTAAGAGACATCAAGTTATGCACATAATCCCACAAATGCATCGTAATAATGCATTAATCTGATGCAGCAGATGCATTTGTTGTGGTGGTGCAATTTAGCTTCATGAAATGAGATCTGATCTTCACGTCACAAATGACAACAAACATAATATTTCTAAGATGATAAAAACAAACAGTCATGATGTTTTATACTGAACACACCCATTAAACATACAAAGTGATAGTAAGTGAAACAGTAGGCTTCTAATGTCACTTTACGTCAACTGGAGTCAGGTGGAGCTGGGGGTTAAGAGCCACCTTTACTTGATCAATTTATGCAATAATACCTAGTAACTCTATGTTAAACAGACCAACATCACTACTATGTCTGACATGTAAAGTCAAATACATAAAAGATTACTTTGGTTTGGTTCTACATTTAGTTGAACTTTGGCTAAACTTGTGTTATGTACAAGGATCTATACTAATACCCCTGTTTAAAGATGTTGTCATGCACATGTTTATGTGAATAAAAAAGTTGTTTAACTCTGATAAATTATGTCAGAACAGCAACAAACTATCTGGCAAGGTGTAAATAAAAGTGACCGGTGTACTGGAGATACTGCTGAGCTGAAGGGGAAATAGAAACAGGTGTGTAAATGGTCATGAGATGGGCATTGGCAGGAGTTACTGCATGTAGAAATGAAAGGGGAGTTAGTGCATGGTAGAAAAGAGGTAGAGAAGACAAATGTGACGTTAGCAGTTGAAAGATATACAGTAGTAAAAGTTTTTTTGGATTCATAAAATGTCATTAGAGTCATTTTAACTTGGCAGTTCTATGTCTTATCACATCCTGTCCAAAAAACCTGTAAGATAATGCAGAAGAAATATCAGTAAAAAAGTGTGTCATCATCGTGCCTGGAACATTTCATTTTTTAAATATAATACTTTAATATTGTCATGCTTGGACCTCCATAAAACACATCTGAAGTGAAAGAGAAATGGTGAATCCCTCTCTGTTTGGGATGACTGTGTAGAGGATGAGCTGCAGTGTGTGTGTGTGTGTGTGTGTGTGTGAATGAAGCCTGAGGTGCGGGGGTGACGCTGCACTGTAGCACAGTCTCCCCCTGAAGTTGTGGACTTGTCAGTGTCACCGGGACATGCTGCTTCTTCGCACTGTTAGATGACAGAGAACATTTACTGCGCCGTACGTACAGTATCTACTCATGCTGGGTGTTTGCATGTATGATTATTCCAGAGTGTGTTGTGTTCAGGGGCTCTTGTACTAGTCGTCTGTAGAGTGTAGCCTCTTGTGGGACGTCCAGCATCAAGGACATCTGTAAATATTAAGTATTGCTGGTTTATTTTTCGATTGTTGTGACTCTTCAACAATTTAGGAATAAGGATGTGAGATTCGTGACGTGTGTGTTTGCCTGTAGATGTGCTGATTGACAACGGTGCGGGCTGGTCTACACTCTAATAGTAATTACACAGCTCTCGGGGTAGAAACAGCACTGCAGATAGAAATACTGAGCTGAACTGAGCTGCATGCAGAACGGTCTTACACGTGAGCACTCAGTGCCAATAACTTTGCTTTTCTGTGTCTTGCACTAACGGGTATAACTAGAGGAAAACTCTTTTAATAGCATCATCCGACTGTCCATACAGTACAGTAATCCCCCACCCTCTCTTTCTGTGTCTCTGCAGTGATCAGACCCCCAGTTTGGTGAGTGAAGATGATTCCTGTGCTGATCTATGCTTTGATCTCACTGAGCATAGCAAGTACCGATTTAGACACGCTGTATCCTGAGCTGGAGCACTCAAGAACCATCTACGTCACAGGTGAGTGGCTGCATTCAGTGCATTTCTTCAGGGCAATCTGACAATGTCATACAGACTTGCAGATTCTAGAGACCTTTCTCCAATGTCCTTTTTCTGTGTTGCGTTCACGACACTCACTCTGCAGTGTCATTTGTTTCCCCAGTTTATCAGCACGTCCTGCTGTGATAAGACTGCTATGTGGCGGATGATTAGCACACTGAGATAGAGCAATCTCCGTAGACTATCAGTGCTTACAGATGAAAACTGTGCACATGATTACATTTTTATGACTGTAAGAAAAAACTGTAAGTAAAGAACCATCTGCAGTGACACTCGTCATATCTTGCTCAGTCTATCGTGAAATATGGACAAAACCAAATCTGCATAAACTCAGGAAACATAAACATGTTTCATGTATTTATTGGTGTTTTGTACCTACTAACCAATAAATAACTAATTATATTAGAATATATCTATATTATGTAACTACTAAATAGAAATAATTAACTAAGAACCTATTGAAAACAAATAAAACAACCAGCTAATAAATTACCAGCTTATCAACCAATAATTAACTTACTCCAAATTGACTAATTAATTAGAAATACTGTAAACTAAGTAATTAATATTAGTAAGTAGTCAATTAGTAACTTATAATAAGTTAAACTTCATACTAACTCATAATAACCTAACAACTAACTAACTTATAACTAATTAATTACTAAGTAAAGGCAAGTTATTTATTATAAAGTGCATTAGAAGATCATCGTTGTCGTCATCATCAAACTAATAACCAATAAGGATAACTAGTTAACTAACCAGTTGAGTGTAGGATTATGTAAATGCTGAAGTGAGACAACAGATAAATAATAAATGAGTGACGCCTCCGTGTGATTCATCAGTGACGTTTAACCAGAACCAGTGATGATTCAGGAGCTGAAGCAGTTCAGAGAAAACGTCAGAACAGAACATAGGATCAATGAGCCGTTAACTGTCGTACACATGCTGATACAGCAGACGAGATGAAACGCTGTGGTGGTCAGCGAGTGTGTGTGTGTGTGTGTGTGTGTGTGTGTGTAGCCAGCCAATCTGAAAACTCTGTTAGTGATGGAGGCAGCAGAAGATGAATCACATGCGACAGTAAACATTTTGTTCAGTTATAACTGTTAGGAGTCATTTTAATGTCTGCACAGATTGAAGTTATTGATTCATTTCACCTTGTGAAGCAGCGGCTGCATGGATCCAAGTTCATGACATAAAGGTGCTGGGAACTAGTTAAAGGACTAGTTCAACACCATTTTGGGAAGTTAGAAAAGACTACAGTATAAACAGAGGGAGTTGTTGAGTAACAGGTGGGGCAGCGAGCAGCTTGGTGAGGTGTTGGCAGGTTTGGAACCATAGTTTCTGCACAGTTCTGTATCAACTACATAACAACTAACAACTTACATCATGACAGGAGACACTGCACAGGCAGCAGACTGTTGTGGACAGAGCCGGGTTTGCCAGTTAGACAAGTCCTAACTCCTTGGTGTTTGTGTCTGTCCACTGTATGTTCATCATGTTATCTATCTTCTAACTACGTCACCATGCTGCAGAAAATGGCCCTCGACTCTCAGTGGTGGCAGCAGAGTCAAAGGTGGTGTCGAGGCGAGGAGGAAACGCTACGTTACCATGCAGGATCCAAAGGGACCAATCACTGGCACCAAGTCGTAAGATGAGGATCAAATGGACCAAGCTGACTTCAGACTACCTGAAAGAGGTAACAGATTATTTAGAGTGACAGATTGTTACCTGTGTGGTGAGATGTTTTCTTCATTAAAGCGTGTGTAGCATTTGAATACAACACATATTACTGTACAGTGTTTATGTCAGATACATCCAGGCATGACTGGCAGGTAAATAGGGGAAAGAGCCTGCTATATTGGCACAGGTGATTGCTAAAAGGCTAACAGGTTGCAGGCGTGGAGATGAAGCATCAGACCACAGGTGTGGTGTGAAACTTAATGTTTCTGAATATGACTAAGATGATCATCTATAAGATAATCCAGAGTACACCTTTATCCCATTTTGACATCATTAACCCATCCCTCTTCATCTTACTACAGCTGGATGTTTTTGTTGCCATGGATTATCACAAAAGAAGTTATGGAAGTTTCCATGGACGTGTTTACCTACAAGGCTCCTCTCCCATGGACGCCTCTCTGGTTATCACAGAAATCACTCTGGAGGATTATGGGAGATATAAATGTGAAGTTATTGATGGACTGGAAGATGGAACGGTGGTGGTGTCCCTTGACCTTGAAGGTAAATAAGGATGAACACATTTCTTGAAATGGGAAACAATAAGGATGTGGCTCCTTTTTGTTCTATAGATAAACTGTCTGTTAAATGTCGCTGCACTGTAACAAGCTGCAGTCCGGCTAAATTTAGCACATTTAGCAGAGACCGCCTGGGGGAATGTCAAGCACAAGTGTATTGTGTAAGCATAGCCTACATCAGTGTCAGAGCAGCTTCATTATGTCTCAGAGTCACCAGAGAGGTCAGCCAAACCTGCCTGAAGTCAAAACGCTGGCACGGTGACGGTGACAAGGAAACAGCTGTGCTTAGGCAGCAAGATGTGTTTTCTCTCAGTCATTAGGTTAAATAACAGGACTGAATACAAAGCCCAGGGGATCAGTCCTAGGTTTGTCTGCTAACAAGTCGTCTATCATAGCTTCTCACCTCTCCACGTAGGTGTTGTCTACCCCTACTTCCCCCGGCTGGGTCGCTACAACCTCAATTTCTACGACGCTGAGCGAGCGTGTCGTGAACAGGATGCCATCGTGGCGTCCTTCGACCAGCTGTATGAGGCGTGGCGAGGAGGGATGGACTGGTGCAACGCCGGCTGGCTGAGTGACGGCTCAGTCCAGTATCCCATCACCACCCCCAGAGAACCCTGCGGAGGCAAGAACACGGTTCCGGGAATTCGCAACTATGGCCTGAGAGACAAGGACAAGAACCACTATGATGTGTTTTGCTTCACCTCCCACTACAAAGGTGAAGAGCACTGGGCTTTTTGGTGTTTCTTTGTGGACTCTTGGTGGTCTTTATATCTTTACAACTCTCTGCCTGTGTTTTGTCTCCTCAGGTCGGTTCTACTACCTGATCCATCCCTCTAAGTTAACCTACGACGAGGCAGTCAGGGCTTGTCAAAAAGACGGTGCTCAAATCGCCAAGGTCGGTCAGATGTATGCCGCCTGGAAGCTGCTGGGTTATGACCGTTGCGACGCCGGCTGGTTGGCTGACGGCAGCGTGCGTTATCCCATCTCCAGTCCCCGTCGACGCTGCAGTCCCACAGAAGCTGCCGTGAGGTTCCACGGCTTCCCCGACAAAAAGCACAAGCTGTACGGAGTGTACTGCTTCAAGGGCCACAACTGAGCTGCAGACACACACGCAGACGACCTGAAAACACACACAATACATTAGGATGCACACAGACAAACACACACACACACACTGGTCTTACTATAGTTTTTAAGATGCTCATCAACATAATGCATTCCACAGCCCCTTACCCTTATCTTAACCATCGCAAACCAATACTAACCCTTACACTACCCTGAACCCGAACCCTAAAACCAAGTCTTAACCCTCAAACAGCCATTTGAAGCTGTGAGGACCAGTTGTCCTCACATTCTACATCAATGCAAAGACATGAACACACACATGCTAGTGAACACGCGAGTGGGGTGAAGGTCTGAACTAACACATTCAAACTGTGATACTTTATTTCATGGAAACCTAAAGAGATTGTCAGACAGAGTCATGTGCTTTGTAATCCGGGACCTGATAATCAACTATGGATAGTTTACACATATTTAAGGGTTATAATATTTAATCAATGCCTTCGAGGCGGGTGGGTTGATGTTGAGGCTGAGGGTAGCAGTCATTCAAGAATGGACTACGCACATCGTGCAACACGGAGCAACACGTCTGAACTGAGAACAGTCTAACAGCCAAATGTCTCATGGTTGGACTGATACTTTGGGCACTTATCTTGTTTTGTTCAAGACCTGGAACAAAGACAAAGCCATGACGCACGACAGACGAAGGGAAAAAAATAGCTTAGATCCTCTGATTGCGAGCGTAGCACAACTAAACCGATCTTCGCTGTCCATTCTTAACAAGGTGCTACGACTGGTACTTTGTACTTCATCATACCGTCCAGTATTTTATGTTTTTATACAAATGTGTTGGACCAAACATCAGTCTCTTCACTAAAATGAATAGGAAAAAGGAACATCCAACTGTTAGCATTGTTTATGTTTTATAAGTATGTAGAATGTGATTATCTAGAAATGTCTTTCTGTTAATGCCTTTTTTTTTTTTTTTTTTGATATACTGTAGAAATATTTACATTATTATTATTATTATGTCTTTTTGGCCAAATTATCAAAGTCTCTTCAGTTTACAGTCAACATGCCGACAGTGGAAAACACACAAAACTCCACAAAACTAAAAAGATATTTTTTGCACTGAACATATAGAAGATGTCTAGAGGAGGAGAGGTCACAGTAGTTCACAGTATGCAGCAATAGAAAATGCCTGGCAGAAATCAAAACAGCAAGGTTGTTATTGTACGAGCTCGGTTTTAGACATCTGTGGCTGTATCTCAGTTTGGCTTGAACTTCAGCGCATGACATCGCTTCAACCTGCACACAGCAAAGCAGCTCTCACTGTAGATTTACACACACTATCTAGCTGTCGCCGTGATAAACTGCTATTTTTGATACAAATACTGTAGTTTCTTATAGTGAATGAGCAGAGTGAAGACCTGCCACCAGCTGACCTCAGCTCTCTGAACCCAACTGTGTGAATGTGTTTTGTGACCTGGAATGATAAAATATTCTCCCTAAACTAAAATTACTAAATAATCAGCTAAAGATGTTGAATTAATTAACAGTGGATGGAATAGCTTCACTGCTTAGACTGATACGTAGCCTGGTCATTGACAATCACACACACAATAATTACACAATAGGTGCTGAGACAAAACGAAAGCCTTAAAAACACCACGTTTTGACCATCGTGTTACAGTGTGTGTTTATCAGTCGTGTGTTTCCTTGAAGCTACAGTATATTCAGGAAATAATGTTTCTGAACAATTTGCTATTTTTAGCAACGTATGCTGGTTTTTGTAAAATTACTAAAGGTTTAATGATGTAACAAGAAAAAAGTGATGTAACGAGAAACATTTCTCACAAAAGCAGCAAATTAAAACTTGGTAATAATACCAAAATACTGTATGGGACAAAAATAATGTTAAAAGCTGGTCACAGTGTAAAAGGATCTATTAGAACAGGAATAGTTTGTCAATGCTGACACATTGGAAAGACTAAAATCACTAATTTTTATTTATAAAATCATTAAAATGTAACTAAAACTACATCAAACCAGGTGCTAAGGTGAATGCTGTATTTGAGCCCTGCATGCAGAACGATTTGTGGACAAATCACAGAGTGAGGTACAGAGCGCTGAGGTCACACATGGACTAAGCCAGGTCTTGTGTGAGCACGGTTTTCTTGGCATCGACTGGATCTCTGGATGCTAGAAGTTCTGCAAGACTCAGCTCTGAACCAGCCGACGTGTCGCTGAGCTCACCGATCAGAAACAGCAGGCCTGCAGCCAATCTGCACCAGCCTGCTGAATGAGACAGAAATACAATACATTCAATAATTCCTGCATGGAGCGACGAAGGGCTCCTTCCATGTAGGGTATCAACGAGTGTGCAAGCTCCCTGCACGAGTCCCAGCTGGCTCAGACACAGGTTTAAGTCATCCACTTGGGCCTGGTGCAGCGTTAGCTTTACTTGGCTCCACATTTGACAAACCACTAAACAAGTCAGAGTCATGTTACACTTATCAGTGCAGAACTGCTGGACAGACCCATAAAAATCCTCTCTGTAAGGATTAGCCATTGACAGTGTGGGAGGCTTAATTGTGGTTTTACAGAACAATAACTATGAAGTAGTACTGACGAGTTCACTGCAACATATTCGTTCCTTTACCGTGTACTATTGTCAGGTATCGTACACAGTTTGCAAACAGTGTTGAGTCAGAAAGTGACAGTACCAGGCTGAGAAATAGCCCTAACCAGTGAAATCACAACTAGCTTAGCAGTTTGTGTTTGTATTAATTATAGAAAGATACTACTTATGTTAATTAGTCAGCCCTAAAGATGATGATGGATACGATCTCACATCTGTGGATAGAATATAGAGCTGTAGCTGTGTGTTCGTGCTCGCTTCGTTTACCATAAAGGCCAGATCAACAGCTCACCTGGCTCTGTCCAGAGGGAAACATCAGTCTAGCAGCATCAGGTTTCTATGAATTCAACAAACCAGATATAACATGTTAATTGGTGAAATTTAGAGGTGCTAGTACGCAGAGTTTGTGAACTGACTGGTATCAATGTGGTATCATATAAAAGAAGTGAACATGTATTTCCCAAAATGTCAAACTGTTTTTAAAAAAGTCAAATGATGTCTGACTAACTTTGCTCATCACAAGTCTTGTTAAAACTGACGCATATAAGGAAACCTAAGGCAGCCAAAGACAAAAGGGCAATAAAACAGTACATAAACCCAGACTCTGCCTCGCTTTCTTTGCACAGAGCTCATTGAGTTCATCTATTATCTGAAATGCGTCATGACAACTCATGGAGCAATCACAAAAGAAAATAAAAGTCAGCAAAGTTCACGTCGGCTGGAGCCGGACTGTAATTGACTTTAAGGTCGCTGTTAATAGAGAGTGCCAGGTGTAGTTCCTGGGTAATGCAGTAATGTGCTCAATGTGTTTCCAAAGGGAGGGGCGCCGCTTACACAAATGTTTTCTCTGACGGGGCTGGTCGTGGTGCTGCCTTCAGCTGATTTTATAACAGAAACACATCACGCTGCTGAAGCTCAGGATCCTTTTAAGACCTGAAAGCTGTTGGTGACATGTTGCTTTTTACGCTGATGCATGTTCTCATGCTGGTTTGTTTCTACATGATAAAGTCTAATAATATGGGTGTTAGACCAACATTCATCAGTCATTTACTCTCATCTACTAATGCGCTTATGAAATATGAATGATATTTTCAACAGCATGTTAAAGGTGTGTGTATCAAAGCCTGTACGTCTGGTTCCCGTGTGACACAAAGCTCCATTGTTCAACAACAATTGAAAACACATGGGATCCACTCTGTGACGTTTTGTTCATGTAGGAACACACACAAACACACACACACACACACACACACACACACACACACTATTGTTTATTTTAACTCCTTTGCACACACACTGTCCTGTTGCCACCGATACTCACTAGTGCAACTAATGTGAATTAATCTGGAAATAGCTGTGGAACACATGTTCTCCAGTTAGTCCTTGTGATGATTGTGTCTAGTATTCGCTCTCCTTTTACCTCTGGTTTGGTCTCCACCAGCATTCTAGCTGCTAAATGCTCTTGTGTAGTGGCTAACTTACTAACTAGAGCTTTCTTTGAGTCAGGTGAAGTAATGTTTGAATAGGCGTCACAGGCGTCACTAAGAAAAGATTCGACTTCATTCAAACTCTGTCCTGTAACACGTTTCATAGTTTTGTACTTGTGCACAGACAAAGTAAAAAATAGAGTAACTGAGAATGAAAAAAGAGAGGAGGAAAGAAACTCGGGCTCCTTTCACACCTCCACACAGCAGGTCAGTCACTGTGTGAAGTGAGTGGTAATGCTGCTATGAACTCCTTATAGACGTTACACAAATGTTTCAGACTCTTTGTCCATATTTTCCACACTGAAAAAGGGAAACAAGGTTTTTGACATTTAGATTTGATCAAACATGCTTTGTTGTTTGCACTGATGATAAAACAACAGTGAGCACAGCAACATCTGGTGTTTTGCAGAATTTACTGCAGCAGTTCTCTGCAGACTGGAGCCTGAACACTGGACCTCCTACTAATATCTCTGTAGCGAGTTCTGTAGTACATGAAGCAACTTTTTTCAGTGATTTCTATGAGGAACATTTATCCATAATAATTTTCAGAGTTGATGATAGACCAGTCAAGTGTAATTGCAGCAGCGGCGAAGGCCACAAACTGGCACTAGATTTGAACACAACTCAAAGACTACAGCCAACAGGCAGCTAGCACGTCTGTATCCATCTTCAGACACAGGAAGATCTCAGACTACAGGTACAACTTGTAAAAGAAGTCTGTGACACCTGTACTAGTTGACCATTGAGCACTGTAGTCTGTGTGGTGCGTTCAAGTACCACTGTTTGGTCCAAACAAAAGTGTTGTGAGGTGACGTAACAGTTGGCATGAGTCTTCATCGGAATTAAGTGACATGATAACAACCAACCTGCTCGATTAAAGAAAAAGAAGTCCATTTTTCCCACCACCCACTATGAAATAAAACAACACAACAGCAGAAACTGTGTTACAATAGTTGCTATTACTTCACACACAGCGGACAGAGGCAGTGAAACCAGGATGACGGACGTTTTTACAGTAACTTGAACTGACAAATACAGGATGATTACAAAAAACATAAGATACAGTAAAGCCCCTCATTTTTAAAATGCATATGCAACAAACAAACAATACAAATAAAGAAAACAGTTGTGAAAAGAAGATGGTAAAATGCCTGTGGTTGAAATGTTGTGGGATGTAGAAGCTGTCTCTATGTGTTTTTCACATTCCCTTGTTCCTTGGATTTAAAAAACAGATTCCAGATCTGTAGCAAAAAGCAAGAACTCTTAATAATATAGAGAAAGTTTACAATGCTAAGCATTTTGTGGTGAATTTGCTGATTTTGAGTCACAGAACAACAAAAAAACTCAACAAGCTAACGTTGATACATGCAGCAAACGTACATGGAAGCAGCATGTGCTATGAAATAATCACTGTTTTCTCTGCAAGAAACAACATGAGAGAATCTGTAAACAGCAGGAAAGTCACCTTTTAATTGAATCACTTGAGGCCCAAAGACCTTTATTTAGTATCACAGTCCATTTATAGTTTGAAAGTATACAATAAGTTAAACTCATATGGCTTCATATCGTATCTATATTATATATCCTATGATTAATAGCCATAGCACAACTCCACACATTCATAATAATCACCTGCTCCTCTTTATTTCTGTGTGCTGCTCTTTAAATCCTCTCCCTCCTCTTTAAAAATGTTTTCTATGCTAAAACATTTGTACAAAAATCTACATTGGAAATAATCTGGTAAAAAATGGGTCATAATAAACAGCACAAGATGAAACTACATCTGCAAATGCTCTGTGATAATAATTTAAAGGGATGAATTCATGCTTTTTGGAGTTTAGCAGTAAAATGTAGATTCTCGAAGTACTACTTGGGTAACTCATACAAAAATAAACCACAAATACTTCAGTGAATGTGGTAGAATATGGTAGTGTATGTGCTATATTTTCACAAAATTAAAGGTACCCCATGGAGTTTTAAAATCACTAATAGTACTGTGGACTCTCTGAAGTAGCAAGGCAACGGTTACAGACAGCTGTGATTATCAGCAGGCTACTTTTAGGTAGAATTACTAGCTTGTGTACTTGTATTGTAAGAAGGTAAAAGTATCAAACAGAGCAAAATCAATGCAACAGAAACAGAAATATAATTTTTCTTTCTATTCTTCCTTTTAAAAACTGGTGTCTACATTACTCACAACCCAACTCAACAGTTCAGTTAGAGATTCAGGTTTGTTTTGAATCAGGCTGCACAAGTCTCACAAGCTCACTTCTCTCGCTGCATTTGAGATTTGTTTACTTACTTACTACTGGGTTAGGGTTAGGATAGATACCAGTCTCTAAGAACTCTAAACAGACATATTGTTGGAGTTGCAAATTAACCATCTTTGATAGATGTGTAAAACTAAAGCAAAGGTTGTACCTTTAATTCAATTATTATTATTATTATGTCTAAACAATAATTGTACTGTGTGAAATACTCTAATAAAAGAAACCTGTTAACAGTTAACTAGCTAGTCTGTTTGGTCATGTGATCATTGCCTTGCTGGTTGTATTGGTCCCTTGAGAGTCTCCTGCTAGTACACATGGATGTAAAAACCATATGTCTCATAGGGAAAGAAAGACTTTCAGTAAACTCTAAACCATGAGATGTGCACAATGGGTTTTGGCATTTCGGTGTAGTGTAAACTCTGTTTCCAAAAAACTCCACAGGGCACTTTTAAAATAAGATTTCACAGAAGGCACGGGCCTCACAGACTGTTCAGGTCATGAAAAAGTGAAAACAGACCAGCTGTGGTGTAGTTTTACCACATGGCGAGGCCGTTAAGGCACCAGCTCCCGGTTTAGAATACTGTGATGTCGAGGGGAGACTTGATATAATCTAAGATCACTTTACATTCTCACTAGTGTGACAGGTCACATCCTGAAGTGTTTGTGGAAAATACACGTGTGAAACTTTGTCCTCGTCCTTTTCAGAGACATTGATAGACAGGTCAGTGCATCGTTCTGTCTATCAATGTCTCCGACATCGGACCTGCTGGTGGTTTCCACCACAAACCGAATCAGTGTCTCATCTGATCCTTGTTGTATGTTTGGACCTGAAGTTGCCTCTTCTCCCTCAGCATCTGCTGGACTCGACTCTGCTCAGGGATCCAGGGGTTCTGCAGCATGTTGTGACTCTGCTGTTGTTCCCGGTTTTGATGGTGCTTTTGTTGACTGTCGCTGTGATGGATGTGGTTACTATAAAGCCCGTGCTGCTGCTCTGTGTTCTGGTTTTTGTGGTAGGTCGCGGCTGAGAAGATGGAAAACAGAGTAAAAGTGTCAAACGTTGCACAGGATTAGAAATCTGAAGAAAGTGGACTCCTCAACGTCAACACTCACGGACTGTGCAGGTGACTTTTGGTGTGTCCCACTGGCCGTTGGCCCGGCAGTGTATAGTGGGGCTGTGTCTCTGGATGAAGCCCCGTTTACAGTGATAGCGGACCAGGGAGCTGATCTCATATCGAGGCTTCATGGCCCCAAACACCTTCGCATCCTTCACCACAGGGGGCTGCCCACATGACACTGTGTGGTAGGAAACAAGAAGACAACACAATATGTAATGCTAAAGAACCACATATCCTATAGGTGGACAAAAATAACCTCTCATTGTAAATATCAAATGAAGGTTATTATTACAATAAAGATGACGTCATAAAAGAATTTAAACCAGGGCATCAACAGAGATGATCAGTAACATCATATACACAGTAGTGTGTACCTGTTCCCTTTTTGCAGGTGAAAGTCAGGTGGTAGTTGCAGGGCACGTCGTTCCACTGTCCTCCCTCATGCCAAATCATAACCACGCAGTCTTCTCCTGACTGGAAGAAGCTGTCGGGCTGGTTCGGCCTCCAGTAGTCGTATTGCTGTCAGAGCACAGTTTTCACTATTTTACTTTTACCGTCAAACACCCAATAAAAAAGTTATGACGTCATCGCTGCTTGGCCTGTTCTGAGTGGATAACAAACCTCAGTTATTACTTCTGTAATAACACTGTCAACATCACTGCTCGTCTTTATGTGTAGGTATGAAGAAAATGAAATCAGCACCTATCCCAGGAGGACACGGCACTTATTCCCCAAATGTGACTAGATGTAATTCCTAGAAAGTCCAGACTGTGGTGCTGCTGGGACAACCACAACACCTCAGACCTGAACGGATGTAAAGCTTTGGGTCTTATATGCAGGAGTAAGTAAGAAAATACATTTTAATTTGTATTAAAATAAGATGAAGATAACTTGCCACTGAGAACTGCACCAAACATGCTGTGTATGTGCAAACTTCGTCTCTGGACAAAGTTTCTCCACACTAAGGGTGTGCCTCTATTGTGAGTGATAACACATTACAACAACAGTCCCTGCAGTAACAGGCTGCAGGATCTCTGCCCTCATCAGGCCCCGTTCTCACTGCAAATTCAGCTCACATGCTTCAACAGCTGAGCGTTCCCAGCGGATTCACAATGCGTGTGAGAATGTGTCATCATGACTAAAGTCCACCTATGAGTGCAGCGGATGGTCAGAGATGTTATGCAGAGACAGAGCTGCATCACCACGGGCACTGAGGAAGTGATGATGTATGTTTCTGGTTTGTTTCAACTAAACAGGAGACGGATACAGTTTCGTTTCTGTTTGCTGGGGTTAGAGATGGAATAAATCCAGTCCTTTAATCATGTCAAGGTTAAACAGTGGCTGCTGTTTGCACTGTTTCTAAATAAAATGGAGACATCTTACTGCTATTACAGCTCATCCTGAGTGGGACATAAATGTCTGAACCACATTTCATCGCAATCCATCCAACAGCAGTTGAGACATTTCCGATTGGACCAAAGTGGAGGATCAGCTAACACCATCATTTATAGAGCTAAAAATGCAAACATGCACGCCAGCAAGTAAAATATACTAAATGCACAGACTGATTATTTACCTGTTGTGCTCGTCTTACCATTGTTTTGCCATCAGTCCATCTGAAGTCTCTCTCAAACATCTTGTCGCTCAGGCCGATCCACTGGTAATCACTGCCCAAACCTACCGAGCCAAAAACACAGCAGCCTGAGAGTGAATCTGTCCTAACGTACAGTAACTCACACAGTGGGAAGCGGTGGTGAGATGTTAATTTAGTTTGGAGACGGAACAAAGGCTCAATCTTTATAATCAGGATTATTGGAGTCTGGGATGTTCGTCTGCTGTTGTACAATTTTGTGGTTTGGGTGGTGAATAATCAAGACAGAGCAGGAAGCAGGAGAAACGCTCGAGCTGAGCTGCTTTGGGGAATGGCACAAGTCCACGTCCTCTCAGTCAGCAGCTTCCCCAATAAACTGAGTGGCAGTCGAAATGTTGCTCAAACACAGTCAGCTTTGATTTTCTGTGGAAACTCTCTGTTTAAACAAAGTTTTATGACCAGGTTTAGGTTCCTCACACTCATCATGGGATTAGATCACAGATGTGACTGACCTCCTTCTGAACAAGCAGCTTTCTCAGAGTGCCGTGACCTACAGAGCAGCACATTCAAGTTATAGCTCTAGAAACAATGGGAGGCACCAAAGAGCAGAATCAGGTCTAGTTTTAAGAGTGTAGGTCATTAAAAGTGAAGTGTAAAACGTTGTGCTTGCACAGTTTCAGTAAGTACCATGAGTCAACTCTAAACACAAACCTACGCAAGAATGAATATTAGTAATCATCTTTCAGAAGTAGTTGTGCAATCAGAAGTAAGTTTTAGTAGGAATCAGAATTTCAACTGGATTTTATATTAACATCTTGAGGATATGCTGACTGTTACTATAAATGTCAAGTTGCAAATACATATCAATAAAATGTTCAGTTACAACGGATTCATTCTTCCAAAACAGCTGATCCTGCAGTACAACATCCATTATTCATGGCTGAGTTTAGACTCTCGCAGAACTGACTTTAACAGCTCAACAGTCACTTCACATACATGTGTTTGTTAACCTTAAAATAATCTAAATCTTTCTCTGAACTCAACTAAAGTTCATCCACCTCAACTACCTCCTGTTAATAAATGTAGTGTTTCATTTAGTGATCCAGTTCAATTTACTTTGATATGTAAAACAGGTGAAGTGCATCTTTCACCTGCACTCTGCTCAAAGTTATTTGGTTTAAATCTTTATTTTTGACAGGAGTCGTGGTTCAGTTGCACCGTGTGACGTCACAGACTTACGATTGACAAACTCCTGCTCCTCCTGAGACAGGATGCTGGTCAGGTGAGCGCCGTGCAGGCGGCACTCTCTCTCAGCAGCATCCCAGGTGCGACGATGTGTGAAGTACTTGTAGCAGTGAGACTGAAACTTCTGCCAACCGAATCCGCACACCTCAGTGTCTGCGATGAGGAGAAACGGTTGAAGACATATAAAAAGGTCACACAAACACACCCTAAAGCAAACGGTGAAAGACCCTGAGAGACCACCTACTGTGGCCAAGTCTGAAAAACCATGTACCACTTTGAAAAGTGAACCTATGCCTCCATGGATGATGGTTTAAAGCTGTATTGTAGTCTTCCAGTGTACAGTATTTTACCATGTTTTATGCTTTTTACTTGATTATATTCATAACATTGCCCACAGCCGGATTTGGTCCCATGCTCTTTTAACAATGAACCTTCTGCAGCTACACAACTACTTTGATTTGTTTATTTCTCATTGAAATCTGGTGAAAGACAGAGAGAGACTGAGAGAGAGAGAGAGTTGAGTCCAGCTGGGGAATAAAAGCCCTTCACTGAATGAGCTCAGTAACCCACAGTTGGACTTCATTAACCCTCACAACTCTCCGGTTGTCTGCAGGTCAAATACAAACACACACACAGAGAGAACGCTAATGCACACCACACATTTAGTTTGATACAGTACACAATAACTCTAAGCCATTTAATCAGATCTCGGCTTTGTCAGGCTCAGTAAACAATGGATGTTTTGTAGCAGTGGCTTCAGAATAACGTGTGCACCAATAAAGTTGTGATGGAAAGTCTCTGTCGAGGCTTCGGGGTATTAGCTATCGTCAGCCCGCCTCATCTTAATAACTCCACTGTGCAGCCACCTGGAAGGTCAGGTGAGGTCTACAAGCCTGCTAATAAATGCAGAGCTGTAATCTATGACTCTCCTTCTGGGCTGTTTGAAAATAGCAAACTATTCAGATCTATGCAGGAAATCAGTGGAGTACAAAATGCCTGAGCGTGGTAGTAAGTATTTAGAAGACAGATTCAATGCCACACAGCTGCGAGAGCTTTCTGGCAAAATAATAGAGTAATTATCTATTTTTTCTGCTTCTTTCCACTGGCAGAAAGCAAAGAGAGGACAGCTGTGTCTCTGCCTCTCTATCCACTGACTGATGCATATATGTGCATGGATTAAATACACAGTACTCTAGTCATAAATTCACGTCCAACGTCCTACATAATGTTGAACTCGCTGAATACATCATGCACATGGATACAGGCTGAACTAGGAATTAGACTTTTGGGGATTTCCACTTTCTTTTCTCCTCATCTTCTCATCCAGGAAAACATTTTGCAAACTAGTTTTATTTGATTCTATTTATAAATATGTATAGGTAAGCTATTAACAAACACAGTATATCAAATACATAAAGCTACAGCTACAACTTGAGTCATTTTACTATTTGGGAAATAATTTTTGTGTTAGTAAAAGTCACTGAACTGACACACAGTGCGTTCTCTGCTGAAGCATCTATCAGTTCAGTGTCAGGATCTACACGTCCAGCTGAACTCCACTATAAAAGAAGAGAGTGGCCTTAGTAACATTTGACTTTTCCTTCAAGAAAGACATTAAATGCTCAGTACTGAAAGATGGTAAGTGTTCATGGAAAATATTAATCCTTGGAGTCTGCTTGTGCGCCTGAGCCTGCATTACTTGCTGAGTAATGACAGAAATATTGAACGCGAGACTGGAACTAATCTGCTGAGGAGGCAACGCCCAGCGCTGGATGACAGCTGAGGACCAAAGACCATCATGACTTGGACTAGATGCTGTATCCAGTATCCACCTGTGTGCATGTATGTCAGTGTGCGCTCGGGTGGCCACTGCATGTGATGAGTTATTTTATAAATGTGTTAATGCATAATTCCAGTTTAATAGAAGCTGTGTTTCACTTTCTTTTGCATGTGACCATCACCTCTATTAAGCAACATGACAAGTTAATAAACACAATCATTAAGACAGACACTGGATTGGGTTACATGGGTTGTGTTTGAACTAATTAGAACAAATGTTAGCTCGCATTCATTCAAATTGTTTAGAAAAAGTGACAGATCGACTCAGCACTTATTTCGATGAGTATGTTATCACAGCCAATAGGAACAAAGGTCAAAACTACATGAAAATAAGACCCGGGTTGGAAAAAAATTGATTTTCGTGGCCAAATATTCCTGTAAGACTTTAATTTTGGACATTTTGTCTGCAACAGTTCCCTTTTCTCAGGACTGACCTTGCTCACAGAGCTCCCCTGCGTAGCTGGGCAGGCAGAGACAGGTGAAGGAGTTGACTCCGTCCATACAGGTGGCCCCATTCAAACATGGGTTAGAGTGGCACTCATCAACATCTGCCGACGCACGACACAAGCTCACATTATTCCCACATCATCCATCTGTCAGTACGGGGTCAGTATGGGTTTGTTAATGATGGTTTGTTAGTGTAATGTAGTTGTGCGTCTACCTGTTTCACAATACTGCCCAGTGAATCCACCGGCACAGACGCAGATGTTTTGGGCTCCTTTCTTAAAGCAGGAGCCTCCGTTCTGACACAGACTGACTGAGCATGGCAGGAAATCTTATCAAATGACATAATCCAAATGAATGAAAACGGAAATGAATTGAAATCACACCTGTAACGAATCATTAGCAGTACTGTGATATACTCCTAGAAAGGGTTTGACACCTTAGCTGATTTAGTCGGAGGGGACGTAAACCAGTAAAATAATGTGTTAGGTTTAAACTACTAACAATAAAATCCACATACCTGTGATATTCACAGTGCTGGCAGCTATGGTGTGAGCGGAGTCAGTGCTGGTCTCTGGTTGCTCTGTAGCTACAGGCTCCTGGCTCTCTGGTATCTGAGGACGCGACTCCACTGCAGACAGGACAGCCTTTTCGTCCATATAATCATCATCGGGTAGAGACGTAGCAGCCGGGTCGGGGCTCAGAGCCCACCTGGGGACAGAGTAGGTGCTTTGGTCGAATGTGTACAAGGGCGAAGTGGTGGAAAGTATCGGCTGGCTCACGTCCTCCAAGGAGCCTGTGGTGGACTCGTCAGAATGGTCCCTGGAAGGTTTGGTGGGTTGTGTGGTGTGGACGGTTGTGGGAGGAGGTTGGGTGGTGATAACAGGGGGAAGTTTCTCATCATCTGTGGCAGCCAGCGAGGGCTGAGCAGAGGTTTTTACTGTGCTAGACTCTGAGGTTGTGTCATGAATGTGTGTGGTGAGTGTGGTTTGCAAACCAACAGCTGCCACAGCTGGTAAAACAGTAACAGTGACCTCTTCAGAAAGGTCAACCAGACGTTCTTCAGAAACCTCCTCCTCGCTGGATCCCGGCTGTGTGCCTGAACCTGTTTCTGTGAGTGTATCAACAGCTGGAAAACCCAGAGGGACCTCTGTGACGTCAGAACCCTCTGCAGGTTGAGGTTGCTGAGTGTGCAGCGTAGAATAAGTGGGCAGTAACGTGCTGGTGAGCGTAGCCGTCTCCGGTGGGTAAACCTCTTGCCCTGACACTTCTTCTTCTCCAGAGGCAGATCCTTCCTCCATCTGTGTCTGTGTGGTGGTTTCCTGTGAATGTGTTTGTGGAATCAAAGTAGGAAACTCCGTTCCTCCGATTTCAGCCTCATCCGTCATCACATTGGCCACGTTGTCATCTGTTGGAGTGGGCAGAACGCTGCCCGCAGAGCCCTCCGGTGAAGGCTCCTCAGTGCTGTGGCTTGCAGAGCCTTCCACATCCTCGTAGACAGAGACGGCATTGGTGACCATGTGGGGGACACCAGGGAGAACTGGGCCTGATGTTGTGGTAGGTGAAAGTGCTGAAACATGGGGTGTGTGAGAAGTCGCGGTGGCGGTGGCTCCTGTCGCTGTTTGATCACCTGGTTCTTGAGTTTGAATGCTCTCAAACTCTGTTAAGTCATCAGGGACAGCGTGGACATAAATGTATGAATCCGTCACCATTTCAAACACGTCTGGGTACGTGTCTGTAGGATTAGTGACTGGATCAATGACTTCGTCTGTGGGTGTCTCCCCTGTGTAGATTTCTATATTTCCATAAGAGTGATCAAAGGGAGTCGTGCTCTCCTCCTTTTGTTTCTCCGCCTCTACTTCATCCCCAGGAGGGGCTGTCTCAAACTGATCTCCACGGGCTTCCTGTGGCGTCACTGGCTCGAGTGTCACCTGGACAGATCAGAAAAGAAGAAGAGGATGTAAAGAATCTCACTTCTGTAGGTTTTGTCGTTGTTCGTGACCGAATCTACACCAACACTAGATTAACTGCCTCCATCAAACAGTCAGGTTGCAGTTTACTGACTGACTTCAGAATTAATGGTGTAAGATCTCCATGAACACAAATTGTTTTTATTGTAGAAAGTTTTAGTTTTAGACCTTTTAGTTTCTGACTAAGTAACGTTTACCAGAACGGGACAGACAGACAACCTGAGTAAAACAAATGAATATATAGATTTTACTCGCTTTGCACATCTTGGTATTATAACAACCAAAAACTAAAAGTGAAGCTAGAATCCTTCTTGAAATACTCAGGGTGCAGATGATACCTCGTATTTTCCATTGACAAAGCTGATAGTTGGAGGCAGGGTGGTGGATGAACGCTCGTCAGAGTCGAGGTCACTGCTCTGGATGGCTGCACTGAATAAACTTGAAAGGTCGGGGATCAGGGGGGATTGGGGCTGGGAGCCATCAAGGCCAATCACAGACTGGTCCAAGATATCCAGGATTGGTTGAACTGAAGAATGAGGAAACAAACAACACAAACTGAATTCAAAAGTCTGAACAAAACTGAAAAAACTTCATCTGGAGCCAGTTCAATCATTCCACTCATGTAAAAACATTTCTTTGTCTCTGGTTTTGACAATATAATGATTTCCTTCAGTCTGTTTTATATTATTGTAAACTAACATGACAAGACATCAGCGTTGGGTGTGTGTGTGTAAAATGGGCGATTGTCTCTATTTAAGACTGAATTATCCATCAAGCACTCAGTTCATTTGATTATTGTTTGATTAGAAGAATCATGAATGTGTCACACATTATGTACGAAGCTGGAAATATAGGAAATGTGTTAAATTGTATAATCAACAAATAACTGATTAAGAAATGACACAACAAATAACTAAACTACTGAATTACTGAACTTTCTGTGGAAAAACAAAACTTCTGTTATCAACGTGGGCAAAGTGACAGCTACTGGTTTGGCCAGACAACTTTGAATAATGCAGCTCTTCTTTCTCTGTTTGATAGGTCAAGTTCCAGGATCGGGATCCCACAGCAGAGTATTTCTGATGTAGATTAAAATGGGTCAAGGTGCATATCTGGATGGTAACAGTCAGAGTCTGTGCTGTTTATGATTAAATTCACTTTGTGCCAGTGGCTGCGCTCAGACAATGCAGGCTTGTGTGTCTTAATTAAGACTCTATGTTACACATGGAAGTTATATCATGGGAACTGGAGCAACCATGTGCAAAATCTGATGCAAACACAGATGTGGGTTTAGTTATTAAGTGTGAGGATGGACAGAGGAACTCTCTGTGACTGGACCGGGAGCTCCATCGTGAACCTGGCCAATCTACCTTGTTCACCTGCATTAACAACAACATCTAAAGACTGTAGACGTCACCTTAAGTAAAAGAAATAAGTCTTCATTCGTTTTAGCAACTCTCTGTACCTTGTGTCAGACGGTATCTGCACACAGCTCAGTCTTTCTAAACACTCTTCTATTGTGCACTTGGGCTCCTTTTGAAACTGTCCTGCTCTGCAGGGGGGTACTTGGCTGCAAAGCCTCTTCTCCTTTGACCTTGAATAGCAGTAACCTGCCCTGGTCTTCGAATAGGTATGTGTGAATGTTACTTAATGTTATTAATGGTGGTTGTCCACCTTGTGGTTATATGTGGTTAATGGCTAGTGGTATATTAGTAGTTGTGTTTCCTCCTCTCTCTCTATCCTGTAGGTATCCTCAAAACAAAAATCAGGAGCTATGTCTTTACCCAGACACTTGAGGCTGGAGGCTTGTTCAGTAATAAAATCCTCAGTGGTTTTACAACAAATAAAGACAAATGTGGGGAAAGAAGCAGAGTGAAGGGAATGTGGGAAGTTGTTAATTACGTCAATTCAGGCAGCTCTCTAGAGAAAAGAAAATGAAGGTCAACACGTTGTGGTTTGTTTCTGGCTGTTGCTACAGCAGTTTAGATCTGAGAGCTGAACACAGCTCTGTAAACATGTCTGCTAAAGAGAAAAGGGGCTAATCACACTCTGGGACCACCAGTGTGTCTTTGTGGGTATGTGTGAGAAAAAGAAAGAAAAGTGAAGTGGGAGAAAGTCGTTCGCTCTGATATGAGGTTCTGCTGAGTTCCCACTGGAGACACTGCGATGCGTTTACAATATGTTGAACAGTCAGAGTGAAGATGACTGACTTCATCCCTTTCCACATCTGGCTCTGCAAACGGTGTGCGTTTGTGTGTGAGAAACTGTCAGCATACAAATACAGAGGTAACAGACCATTAGCTGTTTCCTACAGACAATAAACAAAACGAAATCATCCAGAGCAGAGTCCTCGACAGCACAGGGTAACGAGGTCATTGTGAAGGATAAATGTTCTCGCTGAGAGAGCAGCTTCACGTCAAATGAGAGATTCTAGTGCCCCCAAAGACTTGAAGAAGACACATTACAAAACATACAGTGGCAAGAAAAAGTATGTGAAATGAAATGAGTATTAAAGAAATCTTTAGCAGATGATGATTCTACAGGTAAAGTCAACTTCTTAAATGTCTGAACTAAACTCAGGTCTTACTCACCTGACAGATTCTGGCCGGACATATTGACAATGATGACATGGATCGGTTGTAAGACCGTTGCATTTTTATCCCCAGTACTGGCCAGAGGCTGGTTGGGGTCAAGCGTTGGTGTAGCTCCAGAGGTCACATTCTCTTTAAAAACCACTGCAGGATCTCGGCCCATCTGTTCGACCCCGACTGGAACACCTGGTTCTGGGGTGAGGGCCTCTGGGATACCGTGGTCTGGAATGATCTGCACAAGCTGCGATTCTCCTAAAGTGGTTTCTACCTCTGCCTCCGGCCCTGTAGTGTTCTCCAGGGGCCAACTTGTTCCCTGTGTGGGTGCTTGTGTTGGGGTCACGGTGGGCCCACTGGCGCCGTCATCGCTGATGTCTCCCTCCCCGCTGCCGCTGTGCTCACCTTGACCTGACGTCACCTGCCCTTCCTCTGTTCCTCCTTGGGAGATGTCAAGGTACGGGGTCTTTGAGTGGGTGGTGGGCAAAGGAGAGAGCTCCATGGGCACTATATGTCCACTAACTGGTTCAGACTCTACACTGGTAAAACCTTGAGCATCATATTGGTGCATGAGTGGAGTGGGAGTCACTGAGGATGTGTCGTGAGGGGAGGTGTCGGTGACGTCATATTGAACTGTCAGCACGTCTTGATTAACTGGTACAGACTCTACTATCTCTAAATGTGGAACATCATAGTCGTCTTCCACTTGGTCCGGTGAGGCTGTGGGTGGTCTCTCTGTTGGTGAATATGCAACAGGCTCTGGCTGCTTTTGTTGAATGTCAGCTCGTTCGGCGTGTAAGAGCGGTGCCGGTGCTGGAGTGGGGGGATCATGGCTGTCAGGTTTGTGTGGAGCGGGGTTCATCGGTGGAGTAGTCGGTTCTGGGAGTTTAGCTGTGAGAGGGAAACAAAGAAGGAGAGAGGAGGTTTAAAACTTCAGCTTTAGATCCACTGTTAAACAGCAGAATGCTTCAACGCTGCAGCGTTTCTAATTCCCACAGAGTGGAACTAAAAATGTAAATTATACATGAACCGTGATCAGTGGTTTAAACATAATAATCTGGTGATGGAAGCCGTTCCCGTCCAGCCAACAGTCAACATTAGTTATAACCAAGAATGAATCAAGCTTCATTAAAAAAGGAAAACATCCAGTTATCAGATTGACGGCTTACGACAGGCTATAAAAGGAAGTTTAGCAGCTTTGATTATCGAAACATGGAGTCACTTATCAAGAATAAAACAGTCTCATGCCCGGAGGCTTCTGAGCCAGACAAAGAACAGCCACTGCAGCAGATCTGAATGTGGCCAGAAAAACCTTAATGATGCTCGTGAGAGCCTGAATCCATCTTTTTTCTTTTTTTAAACAACAACATATATATTTACAATTGTGAGAAGCTTTTGTTGCAAAGACCTCTTCAAAAAGGTTTATGATGCAAAGATTTAAATCTCATTATGATGGAATAATGGAAAAGATGGGGGAGAGTCTCGGTAGCACACATACAATGTTCTTCTTTGTGTGCGTCTCAGTGCTGAGTTCTTACAGTTTGTGTCCTGGGAATAAGCAGCAGACTTGAAACGTCACTGACATAATTCTTTAATAAACGAGATGTAATTGACTCCCTGTACATGGACAGACGGGGATAGGTGGGGTTGCCTTTTTCCACTCCTGTACTCTGCTCTCTTCATGCACACAACACATGGTGAGAAGTAGCTGGCTATTTCCTGACAACTCTGAGGAACTTTACTTGGTATTTCCATTTATGCTTATGCTAACCCTAACCCTAACTTTATATTTATGCTCTGCTACATTTCACAGGCAAGTGTTGCACTTTCTAAATGCACTTAGTCGCTAAAACACTAAGTCTGTTGATTAAAACACGAGTAAACATGGGTCAAGTATTTAGACTGTGACCCGTTAGACTGTAAACCTAGTTTAGATTTTAAACACATTTACAGAAAATCAGCAAAAGAAAATGCCAATTAATGTGTTTGCATCTACTACTGTGAACTGTGTTATGGGAAAGATACTAAGAGAATCACTGAGCTAAACAGCTGCACCATTACAAACTAGTAAAGAGGAAGAGGACACAAGAAGATGATGATGTAATTAAAATCTCTCTAGAAAACTGAAAATCTGGCAAATTCTGAGGAACACTACAGCCTCCTTCACATGAAGCGTTTTCATCTCTTCATGAGAAGCTCCAGTGAGTTTTAAGTCACTTTCTTACTAACAGTGTTTAATCATCTTTTCATATTGAACTTCATCACATTTAGTTTTTATCAATATTTTGTGCACATGGTGAATTTCCAGCATTTCAACTGGATCAAGGAAACACTGCGGCCTTAATTTCACATCTGTGACTGTTACCAGCTTCTGCAAAAAGACATTTCTCCACAAAACATTGTTTCAGGTGACCAGGTGCCTAGGTTGGAGACCAGTGGACTAACTCTGAGTATTACAGAAATTGAAGTATTATAAACTAGTATTATAGTACAGTAGAATAATGCTGAAGTATTGATTCATCAGAATTGACACTATGATGTATATATTCTTCCAATAAATAGAATAATAAATCAGTAACAGGTGACATTTTACTGTTACGTACTGCTTGCACAAGTACACATATTAATATCCTTGAGACTGCTCTTCCATAAGACGAAGGAGACCCTCGCTGCATGCTGAACCCTGCCCAGATATGATGTCATGTGTTCGGGGAGCCATCTGGCTGGACTGGGGTCTGTCTGCATACCGTCGCTTAACTGTGCAGTAGGTTAACTCCTGCAGCTCTTTCACCTCACTCTGTTCTTGGCAGAACATATTACACAGTGTCCAGGTTCAGAAAATGCCTGTTTACCCTTCTATCATCTGTAGACGTCATGCTCAGTGTATGATCGGTTCCTTTGCTACTTATATTGCACAGGCTGAGGTGACCTCTCTTATAAGGTCTGAGTGTATTAATGATGATGATACTTATGGGAGAACAAGCTCTGCAGTCTCCATTCTTCCCACTTCATCCTCCCTCCCTATTGGCCTGTGTTTGGGCAGGGTCCAGCTGTGAAGCATTAGGGACCTGTCCTGTATCTGCAGTATCTGTGTTAGTGTGCAGCACGTTGGGTTTTCCCCTCATAAAAAAAGTACTCCACCATAAACCAGGCAGTGGGAGTATATTCTTCTCTTGTTTGGGTTTGAATAGTCTTTGTTCTCTGTCATGTCGTTCTGTTCCCACTTCTTCACGCTCACGTTTAAACAGCTGCAGATTGTGACTTAGATGAGCTGTAACACACTTCAACATTTATGGAGTCACTTTACCTACATTTGTGCTGCTGCTGATAAAGTAGGACAGGAAGCCCCTAAATCTAGATACCAGGATGTAAAATCATCTAAGAAACGATTGTTCTTGGTACCTTTACCTTTTAGAATATTACCTGGAGACCATTAAAACATAAATCTGATGGATATTGGGATGATTAACAGGACAGGAAATAATCCAGAACAAATTCTGTGGCAGACTTGTCTTGTGAAATACTGGATAGTTTTACCCCCTCAGCTGTCGTAAAATGGTTCACAGTTCATCTTAGAGACCAGGACGTCACCTATTGGTTACCACAAATAAATAAGTACATACGTAGGCACTGAAGCAGAAGTTGAAACAGCTGCGTACGTGTATGACATCCTTTTAGAAAACATCTTTAAATAAGTAAGTTCAGTCTTTGAGTTTGTTAGAGTTCGTTTCCTCAGCTGCTGTTGGTCAACATTTATGCTTCCATTGATGTATTAAGAGTCAGTCACAGCTCTAGATTCACATTTGAACATACTGTTGGATGGATGGTAACAACATCTGAAACTCTCCTAAACCTACAATGTGACACTGTGAAGGTCACCGCCATGTTCAAATCGCTGCACTTCTTCCCAACAGGATTTGGATCCAGTGTTTTCCAGTGTAGACATCTGTAAACATTTTTATTGTCAGAAGTGGTCAGACGACACTTTCTGGAAACTGATCTGAAGCGTTTCGTTTTTTAAAGGTTGACAGATTTACTTCATTATGGTACATCGACTCAGTCTGTTGAAATTGTTCTTGTGAGGAAAACAACAATCTCTCTGTTTTCCCTTGTTTTCTCTCACATCTTTAGTCTTTTAAAAACTGTTCTGAGTCTTCATTGTGATCTGATCAGTGACTTTAGATTGAGGTTTATTAATGACACACAGCAGGATCACCAGCTGGGCCGTAACTCACATACAGTATCTGGCAGAGAAGCTCTGGAGTCAACCAGCCACGCCTGTCATCCAGATTAGACATCAAAACTGGAATGGGAGCTTCATTTTAAGCAGTACAGCTGTATTGTTACCTTTGAAGCAGAAAGCTCCATGCTTGTCCATGATGTCTGGGTACCCAGTTTGGTTTTCGTACATGTAGAGCGTGCGAACTCCCAGCTGACCTCCTCCACACTGAGGCCTGGGGACAGTGATGGGGTAGCGGACGCTGCCGTCGGACAACCAGCCGTAGTCGCAGCGGTTGAACCCCGCCCTCCAGGCTGCGAACAGCTGGCCAGGCGAGGCCAACACAGCATCATGCTTCTCACACTCCTCTCTCGCCTGCTGAAAGGTGAGTTTATCGACGAGAGAAGAAGGGTAGAAGACCTCACCTTCACATAGAGGAGGCAGAGTAAAGATAAGGTTTAGTGCATTTCTTTGCCTGCTACTGGAAACGCTTCAATCATTTGTACAGTTGACAATGAGATTGTTGAAGAAGTGGCAACAGCACAAAACCTCACAATAAAACAACAAACTGTCACTTCAACATTTCTGTTTGTGACCAGTTTAAACAAACAGAATATAACATGCTTGTTTGTGCCTGTACTTGTGTGTTTACCATTCAGTTTGTCTATGAAACAGTACACGTCATATTTCTCTTTGACGTCCCGGACGCCATATGTTCTCACTCCGGGCCTGCTCATCAGATCACCTGCACAGCCAGGACGAGGCACCGTGATTGGATATCTGAAAAATGCAAAATGTAAATAATATTTCTGAAACAGCTTGAGATATTCTGATGGAGGTTTTTGCTGGAAACACAGACGTTTACACAAACCTGACTGACTGGTCGGCAAGCCAACCTGCGTCACACTGGTCGAAGCCGTCCTCAAAGGCAGCGGTGAGTTGTTTAGGTGTAGCGATGGAGGCGCCTGCAGTATGACACGCCTCCACAGCTCCAGGAAAGTCCAGAGAGTAGCGGCTGGAGTTCGCTCTGTAGTGGAACACCACACCTGGAGGAAGACGACAAACAATCAGTGCATTACTGTACATATGCAGCTGTGTTTGATGGGTTACAGTCCACAGTTACTTATATATTGTGCTACAGTGAATATCAATCAGCTTCTGGTAACTTGCCATCAGACTTCATCCAGTGGCAACGCTGCAGTGTTTGGTGGAAGACTATCAACTATCAACAACTGAGCCAAACCTCGCTCCAGACATTTGCACAGATTCACATTAGTACTGAACAGAAGTCTTTGTTCAGCAGCTCCACACAAAGACGCTCCCTATGAGTGACACACAACTCTCCATTTAATAGCTCAGTCATCTATTCACATCCTCCTGCAGCTCTGCCAGGATATCGTCGCTGATGAGAAATAATCCTCCAGTCCTGCTGAAAATAAAGGACCTAATGACACCACACAACAGCTACGTATAGTCTGAGGATGACAGCTGAAATAGCTGGCTGGTTTGTGTTTCTCTATACTGTCATGTAATCATCTGGATTTTCTATTGCTGCACGTATCCAGTTTCCGTCAGAATTAAATCTCTGATGTAATTCAGGAGCGTTCAAATGTCAAGTCTGGAATTTACTGATAAAAATTGTAAGTTTGAGTGGTGGTCGTGAGTAAAGCCATCGACTACAAGTTTTATTAGCATGTATGTGTTTACAATTATCACCATTAAAAGGTAGGCTGAATTAGAGGAGAACACACGACTCTCAGTGAAGCACTTTGATACTGAGGAAAACTTTAAAATGTATAGTTATAAATGGATCAGATGACTCTGAACCATCTGTTAGTTCTGCTGCTATAGATGAGTCTGCTGGGGAACTCTACTGATACACTGAGCTCCTCTTCTCTCCTCTCCTCATTAATTAAATGAATTAATTAAATGTTAACAGGAGATGGTCTCATTCAGAAGCCACAGTCATGACCCAGGTAAACACATCAGAATTTCTGCTGGACATGTAAATAGACCACTGTCCTCTAACGTGTTCATGTTCATGTGTCTGTTCTGCTTGTTATGCTTACACTTAATATTGTCTTCACCCTTCACACTTGATGTTCAGACAACTATCACCAGATTACAGAAAAACTGAAGATTCTCAGGCAGGTTCTGTTTTTCTACATCTGAGTGAATATTCTCCATATGATGAAGCACACTCACACAGTACTATTTTTCTTCTACACCCCCCTGGGGAGGTTTATGTCTTTGTCTTTTGGTTTTGTTCTGTTCAATAGCCGAAACAATTACAGACGATATCCTGTAATTTTACTTCAAAACACTAATCTAAAAAGTGGAGTTACATTACCAGAAACCACAGAGAACATTCTTTGTTAATCCCACAATGAAAGGAGCTGGACGCTTTAAAGCTGCATTAACTGTTTTTTGTGGCCACTAGGGGGCAGCAGAAACAAACTAAAACTAAACTAACTGAGAAAATCATTGACATATGAACACTTTTTAAAGTTAATACAAGCAGTTTCCTATTCACACAGACATAAAATAGATTAAATTTGTTTAGAGTTTGTGTCCACAGTACACTTTGTCACCTGATCTCTTTTTCATTTAAATTATTGTTCAATGCAGCTTTACAGAGAAGCGCATGTGCACAAGCTTCTGTTAATTGATTAATTTTGTTTTACTCACCGGTGACGTTGAGCCTCACGGTGTTCTGAGTATCCTCCATCCCGTGCATCACCTCACAGCGGTAGAGGCCTGCATCACTGGCTCGAAGATGCACTATCTGGAGAGAGGCATCCCCGACTGATAGCGGGTGACTGGGAACAGACACCCTGCCCATGTACTCCTGCCCCACCTTGATCCCTGCTCCCTGGGTCACCAGCACCACCTTCTCACTTTCTCCCTCCAGCTTCGTCCACTTGATCCTCAGCTGCTCGTCTGGATTGTTCGTCGGGGAGTGAGGTGCATCAGCTTGGAGGAGAGGTCCAGGTGTAGGGGTGTGTGTGAAGCTGCTGGGAGAATCTGGTGTTATGGAGAAGTGGCATGACAAGACCACCCTGCTAGCCAGAGACCCAGTTACAGGGGATCTCTTCTCCATCTTCATCTGTGGTGGTGCTGGAAAACAGGATCTTGCATGAATAAATGTGAAGATCAACAACATCATCTACTCTAAATGGTTGGATTGGATCATCATTACCAAGCAATAAAGTTTAAAGTGGCAATATTTTACTGCTCATCAATAAACATAAATGACCCGATTCCATTGGCAGCCATACATGCCCATGTCATAACACTGCCTCCACCATGTTTGGCACATGTTCTTCTTCAACAGAATTCTGTGGTCACCCACTTTATTTTTCATTCTTCAGGCCTTTTGCTGTTGCTGAACTCACTCATTGATTCCTCCATTTCAGATTTTACCTGTTGGTCACTACAAGTGTTTTTGCTTTTTATTTGATGGGTTTGTATTGTTTTTTTTTAAGCCTGGGGGCCTCCTCTACTTACAGAGATACTTATTTGGACCTCATGTTGAGATTACCCGTGAACAGCTATTAAATATATCATTTCAAACCACCTCTAGGCCTTTTATCTCCTTGTCTGGTCATAGAGTAACAAGGGAAGAGGCCACATGTGGCCATGCAACTGCTTCTGAGCCATTTTTCCATTATATCTGAGCCACCAATAATGAGGGTGTCTGTGGCTGTAATTCCTGAATGGTTAATACCACACTTTGTACTGCTGCTACCAAAAGATGCAAGAAACAACATGTGCACCAGTGTGTGTGTGTGTTTGTGTGAGGGATTACTGGAAAGCATTTGTTCAGAAGTGATGTAAACGACTGTGTCTAGTGTTGGCTTAATAATCACTTTCCACTTTGTCAGTCCTGGACCTGCAGTCGAGCATGTGTGTCATGACGTCCAAGTCAGAAGAACAGCACGAGGACGAGTGGAAAAAAAAACTGAAGGGAGGAGAAAGAGTTTGGATTCAAGATTCATTTTGTGCTGGAGTGGACTCACCTGGTTGAGGACGGGCAGAACACAGGTACACCAGACAGAGCAGGTACACGAGGATTTGAGGACTCATCTCAACACAAGCTACAGAAAAGGATAGAGAAGATAGAAATATGCATCATAGAATTAAGAAAATATTAACTTCTGTTTAGTGTCATGGGAGCAATGGTGGAAAGTTTTACTAAAGGACTATTGTCAAGTAAAGTTTAGAGGTACTTTATTCAGGTATTTCCATTTCATGATACTTTATACTTTACTTTAGACAGACAAAACAGTACAATTCAGTTGTATTGTTAAACATCCATACATTACATTTACTCCCACTCTGAATATCATCTCAAAGGTTTAACACAGCATGTCTCCCACTTCACTTTACGTCTATTTGTAATCTGGAGGCTTCAAGTTTCCTCCAAACTGGTTGTGAAGTCATGAAATTATTGCATATGTGACTGATTGAAGATGAGAACAGATAAAACTGAAACTAAATGATTCTGCACAGCAAAGCTCCAACACCACAAATGAGACACCACATTTGACATTTCAAATAGAGAGAAGATGCAGTAGATTTCAAAGGGAATTCCTGTACTTCTTACTGCACTACATCTATATTTTATATCTATATATATAAAATATAGATAATAGGCTGTAGATCTATGATTTCCTTCAATCAGTGCCAATTAGAAACACAGTCTGCTTTAGAGAGCAGATGTGTGGCCAGAGCTGTGGTGATAAAGCTTATCAAACTATCACTGAATGTAAATGGACCTAATTGGTCCCAAGTGTCAGTTTTATCAATGGGTTTCGTATCATTTAGTTTTATCAGTGTGGGAACATTCCTGTCCTCCCCCCTGACAGGCGGATCATCTGCTGGTACCAAAGAGAAACGTGCGGATCACAGCATCATGTGTGAACTCCCATCTCTTCAGGTTGGACATTTTCTATGCAGCAATCACAGCGAATTGAATTACAGAAAGAAAAAAAGACATCTTACCTTGTAAAGTCTAAAAAGGAAATCCAAAAGAATCCAGCTGGTTTGCAGGTTTATCTCTGAACGTTTCCAAACGACGTTCCCGGAGGTTCCAAATCAACAGCTGCGTCTTGACGCGGTGCCGCTGCGCGTCTGTCGGTCGCACCTCTTCCACCTCACAGCGCTGGCTGCAAGTTCAAATCCACTCCACAGCCGCTATTATCCTCACATTATGGGAGAGGAGGGGCGCACATGTACACCCCCATAACACACCGCCCAGTGCAGAGAGAGAGAGAGAGAGGACGACGAGGGGCGTGAGTGTACAGAGGAATAATGAATGGGAGAAAGAGCAGGAGGTGGAATAACAGGAGACATTAAAGGGTCACTCCTCTGATTTTACATTAGACACCAGAAAGTTAGGACGACTGGTAACAGACACATAAAATCTGCACAACTGAGGCTGAGATGTTCTGACCTTTTAATCTTTAGGATTAAGAGAACATCATTTCCCATGTGCCTCAGGTGTTTACAGGCTCAACATCAATTCTCCACAGAGGACGAAGAGCAAGTTGATGGGACTCGGAAGAAATGACAGCTCGAATGTTCAGATAATGGCGTAATAAGAGAGCTTTGGCAAGTTTTATGGATGTGGAATAAACCATGTTGCAATAAGTTAAGTGCCCACTTTGCCACATTTATAGTTTTATGTCATGGAAGCAGAAACTCATGAAGCCAATTTGTCTTGAAACGTGAAAAGAAATCGAGTGAAACATGCTGTTGTTTTTCTAAAGAACAGAGATAAATGCAGTTTAATTTTCCCTCCACCTTTCCACAACCCATGGTCAGAGTCACTTTATTATTTGAACTGACACATTTATACAAACTATTTACAAACCACTTAGGTAATTAGGAGAATTGTCAGCAAAGTATTTATAATAACATATATAATAATAACATATATTACATTTACAGAAGTAAATGTAAACATGAATAATCTAGTGTAATATTAACTTACATATGATTTCTTTTGTTTGTTTTTTGGATAACAGGTTGATTTTGTAAAATAATCTTAGTTTAATGCATCACAAATGCGTATAAAACTTTTAATTTCATGATAAAATACCCAGCCATGTTTACGTAAATTATTGGTACAAATATTCAAATGTCCCTTTTGTCTATTTACAATACATCAGGACTCTGCACAACCACAGATGGATGACAATTTAAAGTGGAAAAACTGAGTTAAACTGTGGATTCTTCCATACATACAGTTCATTGATTGACTGCTACTACTACTGTACAATGCTAGTAAGGTCACCTAATGGATGTTGACTCCTCACTCTGTTCATGTTTGAAACTCTGGATCAAATCCAGCTCTGACACACCACATTAGGGAGGAACACATCAGAAAAACTGACATTTACATTTTTACTGGAGCAAAACAAACAAACAAATCCCAAAACATTTAGTGTTGTTCTGATTTGTGACAGGAACAAAATTGTATCCATAAGCGTGGTCGTCGTAAAATGCTGGATACAAGCGTTTTATGTCATAAAGATGAGTTGGGCGTCTTCCCTCATGTATCTGCGGACCATAATCCTGCATGGTAAACTGTGGCTGATGCATGTGCAGTATGTCGTTTACAATGACATGTCTGTAGCAATGTACATTATTTGTAACTGCCTCCAAAAAACTAATCACAGTATGAAAAAATTCAGTGTGCAAGTAGCACACATGGTGACTGCAGCACGAATTAAGCTAAATGAAGCTACTGTAAGTGAAAGAGCAGCCGTGCAATCTACAACATCATTACATTTAATGTCTAGAATCGAACTCACTTGCTGTTGGTTTGGCTTTAAAAGAAGACACACACATTTGTTTTAAGAAATCCACACTAAACACAATATTAGGTACTTTAATATTCTACTTATCGTTAAAACGATGATCCATCAATATCAAACACCCCAATAGTCAAGCTTAAAATTAAAACCATTGACAAGTAATAAGCCGTTTGAAACACTGATGTTTTGTTGACTTATTTATCCACCCCGGCCTCCTCCCTACATGGACTCTGTCAGTTTAATATAATGTTTTAACCTCCTCCTTTGATCTAGTCATAATTATCACAGACACTAGAGAACTTTGTCACTTGAACATAAACATATGTCGTTTTCCGGCACCAAGGGTCGATTTTCTTGGGACAAACTGTCTCCTTATTGCAAAACTTTGTGACTGGTTGTCATGAAACCTCCTCTCTCCACCACTTTCATCAAAACACCAACTGATGGAATAGATTTTGAAAAATGATGATGTTCCGCCTGTTTAGTATCAGCATGTTCAGCTTTTCATATAATTTGCCACTCATCTGTATGTTGTTTGCAGATACAGTTCCTAACTGTCCATTCATCCTGTACAAAAATATCACATCTTCACCAACATCAATCAGTGCTGTAATCAGTTTGATCTCTGCACAGAGGGAAGGGTCAAAAGTCCTCAAACAGGTCCTCTACTGCTGAACTTGCTGCTGCAGCATCTGCAGAGCGCTGGGGAGTCTGCTGCTTACTGGATCCTGCAGGGGAGTCACTGCTGTGCAACACACACACACACATACATACAAAGAGAGAAGGGGAACAGGTCAGCAGGCTAATGAGGCTGGTTTACAGGAGAGACAGGAAGTGTATCATGTGGCCCATAAGAAGGAAGACTAGAAACACATGGGCAACTTTTATACCTGTGTCTAGAAAGGTAGACGTTTGTGTGTGTGGACACCGGACCAGCAGCTCCCCCTCCTTAAGTGGACGATATCAAATATTTAACCATCTGTCTGTGTCTGTGTGTGTGTGTGTGTGTGTTACCACAGAGGGTCATGCTTGTCATCAGTCTCAGCTGTACAGTGTAGTCTTGTATATTCTGTCCTAACTTGAATGCAGCATCACGTGCTGTTTAAGAGCCAGAAAACGGGATGAACGAAGGATCAAGGACAGTGCACAGTGGGTAGCAGAGAAAAGAGGGCAAGAAGGGATCAAGGCAGAAAACAGAGGGAAAGAAACATAAAGACTGTTGCTGTAAAAGAGTTCATATGTCCAGTTTCTACATGAAGTTCGCTTCTCTGGACTTCACATTACTGAACATGTAATGTGAAGAGTAGTAATATTTAGATCAATCACATGGACACAAAAACCACTACACCATAGCTGGGGATAGCATCCAAAAGACACTGAAGCAGAAGATGAATGAATGAACAACGGGGCTGTACAACATCAAGTCAGGTAACTGCGTCTTCCCTGCTGTGCGTCATCCAACAATGAACACGTCTTTAGGCTTTCTGCATGTATGAATGACTGTATGAATGAGTCCAATGTGAGTCCAATCTGACCCGAGGGCCACATTCAGTCACATATGCTACAAACTACAACATATATACGAAACAAGAACACAGATGCTGATGCAGTCCTACTGTAACGATGATTAGCTAATAGAGGAGTGAGAAGACTGGTGTGAGAAAGGAGAAGAGAGGGGGAGGTCCTGAGCTTGTTTAAATCATTGCCAACTGTATGACAAACACTGCTGCACTTCTGGAACCAGTTAAGAAGAAACAAGAGACGTGTTCACTGGAGAGCTCTTCTACGCTGCCACGGTGGACCACCAGAGACTTGGACACATGGCAGAGGGAAACATCACGAGAGCGGTTTCCGTCCTGAGAGGTGAGGTTAAGCTCAGGCGCTGGGCACCGGGAGCCCCCACACAGAGCTGCTCTGGTCACATATTAAAGCTGCAGCATGTACAACAATTATGTCCTGGTTTTATAAAGTAAACAGAGGTTCAGGGGGGTTAGTTCTGTATAAATTAGAACTTTAAAGGCACATTTCAATCACTAAACGGTTCAGTTCATCCAAATTACCACCCAGATGTGTACGTTTTGTCGACTAATGTCACCATTTGCTTTTTTCTGACACAGGCACATCTTATTAATAAATGAATACATTCAGTATCAATAGTGCCACATCGATGCCAAACAGCATTAAGCTTAGACAGTGTCCAATCTTCCCCTTGTGCATTTATTTTTAAACTAAACAAAGTTACCTGCCACTCGTATCACTGTGACACAAGAGCCTGACAAACTGTAAAACTCTGTGCTGATCCCAGTGTGACGGAAAATACAAACGCACACAGTTAAAGCTCTACCACTCTCATGTCTTGTAGTGATTATGTGTGATGGCTAGGAGCAATGTTTGATAGTTTACAGAACCAGTCCACAGAGAGAGTTTCACTGAAGGTTGCTTTTAAGTGTCTCTTCATGGGAACAAACATTTTCAAGGAAACATTTTCAGGAGAGAAACCACAATGAACAACAGAATAAATATATATATCTTCATTCTATGGAAGTATTAGTTCAAGATTTCTGTATCAGAGAGTGAAACGAGGATGGACATCAATCTCATGCCGCCTTAGGATGGTTAGAAATACAGGTATACAGATACTATAAATAATAGTATCCATCACAAGAGCACTTTTTGTGCAGTGTCATCACCATGCATATTCTTAGACGTTGAATTTTCAGTTCATAGATGAAAGTTGTTTGATGAAAATTGGGTGATACACGTCTGTGAACCTTTTTCGGGAAACATTAAGTAGCTTTTGGTATCAACGGTTCAGTCACAGATGGTTCAGTTCTGTCACTTGGCAGCTAACGGTGAGTCTAAGCTAAAAATAACAGTGTTGAGAAAGGTGATTTGGAGCTTAAATTTAATTTGCTTTGACATTTGTGGTCGGTTTTGGATGAATTAAGTAACTGCGACTGTGTGTTTTGTTCACAAATTCAATAACAAAAAGTTTTACATTCACTACACCTCTGACTGGCTGCATCAGCTGCTGAGGCTCATGGGTATTTTAGTAAGAACAGTCGAGCAAACAGGATTCCTTAGAGACAGTTAAAAAGATTCAAACTGATCACATGAAGCGTAAAGCTGGCAGAGTCCTGTGCTTCTTTGCATCTGCACCAGCCCCAAACTGGCCCACAACTGTCTTGGAGGAAAAAACCGTATAGACAATATCGAATCTATAAACTGAGACTGGGGCCAACAGATTTTTGGATTTAGGTTTAAACGTCTATTTCATGCTGATTCAATCTCAATCACATCTCACTTCTAAAACAAACAAATAAGCGCATTCCCAAAAGGTTGAGAAATTCCTTTAATTAGTTATCTTAGTCTCCTGATCATGTGAACTTGCCTGCAGACAAACAAGAAGGTAACAGAGAAAGGTGAATGGGTTGATAGAAAAAACAACGAAAAAAAAACCAAAACAACAATGGCTGAGTGTAGGATTGCCAACAGCTCCGAACCCCCCACGTTAACAGCCACCTCTCAGACAAAGGCCCTTCTTCTGCAGCCGCTCTTTTGCCAGCTCAGAGGGGGAGCAGCTTCTGCAGCGATCCAACATCCAGCCAACCACAGCTGCTCCTCAACCCACTGCCGCTTCTTGTTGTAGCAGTCAGAGCTCGTAATAAGAACCGGTAATGCACACCACTAGCAGCTACTGACAGCAGCTGGGGATGGATGGCACCACTTACGGCCATCTGCATGTGGCACAGTTTACAGTCGCTGGCACTCAGAGATGCCTGGACACCGTATATCGTCCTCTGTTGGCGGCCACAGAAACAACGTCAGACTAAGATGTGTGTTTGGAATATTTCCAAAATGGCCACATCCAAAAAGAAACTGGTAAATGGGAGATATGGGCACAAGAGCAACGGTATTGTGAGATTTTGGATGTGATGCAGGAGAGTTTCAGAGCTGTATCATGGTTTGAGTCCAGACACAGGGGGACACAACAGAAAGGAGAAAATAAGACAGTTCCATAATTGTTTCTTTGAGACCAGTGACTGACTTTAGCTACTAGTGCATGTCCAAGACCTCCCCTAGAAATCCCACGGCTGCACTGTGTTCAGACCACAGAGTAGTGGCATTCACCAGTGTCCAAGAAATTAGATGTGTGGTTAACAAACTATGAAAGAAAAAAAAAAACATTTTCTCACTGAACTGTGGCTTAGGAGGTAGAGAAGTTGTCCACCAATCATGGGGTGGGCGGTTTGATTCCTAGTTCCTCTTTTCATATGTGGAAGTGTCCTTGGGCAAGACACTGAAACCCACGTGGTCACTAGTGGGTCAGGCCAGTTTCATGGCTAAGTGTAAAGTGCTCTGAGTATCAGTAAGGTAAAAAAACACTGTGTAAATGCAGACCACCAGTTTAAAATGTGCGGTTTTACTACATGAGGGTACATAATACTGTTGAAAATGTTCAGTAATACAATATTCTAAAAACCATCCAGCAAAAGCAAGAAACAAGACAACACAGACACAAAATGAGTTTTTTCTGGCAGGGTACTGTACAATTTGCGACCCACAGTTGTTATCCCAAAGACTCCTTTTAAGAGTCTGTTCTCAGGATTTTCTTTAAGCACAAATCAACACATTCCATTGCTCAACAACATTCCTCTTCAGCATCCGAATACCAAACCAAACCAAACTGTAATGTGCCAGCACTGATCTACTGTAGTGAACAATGCCACAGTGGACTGAATATTTAGTCAGTGCACGTAAGCTGGCAAAATCCACACAAACATCCTTCAACTTCAACTCATAGATGAACTGATTAGAGATTACAGGTCAAGGATCGAGGTTACTGTGAGCTCATAATCATCCCATTTTAGTTAATACAACATTTCAGGAACGTGTTAAGGGTTTTTTGGTTTGTCTGTTTAATTCGCACAAACATCCTCTTGGCATGGACAGAAACGCGTGTCAACTTAACAGGTTCACAGAGGCAAACAGAGGCAACAACCAAGGGTTCTACTTTTGATTTCTGTAGCGTCATACTGATGCAGCCTCCTCATTAGTAGAGTTGTGTGTGCACATAAAGTCCAGAGTGGAAAAGCTCTTTTCTCCTGAGGCCATCTCCACCAGCAGTCTCATCCCCAGCTGGCCTGTCTAAAGCCAAGGCCGCACGTGTTTGTCTGTTTTATCTCCAACCACACAGTCAGATAGCAAAGACCAGCAGCCCAGCAGCAGAAACCATAAAGCTGCTTTTTATCACCAATAAACTGTGAGAGTTGAATTTGATATTCCTGTTCAGAGGAATGTTGTAAATGTGATAATGTCTTAAAGGTGGGATGAGCTTCCTCGTTGGACATAAAGAAGAGGTCAAACACTTTTGTTCATCTCTCGCCCCGTCTCCTCTGATTACAGAGATTAAACAGCATTTGGTGACTGGTGCTCAGCTCTGCAAGGTGTGTGGTGACATGTTTAGTTTAGCAATGAAAACTGGATCTCCAATGTCTTCAGATCTACACAGTTCACTTCACACAACTGGACATTCACTTACTGAACCCACCTGGAACTAATGTATGTTCCCAGCAAAAAGTAAGAGCTCGGCTGCAATAATTTATATTTGAACTTCCTGTTTTCTACGAATGTGAGACGGTTGTTTGTGACAACATTGTGCCTCCATTTGAAATATGGAGCAAATATTGATCTGTTCCACAGCATAACACCAGCACAGAAACCCCGGCCAGTCAAGAACGTTTCCAGCTGCACTTTCCTGTCACTGTTTGGCAGATGAGTGTAGAGATATCAGAGAATAATACTTGAAAGACAACCTTTTATTAGTTTTTTTTGTCCTGCTCACTATTAATTAATATTCATCGATCTTTGTTGATATGTATCCCCTGTGAGACACACATTGCTCCACCGCTCTCCACATTCCTTCACATTATTTGACATCACTGATTGTGTTGCAGTAAATGACCCGTTTACAACTCACTGATAACCACACATACAACATTAGCTTTGCTGCCACAAACAATGTGAATCTTTAGGTTGAAAGGTTAACACCGTAGAATTATCACTGAGTGAAGGCTCAGTTGGACTAGGTTGGAAAGAAGATTCTCTGACAGGGAACTTTATAATGTTTGATTTTCCCATTCAAGGTGGGAGTGAGCGGACAGAGAGAAGGTGAAGGCAAAGCAAACAGGAGATGACAGAAAGAATCTCCAAAGAACAGTAGTACTAGGTGGAAACCATCATCTTTACATCTCAGTTTTGTTCTGCAGTAAAGAATTACAGTATTTTAACTTGTAACAATAAAGCTTAAATAGATGTGTGCCTTTGTGTGCTATTTTAAGGAAATGTCACACCCAGCATGAACAGTTTTACTAGCTACAGTAAACTGCTCCAGAAAGACATTAACTGACATCATGAAGCCAGACACTATGATGTAGTGTAGGCAAAGCAACTTTTCACACATTGTCCAAACAAACTAGAGACTGTGACAGATGTTAATGACATTACATGTGCTTTGGTTATAATGCAGCACAGACACACTTACAGTACCTCTTTCTCTGGGAGGTCTGTGGGTTTGGTCTTTTGACTGCAGGGTCAGGGGTACCGAGGTGGCGAAAGCGCCGCTTTCGACAGGGGGCCACGTCTGTGATGTCCTTCAGACCGTCATCCAGCGGGCTTGGAATAGTGGACTCTGAGGAGAACATGAGTTGCTCAGGCAATAGCATACAGAATAAAAATTAAACATGTAATAACGTGTTATGTTTGCTGATCCATGACCCTCATCCTCCATGCAAATTACTCCTTTATTAATCATGTCTATTCTTATCAAGCTTTTGGCTTTATTTTGATCCATCTATGCCTCTGTTGACAGAAATGTTACTGAAATATCTCCTCAACAACTGCTGTTTGAATTGTAAAGAGATTTCATCCAAACATTCATGTTCCCCTCACGATTATTTGCAGCCTTTTTGGTGACACTCTGACTTTTCGTCTAATGCCATCATCAGATTAACATTTTTACTGTGGTTATCATCAAATCAGAAATACATTAAACATGTGTTGAGATATGCTAGACTGTCACTGATGCATCAGAGACATAAGACATATTAAATATGAAATATCCTTGCTTTTAGTCTCCTGAATGAATAAAGCTCCAAAACAAGGACAACTACATTTCAATACACAACACAACTTATTGGCATCTCTCATTAGCAGTTCACTGTCATGACAACATGCCTGTCTCTTACTGTTCATACATTTAGGATAAACAGTAAGCACTGAACATCTTTTCCATGTCATTCTGCTATAGTTTGAGCTGAGAGATTTTATCCAACTAACATCTGCTCTCCTTTCCTCAGCTGCCTGACTCTGCATTAATTGCCTCTCCCCCCTCTCTCTCAGATGGCCCTCCCTCGCAAATCAGCACGTTCCTAAGATCAAAGTGTAAATCAGCGTGGTGAATGACGCCAGCAGCAGCAGAAGGAGGAGGATGATTTCTTCTTCCTTTTCACCTGAGATATAGTTCCCTTAATTGAAAGGTGGTTGTTTTTTTTAAATCCATTTCAAGACCCTGAAAACCTTTTTTTCCCCTCAACCAGCTTCTTGACATGAGCACTTGGGTTCAACAGCAACACATTATTATCATTATTTAGTCAAAGTCACAAAAGGTTTGATAGTTTTGTCTCCAGAGATTCATGTAATGTGTTTCTCATTTGTTTGAGGAAGTGGAGGCTCAGTTGGACAAAGGTGAAATATTTCACTTTGAGGCACAAATATAGATTTAGCAACACTTTAGTGAGATTCAGATGAGTGTTGGATTGAATTTTAACTAAAGATCTTGTCCTACTGTGACACTACATGCAAAGAGGATAATCAAAGTTATTGAAATTCATCCTGTGGGAAAAGGGAAATGTGCACAAAGCGCTGTGAGTATCCATCCAACAGTTGTTTTGGTATTTATTTCTGGACAGATTTATTGACAACATTGCCTAATACAGTTGCTAAAAACAGGATGAGCCGAAAAAAATAAATTATTGTTTTCTTTTTGTTAGTGACCAAAGGAACTAAAAGATGGATAAAATATTATTTATAACAGCTTTATACTGGGTGGACTGCGTTTACTTCACCAAAACAGCCACAAGAACATTTTACATCAAAAAGAGCTTATTTGGGGAGTGGGGGAACTAGAATCTAGGGATTCAGCAGTAGTAACTAAACACAGACCCATAAACACATAAAACCAGAAACTTCCTTACTTTACCCACTTCCCTCTCCTCCTCCTCCTCTTCTTCTTCTATCTGCTGGCAATAACTGTTAACTTGCAACTGCCTGAGTCACTGTCGTAGCAACAACACAAGAAACAACACAAATTTTGTGATCTTGTCCTCCTCAGATGGAGAGGAAAGCCCTGAGAGGAGGGGACACCTATGTCGCCCAAAAAGCCTTGATGGATCAAACAAACCCAACCTGGCTGTGTGTGACTTAACTTCTGAGAAAGTGGAAAAATCATTGAAATAAACAGCTGACATGAGAGTAAAAAAGTCCCTAAAAATCCCTCACACAGGCTGGTTCAGTTCCATGATGGACAGCATCCATCTTAACTGTAACACACACCTACACTCCATATAGCTAACCTCTTGGCCACGGCACGTTAATCATATCCAGGCCATCTGGGAGCCTCTGGGTTGATGAAGTGTACCGTCAACGTTAGAAGCCGCTTGTATTTAAAGGTGTTTTGGGATGTCTGTTCACAGAGGCCCACTACCCTGCATTACATAATTCCTCAGTGAAGTCATGGTTAGTTTCTGGGCATGAAACAGCAATGGTGCAAACACACTCAGCTACCATGACAACAGTTCCCTAAAATATCATATTCACAGTCATACATGACAAAATGTGAAAACTTCTCATGTGAAAAGTACTTTCCTATATACAGTATTTATTTAACTTCATTGAACCCTTATCAAATCTTTACAGCATTTAATATAAAGGTGCAGTGGAGTAAGTTACTGTGTGTTACTACTCTGCTGTCACTGATTTTGAAACGTGTCTAATATGTGTCCACACCTCAATCAGTGACCTCACATCAGGTGTTTTCCATAAGCTGTCAAAGTCTGAACAACGGCACCTGCCACATGTGAATTATTGATTCAAATGTTTAAATGACACTAAATGATCTACTTTATGCAGATGACCCATTAACGTTACTGTCTGAACACTTACTCTAAAACTGTGACAGTATTGATTTGTAATATTAGTGAATGTAGACATGATTCCTGGGACAGTTCTCCTAAGGAAAAGAAAGTGCGACACTGTGGTTAGTTCATACTTTCATTGCGGTTAGTTCCTAGTTTCATCAGAGGGCTGTGAAAATTACGTTCTTATGAAATTCTAAGATTTAATACTGAAATAGCAATTGAGAGCAGTGGACAGTGCTAAACACAAGACTAAATGATCACCGAGGTGGATTGTGATCCGATGACTTAAACCTTTTTCCCTGATGGTCTGCATTTGTAGTTTAAACACTAATGTATGCTGATGCATTACCAGGAAAGTTGTTAAATGACCTAATGGTAGGTAAGGTGCAGCTGATGCACTGGCATGTTGACAGTCTGCCGGTAGGAGGTATGTAATCAGAAGTGATGCAGCAGTAAAGAAATCTGAACACAAGTGGTCAGCTGGACACCCTGGAGACTTATGTACAGTGGTAAGAAAAAGTAACTGAACACCCCTGTAGCTTGGCAGGAAACACCCTGACACACCACAAAACTAGTGGTAAAATATGTTGTAGGAAGATTAGACAAACATAGGCTTGTTTGGGAAAAACATGCAGCCCTACGTACGGCGGAAAAAGAGAAACTGGTACCGTCAGGAAAACATCATCCCAACAGTAAAGTATGGTGGAGGGAGCATCATGATTTGGGGTTGCTATGCTGCATCTGAACCTTGACAACTTGCCTTTGTGGAGGGGATATAAATTCCCAAGTTCCTCAATGTATCCTACAAGATAACGTCAGGGAGGCAGCTCAGAAGAAGCTGAGAAACCCCAGCCCTAGCCGTTCAAACCAGAAAAATGTGCAAATGTGCTTAGCTGACACAGTTATCTGAATAAGATTCTGCAGATTTAATGCACAGCTACAGAAAGTGCTTACTTGAGGTCATTGCTTCCAAAGCAAATGGTGGTTCAACTAGTTATTAAAACAAAGTTTCACTTTCTTTTTCCATCATCACTCTGTATGTTTAATAGCTGTGTTTAATAAAGCCATGAAAGATCAGGACAGCTTGCGAACATTGTGTTTGTTTACATTTGTGACTTTGGTTCACATTTCATGACCCATTTATGGAAAAAAAAAAAAAAAAAAAAAAAAAAAAAAAAACAGGAAATCGGAAATAGTTCACTGTGAGAGCAAAACAGTTCGACAATTGTTTTACATATGTTTTTGTTGTCTATGATTTATTTGACATCTGTTATGTGTTTCTGAATGAGTAAATAGAGTAAAATATTGACTTTACATGAATGCCAAGTAAAAAAAAAATCTTAACATTAAAGAAACATAGCTAGAAGCAACAAAGTTTAGTTTAGTTTAGTGTGTTTGACACAAAGAACTAGATTCCTTTGATGATATGACATGTTTGTTAATGGGGGTCAGATGGCGTATGTTTGAGATAAAATCCAGAAAGACTTGGCAGAAGTGAGAGAGTGGGGGGCTTCACAGAGATCTTACCCAAAGACGGTAAAGTAGAGACGGGAGTCAACTGCACCTCCTCTGGTTCCTCGTCAGTACTTCCTCCATATTCATCCTCCTGAGCCTCCTCCTCCTCCTCCTCCTGACCTGCTGTTTGTTGTGATTTCACTGGATCTTTCCTTTTCTGACTTTCAGAACTTTAACAGAAAGCAGACAGTGTACACGGTTAAATCTGTTCTACAATATGAAAAAAAATAACTATTAGCATTAGTTATTAAAAATTACCACAAAACTTTGACAAAAAGGAAACATTAAAAACATAATTACATGACTGTAGAATGAGATAACGGCATTAGTTGTGGAAAACATGTTAAAGCTTCTTGATAAATGTGTTGATACAATTTCAGATTTAGTCACAGTAATGTGCTCTGTGTCAGCTGATATGCCAACACTGACCCGAGCTGTGGAAGTAGTTACACTATGATCTTTTGAAGTTTAAGCATTTACTTTTTCTAATTTTCCAATGCAAAGGCTTTGATGTGTAAAGACTGTAACTAAGAGGCTGTGACATCCAGTTAATATGACCAGTGTACCTTGTTTCCTGTAGGCGAGTAACAGTTTCTTGCAGACTGCGGATCTTGGCTTTCTTCTCATTTAGGACCAGGACAAATCGAGAGTACAGCTCTGCCTCCAGCGCCTCTTTACCAACAGCATATTTCTTCAGTCTTAAATATACAGAAACTAACGTAAGTCTTCAAATATTCTCAGATCACTGATTCGTCAGTATGTTAGTGCTCACCTACAGTCCTGGCAGCCATGAAAGATACATGCACTCACGAGTGTTTCCCTGTAGTAACATAATACCACTAATTCTAATCAGTGATGGATTGTGAAGTCGAGAAGGTGATTATAAAACCATGAATCACACAAGGTGAGAGGTCCTGAACTGAAGCCGTCTAAGCAGCTCTCGACTTTGATAAAAAGACTGAAAACATCTGAATATTATGTTTAACCTAAGTATATGGCTTAGTAGTATTCTGATAGTGGGAAATGGCATCAGAACTAGGTGGAAGCGTCAGAAGTCCAATGGAAGTGGAGCTTTCTCAGCATCGAAACTGGATCAGTTTGATCCAAAGCTCGATCGGACACCACACTATCAGCAGATCAATGTCCACAGAGAGACAGAAAAGCATCTTCATCATGCATTAGAGCAGAACCTCCCATATTTCTTCTTCATTCCATATGTCTAAGCATCTAGTCTCTCTACAGCCTCAAACATTCTGGTTACTTCCAGGTTTACATGAAAATGTCACTGATTTTTCATATGGTCTCAGACTTTTGGACACCACTGAATGTCTGGTGCTGTGATATTCCATATTTTTGTTACTGTAATTAAACCCTGTGTACAGAGCCAAACCAGCAATAGACATATCCTTTTAACAAGTATTGTGTGTATCCAAAGCCTGATGTATCATATTCCTCTGTGCCACAGAGCTCCACTGTTGTCCAAAAGGTATTAAAACATATCAATGACCATGTAGTTTATTTTGACTCAGTCTCACATTCAGCATTCATCATCGTCATCCTTCTATGTGTTTCTGGTGCTGATGTGGTGAGATCAGATATTCATACAAATTCCAAAAACTAGATAAAGGAAACTCAATTAAACAAATGACAAAAGAAAAATACAGAGGCCTCAGTTTCCTAGAGGTTACCTACCTTGGTGTTGCTTGTGACTTTCCAGACTACTACAGGGTTACACTGCACAGTACCAGCTCACCTTGATTCGACTTCTACTCATCCTTTTTTTGGTTTTCCACCGTGTAGATGGGAAGTTTAGTCTAGTTTCTATCGGGCTACCCGTGGAAAACAAAGTACCTGTTGCCAATATCACATAGAGCAGAGAAGCAGGAGAAAAGCGCTTCTTGGTTGCTCGATCACACCTGGGAAGATTAGCTATGGTGTTGCATGTTCTCCATTTGTTCACCATCTTCCTGACAGTCGACTGGTGGAATCCAAACTCTTTAGAAATCCATTTCTAACACTATAGAGCATCAAACCCCATCCTCTAAGGTCTTCATAAATCTTCTTTTCCAGGACATCTACATACATCTACAAAGCTATGTTGAGAAGATCAGACTTTGATAGTGAGGACACTCACATCATCGTGTTTCTCCTTTGTCAAATAAATTGATGATTCTAGAGGTTCACATACTTTTACCACACACAAGTATTCAACATTCATTCTTCAAGTGTAATGTTTTTGTGTCATTTGTTGAGTTGGGTTTCCTTTATCTAGTTTTAGGACTTCATGAGGGCCTGAGGGGTAACTATCTTTGACTGTCTTCTAAATTATAAACATATAATTGAAATTTAATTTTTTATTCAAATGTTTAGTTCAGTGCTAAGAGCCTGACACAGTCTACTGCTGCATTTGTTAACAGTAAATCATATAAAATAATGCCACACTTATCCTTTAAGTTGACATACATAATGAATTGGCTGGACTGTGTTGTAAATCCCAGCGGACCCTCTGACTCTGCTCAGTTTATAACTCAAAATGATGTACAGCTGCAGACAGACTCTCCATCCAGTGTTACCCGAGTTGGGTAATAACTCAGAGGAAACATTACGATTAATTTTCTCAAAAGGTTGTGATTTTAACCTTTTCCAAACTTTCTATGTGCAGAGTTTTGTGCTACACAAAGGTCTTTATGTACAGTAAAAGTCAACAACTTATTGTAACTAGAGCAATGTTCAGACAACATTAAACACTGATGGATTTACAGTAAGACGACTAACTCATACAAAGGTGGAGAGGTGTTTAGATCCTTTAGGTAACACAATATAGCCAGTGATTTACTCAGTAATTTAGCTGTAAGAATTAGGGTTTCATAAAAAAGAGGAAAACTATATTATGGTAAACAAGGGAGTCACAACTGAACTATCTGGAGTAAAGGAGAAATAAACTAGGAGTAAAAGTACATAAGTTGTATATACTGGGCACCTATGGGGTACAGTACTTAGAAACAAAACAGAAATTAATCTCTGAAGGAAAAGCTATGAAGCAGTGGCTGTAAAAATGAGCTCCCCTGCTCCATAATGTCTTCTCTCCACCACAACTTGTACCATTCACTACACAGAAAAAATAAAGTCTTCAGAATTATAAATACTGCATCACAAGTAAACACCTCGTGTTCAAAATAATAGTATTATCAGCAAAATGTACTAGTTTATTTTCCACTGGGTAGTTGGTCTAATCTAATTTTAATTTAACAGCTTTCATGACCGTGCAAAGTAACGTAAACTATAATATTACAATATTTCCAAAAGGAAATGCAGTGACCTATCTTATTACAAGTACTTAGTGGATTTATATTATTTAAAATGGGGAATGTGTTAATACTCAGAAAATAAGGATTAAATAAAATTTTCCATCATGGAAGAGTTTAAAGTGGTTATTTAAAAGGGGGAAAACTGCTTTAAACCACCACCTAATGTAATAAATATGGTTGTACTACTATTATAATACTTCTACATCTGTTTTAGTAGAATTCCCAGGCTATTTCCCCATTCTGCCTGAAATTACTTGACTTTTCCGATGTGCTAACCCTCCCCTGGACCCTGTGTGTTTTTTGTTTTGAGTACCCTGGTTGTCGTGTGTTCTGTGTGTTTTTACTCTGCAGTGATGCGTTGCTGTTCTCGTCTCAGTCTCCGGTTCTCCTCGTCTAGTTTCTGGTTATGGTGCTCCAGTCTATTTCCCCTCTCAAGACTGTGTATCAGTAAATTCCTCACGGCATCTGCCGGCTCTGGGGCAGCCTTCAGCGAAACAGAACCCAACCTAAACTGGAAGAGGTAAAAAGACAGGAGCAAAGTGACTACTCTTGTTGAGCTGTGATGAAAATATTTCAATCTAGCACCTAAACAAGTCTTCATGAGTAAAGATATAGAGGCCGTGCACCATAACATGCAACTATACCTGTATATATAACAGTGTGAAGATACGACCAGTGTGCAGACAGACACGGAGAACAACAGGTGCAGCAGGAGCATGAGAAGCATAATATCCTTCAAAGTTTTGAAGGACTAGTGCTGACCTACTGAACCACAGTTGAGCTAAACTCATAAATGAAACCACACAGGTTATGAGGGTCAATGATTTTTGCTACCACTTTAATGTGGACACTATCAGATGTTCACACTAAAGGCCAACTGTCTGCTGGTAAAGTTTCTTCTCAAACATGTTTACACAGAGATAAGAAGCAGCACTGTGACTATCACCTCTGACCTTTCTGACAGTCTGCTCCCTAAATAACTTGCGTTTACAGGCTGAGAGGCTCGATAAGAAAGATAAACAGTAAAGATAAGGTGAGAGACAAAGCTGGAATCATTGTAAGCGAGTGCTGTGTCACACATTAAATCAAACCAATACAGACGTTTGACTGTTTTGACAGAGTCGAGTCACATCTCTGCTGAGATTGTTAATTTTGACAGCGTCCTCTTAATAAACCATTTAAGTCCTTGTACATGTTCTTACTTCTTTACCTGTTTTAGGTAATTCAGCAGTCACCTGCTTGTCCACATTAGGGATCTGGGATTCAAAGCTACTTGGAGCTTGTTGTTGTCTGGTCTGAGAGACCAGTGGGTTCGTTGTACAATGTTGGTGGAAACACTGTTGATGTGGGCAAAGGTTCCTCATGTTGTCATAGAGACGCTTCTGTTTCAAAAGCTGTTTCGAACTCACTGATTCACACTAATTAACTGTTGGACACTTTTATTTAGGGAGAGACCTCCGTGTGCAGCTGCACCTATCCCTAATTTAATGCCAAAGTGGGTGAATGTTAAAACCATTACTACAGCCGCATCTTTATGGTAAAATAATAAGCCGGTCTCGATGCAGACCCTGCTTGAACTCAAGTTCTTCACAGTTTGAACTCGAGTCCAATTGCCAAAGAACAAGGGAATGTGGTGAACTGAATTTCTAAATAGTGTTGTTGCCAACATCAGCGGTTCTTGAAACTTGAAATATATGTGTATATATTAAGTTTCTATATGTTTTCTTTAAACTGTGGTGAAATCAGAGCAACAGAGAAAAAACTGTTACACAACATAAAATGTAGAATAACCAAAGCCATCAGAAGAACACAAAATCAATACTCAAGTGAAAGGAACCAAATACAAGTTTAAGTTACTTTAGGCTGTTAATAATAATGTATGAATAATGAATATACAAATCTAGTACAGACTTGTCCCACGTGTGCTTTTCAAAGGTTTCTGTATGGTTTCACCCAAACCTCTGACAGTGAGAGGGGGTGCAGGGAAGAGCAGATTCTATTTTTCTATTTCTACTGAGTTACATAAGAAATTTGTACTTTCACTTTTAATTTTCTGAAAGTGAGAGCTTGAGTTTTGTTTTGACTCATGTTTAATTCAAATTGTATTTTGAAAACCAGGTATTTTACAAGTGAAAGTAGTTTTACTTTCTCACTGTGGCTGACATGACATCAGAATTTCCTTTTTACTTTTAGCTGGTGAGAAGTAAACATGTACTTAAGCCAAGTGAGCTTTTCTGAGAGATTTATTTACTAGTTTTTATTAAATATTGCACAGTTTGATTAAGTAAAGGCTCTGAGTACCTCCTTCAGCACTGCCTAAAACATCCTAAGCTAATGTATATTTATTGGTACCACAAGAACTTAAAAACTGTTGTAGAGCTCCACTTATAATTCCAGTACTTCTTTAAAGATTGTGTGGTTTTCGAGCACAGACATTAACCTTTAGCTCCCACAGCAGAATCTCAATAGGCTTGAGATCTGGGTTCTGAAAGGGCCACTCCAGGACCTTGATTTAGGAGTGCTTCAAAAGGTTTTGGACCAACTTGAATGCATGCTTTGGGCCACTGTCCTGCTAGACTGGCAGCAGATTTCTTCAAATTATCCTCCAAAACATCAACATCATCATTTTCAGTCTACGTGATCCCATCCACCCAAACAAGGTTCCCTGTGCCTGCAGCAGCAGTGAACATTATGCTACCGCAACGTTTAACTGCGGGAAGGGTTGAAGGCTTCTCCCTTCCCTCGCCAAACAAAAGCAACATCCGTGTTCATGGGACCAAAAGACAAACTTTCAAACTTCACATTTTAAATGCTGAGAAGCAAACTTCAGTCTAGCTTTGATGTGTCGCTCTGTCTACTTGTGATTTGCAATGATGCAGAATCCAGATTAATTTCTTTACTTTTTCCATGATGAACTTTCTTCTAACCAAATTTAAGAGCTGTCCTTTTTCAATCGAATTCTCAGGTGAATGGATCAGCTCACTGGAGACAATTCTGTTCTGGTTGTGGGAACAACACAATGAAAGTGCCAGTGGATTAAATAATAAAAAACATTTGTGAGACACAACCCAACATGAATACCAAAGGTCTCAGCCATTACTAAAAGACATATATTACACATTTCTTATGTCTTAGGTGTTACAGAAAACATGCTGACAGGATGCATGATCACAAACACACCCGTTTGGTATGCTAACCACCTCAGGTAACATCTGTACATATATGCGTCTCCCCTTGGTGTCTGACAGGAGCTGCGATTAGAGGGGAATGAGCAGGCATTAGACTGAAGCCTTTCATTAGACTCTAAACTTTGTGACAGATTTATTAGAATTATTGCTTTTTTATGTTGAGCAAGAGAACCCCTCTGATGACGCACCACAGCACACTACTGTGAATCAGCAGCATCGATTCATTTCCCTTTTGCTGCAACAGATGCTCAGATTTCCATTCTGTCGTAAAAACTATGATAACAAAGGGTTTGTGTCTAAGACTTGAATTAGTTTGTTCATACTGACCTGACCCCTGCACAGAGATTATTCAGTAATTGCAAAACACCATCACGCTGTCCAACTTCCCTTGAAGTCTGTATTCTCACGAAATCATAGCAGACGCTAAGGACACATTAAGGTTATTTTTAACACAGTTAAACACAGTTTGGTCTTTGTTATTTGTTATATTTGGAGTAATTTGTTTCCTACTGTCTCCTAGCTAGTGTTGGAAGATGTACACAAACTCAATACTGAAGTAAAAGTGTAAGTACCGCCCAACTCTCCAAGTAGAAGTAAAACTTTCTCAAAATTCTTCACTCAACTTGAAGTATTAGATCTGTGGGGCATAAAACCAAACCAATGAGCTGAAAGACATTAAAATGCAGCAGTATAATGTTTACAGCTCGTTCTTGTAATGGTACTTCCAGTTTAAACCTCTGGAGTCTATTAACATCAAACCAAACGGGAAGAAAATCGGGCCAGAACTCTCACAGAGTATCCTTAGATCCTGGCACAAAGGAAGCTCAACATCACGACAATACAACTGGAGCTGGGAAGAGAACATTTAAAGCCAAAGATTAAATATAACTGACATATTTATTAAATGATAAATCAATTAAGACCAAATGTGCTGATCTGTGAACAGTTTGCCACGACTGTGAAGATCAAACTGATTATCCAGATTATTTGAACCACATAAATCACATTAATCATCATCAACATCAAATACAACAAACAATTGTATATGAGCCATATAAAGACTTATATCAGATGTGAAAATTACGATTATAGATCTATTGTCACACATTATTATTTCTAGTTATTATTCTAGAAGAACAGTTAATTTACTGCACGTCTGTGCTGAAGTTACAGTTACCATCACATGAAGCCACAACTTCTGTCTCTGAACTAACTTTGTCAAACTCTCATGTGACACTACATTCATCACTTCATTTGTTCGGTCAAGAAATCAAAACAACTCTGGTGCACTTTTTCCTGAAGCTTTGAAACATCGAGGAAATGTGCACCGATATCTAGAGGACATGTGGCACTAACATTGTGTGAAAGAAGATGTCTGACTATGTCCTCATCTACAGAATATCACCTCCAGCAGATATAGTCCAGAGGATAGGTATCATTATTATAAGATCATGAGTATTCACCACAATATAAAAACCCCTGATCGATAATAAGGCCAGGGTGTAAGTGATAACACTACCTCTACCAAAATGATAGGAAGAAGAAACAGCTCAGAGCACCATGTCATCTGCCAAACATAGTGTTGGTTTTGTGGAGATTTGGATATGTGATACGTCAGCATTTCTGTTTTCTCAGATTCAACTAGATGCATCAACATCTCATCATTCAGTTGTGCAATGACCCAAAGCAATCAGAGTTGACCCGTCTGAGCTGCGTTCCACTTGACAAAGCCCAGACTGACTGTTATGGGGCAGAGATACGCCACAACAAGGAAGAAGACTGCATTAAAGACCTGGCAGACTATCAGCAAGGAAGATACAAACACTGATGTAATGATCTGTATGTCTGCCAAACTTTTAACCGAGGATGATAATAATAATAATGATAATAATAATAATAGTAAGAATAATAATAATAATAATAATAAGATCTCAGTTTCCTGATTATTCATGATGCATGTTTAAAGAAAAACTTGTAAAAACAAATCACAGACTTTGCCGGTGTCTCTGATGGTCCAGACACAGCATACCATGTAAATAAGCAAGCTCAACACAACACTTTCCCAGATCTACAGGTTCACAAGAGCCCAGTGATTTGTCACTGTAAGTATCCACTGCAAGTCTTGGCTTTAATGTTTTCTTATCAATATTATACTTATAACTGAACATGAAGTGTCCACATACCTGAAGTCGGGACTGTATTTGTGCAACTTAATGAGACATTATAAACTAACTAACACTGACTAATGCCTTTCTATTGGGTTTACCACTCACCGATATGTCCTTCTGCATTTTCTCATACTCCAGCATGACAGTGGAACTGCCATTTGGTGGAGACGGAGTCAGGGTGAAGCTGTAAGTGGAGCTCTCTGGCCCCGTCAGAGCCTGCTGGAGGTCCTGGGTGTACCTCTCCCTCTGCATCTCCAGCTCCTCTGCCTCCTCATTCACTGATGCTTCACTCACTACACAGACAAAAAACTGTTAAAAAGCACAACAATAAATGCAGAAAACATGTATGAAGAGTAACTGCAACATGTACACTGCAAACAACAAAGCAGAAGAGAGGAAGGTGTGTGGTCAAACAGGTGAGGTATCAAGTATCAAGCATAAACCCGTCAGATATGAGGCGTTGTGCTGGGTGATATGTTACCTTCTCCACTCCATGCATCCTGTCCATCAGTCAGCAGCAACTGGAAGCCTGAACCTAAATCCTGCCCCCTCCAGTCCACACGCAGGAAGTACGTGGAGTCAGACTCCGAAGAGATGTGGATTTCACGCACTGACAAGGGCATCGCTTAACAAAAAAATACCAGATACACTTTAGTCACATCAGTCCAATTTATCTCTCTGCATCAGACAAACTGAGCTTCAGCTTTATTTGTAACTTCAAGTTGCACAGTATCTTAACATTTGTGGATAATCTGTCGATCTACATCATTTCCAGTAAAACTCAGTCATTCAGAGGTACTTTTTTTTCTTTTTAGTAATATGAGCATTTTTTCAAATTGAACCCAAAACCGTAAAACACTAAAGCACAGGCTGTTCACAAACCTGGGACTGACAGTCCTCATTACAGTGTCAGACCTGGTGGTGACCACATCTGCTCTTACATCATTTTTCTGGCACTTGTCGCACCCTGTTGTTCACATGCCAGCCAGACCTTTACCTCCCTTCACCATGTCTTCAACCAGCATCCAGCTATACAGGCACTAACTACACCGCCTGAATCTGACTGTGGTTTTACAGCAGTTCCTCTAACATGCTGTGAATTTCTCTGTGGAGCAGAATATACAAAGGGGGTTGCGTTATTGTCTTAAAGAGAGACTAAAAGCACCCTGACAGTCTGGAGGGAAAATGGATCTGTAAACCATCAGAGACCCCATAAGGCTTGGCCATGAGAAACCTAAAAGCCACAAGAGAAAACACACAAAGCCTGGCTGTCATTAGCTGTTTGAAAGCAGCTAAAAAGACTGCTGGACTGTGTGCAGAATGGGGAAGCATCACATTTTTAGGTTTTTTGAGGAGTTCAGAGAATTTTTAATTAATTAAATATTTTTTAAATGATGAATAATAACAGTAGCTATCAAATCCATCTTAAGAGCCATTGATGTTTGTTCTCATTTTCAAATGAGCCAACTGTAAAAAGTCAGCCAGGATTTGACTTAGGTTTGAGTTTAGGATGTGTTTAGTCCACCTCTATCTGAGATTAATGACTCAGGGAAAAAAAGACCTTGCTAAGAAGCCTTGTACATAAATTGTGCAACTTCTTTGTTACTGAAGAGACAAAAACTAGCTCCAGCACAAAACAGATTTGTGCAAAACAATGAGAAAACGCCATATAAAAAGAGAAAAGCCATATTTAAATAGTGCGCTGTAATGCACTAACATCCTCTCATTAGGTCTAAGTACAGGCTGAGCAGAGACAAGCAGAGAAACTCACACATCACTTAGCTGGATACTAATGACCGACCACAACGGCGTGCATCCTGAACACAGTCAGACACGTTTCTGCAGCTTCATCTTTAACAACATCCTGTTCACACCTGCTTCACACTTCATGTGAAAAGTCACTTTGCGGCAAAATGTGTAACTGTCTCCACCACAGGTGTCACGTCCACTGTGTATGCTACTAATTGAATCCAGAATGAATTTGTTTTCCTCAGGATAGATTGTAAAAACTTTGGGAATGCTCTAATTTTTCTTACATAGTGCAAAAATCAGGTCAACTTTACCATGAGTCTCAGATTTACTTTGTGTTTAGTGCAAATTAGCAATGGCCACATGCTAACAAACTACACAAATACTGCATGTTAGCACAGTTTCAAAGAGCTTTTATCAAAGCTACAGACCTGACTGTGCAGCAAATGTAAATGCATCTTCTACAGCATATATACCAGACTGCCACAAGAGAATCAATTGTAGATCTAGTAAAATACAGTGGCAAAGGCATGGCAGGAGAATTTGCATCTCATTTTTACCAGGTGTATTTTTTCAACGTAGAAGAAAACAGCATCAACAGTGTGTAAAGGGAGTTTTAATTGAGACCAGTAGACAGTTTTGGGGGGTGATGGGTGTAGGAAGCTGTTTTTAATGTCTAATTATCTCTCAGTGTTTCACGGATTTGAACAGCAGATGGACATTTATCATTTTATTTTACAATTACAGCTTCAGGCTTTAGGTAGTGAACAATTGCTGTGGGACCGGTTGCTGGTTGACAGATTTTAGCTAGAGAACTTCTTCTCAGCTTTAATTGGGTTTGGCGTATGTTTGTCCAGCTAAACCTCAGGTGGCAGCAGAAACAGTAAAATATCCAAATACTCTGATTACTCGCTCAGTAAGTAACGTTAGCCTGGGTGACGTTAGCTTGACGTTAGCTAACGCCGTGTTTGTAAACACAGACTGAAGCTAAACACGTGCTAAGATAAACGAACAAATAACCATTTGCGGCTTAAAAAGCATCCCTTTAGTTTCTGTCTTACCTGCGACGTCGTGTGTGTCAGTCCTTTGCGTTGTTTTATGGAGTTAATGAGATCTTTGCTCTTTTTAAACAACAAATCTGAGAAGTGCCGGGAGACGCTTGCTCGTACGTCATCATCAAGCGACGCAGCTGATCAAACGAAGGGAGGGTGATGTCAAATTATTTATAACACAAAAATATAAATATCGAGACGTGGTAAAAGCACACTAACTCAATATTCAAGTAAAATGGCAAGTACCTGCCTAAAAAAATAATATCACATTTTTTATTATCGATTGATGAGTTAACAATCAATGTTAATTCATTTTACATGTCATCCTACCTGTGTGTTGCAGTAGGCCATGTGCGTATTTTGTTTTTGTCTAATGACAAAATCAGTGAATTTAATCACACATTTATTTATTTTTCTGCAACAAAATCAGTGGGCATGTCAGGTAACGGACACAAATGAGCTCCATGGCACACAATAATTATTATATGTTCACTGATGGATTAGGTGGGATTTATTACCAAGAAAACCATACACCATAGAAGGTGTAGTATATCGCCTTACCTGGCTACAGAACCCAGGTGGAGCCAGGCTGGACTGGTGCAACACATTTTCATGGCAATGAATTTAGAAGACAATTCTGATTACAAGGAAATCACAATAATAAACTTCCACTTCAGTCCCTCCGTGTTGTTTTGGTTTCCTTGTCCGAGAGGCAAAGGCAACAAGCTGTGTGCCACATGTTGTCGAGAAGGAAATGAAGGGATTAGTGCAGGACCGTGATTTAAGTTCTGCAAACAGACACTCTCTCCAAGAGTAATTACTCTAAGAGGCTGCTCCGGCATAAAAGTACTTTCTATTAAACAAACACAGGGGCCCACATCAGCTGATTTTTTCTTCAGGGATTTACTGCTGTGTATATGTGTGTCAAGACATGAACTTCACAGAGTAACCTGTGCAGCTCTCCCAAGTGGCCTTTAAGTGCATGATCCCATGGGAAATATTAAATAACAGTCAGAGAATTTGCACTAAATTCTGACCTGTTTATGATTTTTTTTTTTTTTTTAAGGAGGATTTTAGGATGACGTACTGTAACTAACTGTTCCAGTGGAATAGCACAAACGTCTGTTCCCCATATGCAGCTTCAGTGGGCCCCCTTCCCACTTAATACTGTACATTCAAGCACTGGCATTAAAATAATACATCAAGTGTTCACAGTTCCCCAGTTCCTCCGCTGCCTGGATGGGGCTAATATTGTGTAATGTTGATGAGAATCTCGGGCCTGCCCAGAGCAGAGACAGGATGCTGAGGCAAGATAAGTGTGATTTCTTTATTTATGCACAGTTCCTGTGGCTGAGAAGGTAGATAAGAGAGGAGATAGAAGAGATGTGAGCTAACTGCAGGGCTGGCTGTTCTGTTCCTGGTCCTGGATCTTCAGGCAGTGTGCAGGTTTAGATAATAGTATCTGCAGAATGTCTAACTGCTTTTTATACTGGTAAATATAGTAGTTTATGAAGATGATGCAGTTGTTACACTTTTGGTAAGTGGATCCTAATTTTAGTGTCTTGGCAATTGAGGTTTCATTACACCCTAAACACAATTAGTTGGGCCCTACACCCAGAAAGGTTTATGACAGAGGTGATTTGTTCGCCCCACCTGCTGGCAGCACTGAAAAGTGTGATTTACTCGTCACACTAACCACAAAACCTTTCACCAAACATGCAAAACATTATACATTTCTCGTAAAGACAGACCGTTCCTGCAAAAGTCTTCAAACACCTACTACTCACTAAAAAGTATAAATGAAAAACATATGGTTTTAGGTTTTTGCTGCTTGCAAACTGCAACGCACTACTACCAAAACTCTACACGCTTGCATTAGACACTGTGTTCAAGTATGAAATTGCTCACAGTCACTGGGAAAACTCTACTTTTATTTGTAATGAAAAACACACCTGGAATTGGCAACAACACAAACACATGAAAACACTTTTACACTAACTGATCGCCAATCAGTCTGAGATCTAGCACGACAAACAGACCTCAGGTAAACACTGGAAAGTGTAAGACTGCCAACAGCGCAACAACATGCCCGCCTGCCTCTTTACAGTTAATGGAGGAGACATGTGGAGACATGGTGGTGGGGTGGAGGTGTGTTCAGTCCAGGAGGATGCAGCACACGAGGCGAGATTTGGTGATCCATCCCTCCCCATCTTTTACAACTGTGTTTGTTGATTAGTGTTTCTGTTTTTCGTTCCTTTTACTGTCCCATATACAGGAGATGAATTAATACAAAGTCGTAAAGAGAGCAGTGTGTTGTTGAAATGACATTCTGAAAAAAGGATTAAGTTCTGAATGTTGAATTTTAATAGGACGTAGAAGTGAGACGTTTGTCTCCAAAAGTTGTTTCCAATTTGGTTTTGACCCAGTGAGACAGATTCCTCTGTACTACTGTGATACTGTGTGATACTGTATTTTATATTATCATTCCAAAGGGGCACTTTAAAGTGCAGGTGGAGCAACACCTAAGGCTTTTGGGGTTTGATGAAGTGTCACCTCTTAGCATTGTCTACATATTTCACACTAGAGAATCTACAGCATCCCAGACTGTCATCTTCAGCTGTCTTTCTTTTGTCCAAAACCACAAAACATTAGATTCATTAGAATTTGAGAGCAAGTAAAGCAGCAGCCAGGATTCTGGGATCTGTACTGACTGCCTCCAGGACAGAGTCGACAGTCTGACCGGGACCCTCTGATCCCTCCTGCTCTCTGAGCCACAGCTCAGGCTGGTGAGATTTCTCTTTTTTCTTCTTTCTACATCTCCTACCCTGAAGTGGTGGAAGCTAGTGGGACAAAGGGCTCTTTACAGCACTAACATGTTTTTGACCCTAACAGTGATTATTTCCTGTTTATCTTTTCAGGATCTTTTGTATCTTGCATGACATCAATGATTAGTCACTGTGTCCTAATATCCTCTTACTCACACAGAGATCTGCTAACTACATTTTTGTTTCAACAATATTAAAGGATCACAAGCATCTCCTACTCAATAATCCACAGCCGCCGTCATTCCCACACTTTGAAGGAGTGACAAGAGCACTAAATAGAGAGGCTGTGGGATGAGATCAAATAACATAATAATGAACAAATAACAGACCCAAGTTTTCATTTGATTTGTTTTCAGATTAACCATCAAGTAGTGCATCTGTGTTAACTACAGAGCTGATGAACCGTGAACACCTTTTGTGAATTTTTCCTGCTATGAATAAAACATTGCTGCCGTGAACACTGTGAATCATTTAGCAGCTGAAGAGTCATATTGTTTCTCTCAGGAGCTGGTGGAGACCAAAAACAGAGCTAAAGGGGAGTGAATATTGGAGACAAACACCACTTTATATCAAAACATGTTGCTCTGAGTCTGCTGGTTGTAGACTTAGTCATCTGTTTGCAGGAACATTAGCAACACGACATTTGAATATGTCAATAGTGTGTTTACCACTCAATTCATGGCACTAAACAAAACATTGAGTCATTTGCTTTTTCTCAGTTTTCATGCACTGATTTGCTTCTGTTTAAGACAGCAAGATCTTTAAAATGCATCTTTTCAAAACAAAACATGTGCACTGTAGTATTTGTATTTCATTAGAGCTGCTGATACAGTCAGTTTTGGCACAGCCTCCTCCATCCTGCCCACAGGCGTTCATAATGCAGCCTGAATCAGTTAATCAAACTGGCTTCCAGACATCTATGTAAACACATCTGGGCTTGTTTTCATTATTATAAGTTTGGGTTGTTGACGCTGTTACTGTCCAGCATGTTCAGTTCACCGTGGCTGCACAGGGTGAGCTGAAGGTATACGTATACTTTTGGAGAATGCTGGTCCCTCATAGAGAGTAATTCAGCTATACGTCTACATCCAACTGTAATATGCAGGGACTGTGTGAAACAAAGCTCTTTTCAGTCCAGTAATGTAGCTGGGTTTGTGGTCAAACACATACTTTGTCATTCCTAGAAATGTTCTTTATATTGGCTGAGTGAAGCTGAGTTACTAAGGCACTGTTGAGGTTCTCCTTTGTAAAGCCTGCGGTTTGCTCCTGTCATTAGAAGTGTGCTGAATGATGACCAGTGAGTGTCTGCTTCTGCAAACACAGACTGATCTCTATTAGAAGCTTTGTATATTCATTTGTTTTCAACCCTACAAACAGTTGAGCTCCACAGCAGCTGCTGAGAACAAATAGTTTATTCACACGGTTGGACACAGGTTGAACCTGACAGACCTCTGATGGACTGGAGATAGAAAAGGTCAACAAACAAGCGCTCTCTCTCCCTCTCCAGGGTCTGGGTCATTTATTTAGACTGGCACCTAAAAGATGGGATCTGGTCCCTGCTTTGTGTTGTGAGTGTGGGTGAGAGCAGTCACTGAAGATTGGATCTCAGTAGTTAAGTATTTGGAAGGTGGAATAAGACTCTATTTAAAGGAAAACCTCAGTGCCCAAACATTCACTAATGTTTTGCCTGATCTTGTCCCAAAATCACAGCAGAGTTCGGGCAACACTGAAACCACACGACATCTCCTGGGTTAGAATTGCAACACAAGCACAACATTTAGTGGGTAACAGACCCAACGCATATAATTTTACCAGTTCAGCCTATTAAAAAGATCCCAGCTTCTGTTCCCTCTCCCCATTATCAGGCTCTGTGGATGCGGTACACTAATAACATGGCACTTTGCCTAAAGCTACTGTAACTTTTTGCTAATATTTTTTGTCTTAACATGAAGAGGAGCTGTCTACGGCTTCTGTGACCCAGACTCATAGAGAAGCATTGATTGTTGTGGCAGCATCACAACAATCTGTCAACTCCTGTGCATGTTTCATCCTGACGGAAATAAGAAACAATCTGGACATTGTTTCAATCAATATGCAAAACAATGATGAACAGTAACAGGAAATAAAGGTTATGTAAACACAGCAGTAGCAGCAGCAGCATAGCTCTCCACGGTCTGCAGGCAGCAGCAATCAGAAGTGATATTCAAAAGCTAACGTGTTATTAAACTAATAAGCACTGAGTCTGTAAAGCACAAAACTAATGAGCCCACAGAGCCCAGTGGGTCCCTTTGGTATTTTTCACTGTACAGGTTTGTTGTACTGAGGAAATGCAGATGTGAAACTTTGCTCATGCTGTGTGTGTCACCATGTTCTGAAAAATGTTCCTGAAAAGCAAAGTTTTCTCTCCTCAATGATCAGTGTTGAGTGAACTCACAGCTTCATGTTAACACAGGGGTTGGTGTTGTCCTGTATCCTCTGCTCATCACTTATTAAATATGGCTTCACTCATTTGTCGTTGATGTGTCTCACTACTGTATGTTGAGTGATTTAGAACTCGCTGGGACCCGTTTGATGAACAGGAACACATTCCAGTCATTAACTGTAACTCTACTTTCATCTCTCCCTACTCAGGGATCCTTCCTTATGCCTGTCTGTAGCATCGCCTGCACCTAATAGCCTCAGGCAAACATATGTGCATGGATGTGTACATGAGTCGAGCTCTTGTAGGGTAGATCCTACAGTAATGACTTCCAGCCCAGGCTTTAGGTAACGAGCATTTCCTGGTAGTTGTATCCGCCTGAGGACAACTGCTCTGTAGCTCTCTGTGGTCTCTCAGAAGCTCAGTCAGGACAGAGAACATGTGCATGAGGAAGGCTTCATCTAAACTTATGTTAAAGTACACTAACGTACACACAGGCACTACAGCTAATGGGACCCAAGTGCAGAACATAAGACCGGAGCGTTGAAGGAAAAAGCTTTAATGTAAACAACGAACACAAAAACTTTACAGACATGGTAGAAATAGAACAGGCATCTTCTGGTTAAACTTACTTACAGTACAAGTTCCTCCCCAGGACCAGGCTGTGAAATAACCTGGATGCTATTTAAATCGTATTCAGTTATGAACCTTTAATGCACCTATATGCAGCCTTGCAGAGCACAACCTTTCATCAACACTCATGTGAAGTATTTCAGTTCTCCACTTCCGTCCACTCTGACAGCACATTTCCAAAAACAGTTACAGTTGTTTTCCAAGTGTTTTAACACGTTTCCAGAAACTGTGGCATAATTTCTCCGAACTCAAAAGAGATACTACTTTGTCAATACCCCCCAAATCTCTTGCAAAATGAAACACAGTACTCACAAGTCTCTTTCATTGAGAGTGGGTCCTTCCAGGAAAACTAAAAATAAAATGTATTACTGAGATTTTAAGAGTCCAGTTGAACTGAGAATACTGAACTGTACTTCAAACATAACATATTTATTTATATTTTCTGACTGAACGTGAACCTAAACCTACAACGTGTGCTTGAATCGAGCTCTGTGGTGCTGTGGATTATGATATTTCAGGCTTTACATTCACGTACAATATTTTTCAGTTGGTTACATTCACTGTTGGTTTTGGTCTTTTGTGGGATTTGTTGACAATAACATGAAAACTGAATATCATCATTTATTCTGGCTAACAAAGCAGATGTTGTTTCGTGAAGTATTTAGTGACAACAACAACAAACAGAAAACTCATTATACTTAATGAGTTTCAGTTGCTGTCGTTTTTCTTCTCTCACAGAAAACTCATTTAGTTTTTCTTCAGTACAACGGCAGAAACTTAGTACGGGACAATATGGCCCTGAACACAAGAATCGGGGCCACATCGTTTGCTTTTTAAACCTTTTGAGTCTCAAAAGAAATATTATTAAATATTTTACAGTACAACAAATACAATACAGCTCTGGTGAAGGGACCCTTTGGGCCACTGGGTATGTGCTCAAAGACCTGTTCAGTGATCCATTCATGCCTCCACCCTGCTTCTGCTCAGCAGAAATGAATGAGTTTTCTTTTACGTTAACATTCAGTAGTTTTTACCAGGAGGTGTTTATGTCCAGACAGTTAACCCATAATGTTGCTGTAAAGTTTTTCGACATTACTAAATAGAAATGCAGAGAACTCTCTGTCTTTGTTACTACTCTTTCTCCCTCTCCTCTCATCATCAGCCCATCTCTCACAGGAGGAGGCAGTTAAAACACAGCCCATAAGTTTAGGCAGTAAACTTTGTTTCTGCTGGTGTTTTAAAAGCAGGGGAACCCAGGAGGGGCAGGGGAGACCGAATTTCAATCTTCAGGAGCCCCACAACATGGAAGAGATTATAGATATTTACTGTTAAAGAGACCTCAGTGAGCTCTGTCAGCAGGCCCAGAAACTCGAGCTGCAGTCCTGCATGGGATAAATCTGCAGCTAAAGGCCAGTGAAAGCGACAACAGCAGCCTCGTGTGGAGTTTTATTGTGTACACCAGAAAATTGTAAGCAGATGGGTCTTTATTAAAACTGTAAATTGAGCCATAAATTGAGAGATCAGCTCTTGTTTGATCTCAGATACATTTTGCCAAATAATCCTTCTACTTATTCGCCAATAGTAAGAATTTCTCTCTGTCTTATTAACAATGATGTATGAATTCTACCTTATCTGTATTGTGGAAAGATTAAAAGCCAAATAAATAATGAAAGGAAAGATGTGAAGGAACATATACTGCAATCTGTGTTTATTAGAGTTTAAGGTATGGGCAGCGCAAAAGATGGCAAATTAAACCAAAATACTAAGAAGCAAAGATTCAACCAGATAATAGATAATAGACAGAAAATGACTGGTGTGTTATAACTAGAACTCACGAATGAGAGGTGAGGTGAAGAGAGTTGGGACCATCAGCACGCTAGTAAGTATGTTTTTTGTCATGTTCAGCATCTTAGTTTAGTACGGTATAGTATAATGCTAGTATTTTAATAATTATTAATCAGCACTAAATACAGCATATATTGTAGACATGAAACAAAATATGAGACACAACGAGTGGTGCTGCTTGAAAAATTGTAGGACAAATTAACACCATGATGGCGAAAGGTGATCGAACGCCTCTGAAGATGTATGAATGTGCAGTAAAGCTCCGATAGGAAGAACAGACTGAAGAGTGGATGTTGCACAATCTGGTTACAGAAGACAATAGTTGGAGGAAAGACCCCTTCTCAGCTTTTCTCAAATTGGAACCAGGAGACTTCAGTGAATGAGCCCTCTGTGCTTTTGTTATGACGTACACACACACACACACACACACTCTCTCGTGTGGATGAAACTTGGGTAAATTGTGCAATCAGTCTCAGTGAGCTGTGAGCTGGCAGCATGCAGCAGCTGTCTGGCTGCAGTTTCACTTTGCCTCCATGAGAACGCATCAGACTTGGTGGAAACCAGGCACAGAGGGGGGGTCTTCTGAGGGTAACCTCCAGGAGGCGGTTTCTCTCGCTCCCCCATCATTATTTACTTTATACTTTACTTTTAACAAACCAGTGAGTCTTCTGAGAAAAACCAACTCTCCTGCACATGAGCCCCTGGAGAACAGAGCTAGAACAAATAAGTAAAACCCCTGATTGAAACCTGTGATTCACAGTACTGACGCAGATTGAGTTTTTTTGGAGGCTGTTCCACGATGATAATGAACGTTTGATACAGCTGAAACATAAACATGGTGGTGGATTATGTTGGCAGTGTCAGTACCAACAAAACAATATTATTCTGTTACTCACTAATTAGAGTTCATCAGTGGAATTTGCCAGAACCAGCACAATTTCATGTGAATTGTTTTTATTAGAGAAGAATAAAGATGGATGATAAATTAAAGGAGAAATCCGGATAAACGAATCATGAACAAGAGAACAAGAGTTTGAGGCTCCACTAAATGAAGTGTGGACTGTAAATATTGTGGCCTGTTTGACTGGTCACACCTATGTACTCACACTGTTTCACGGTGTGTTGATCTTTTTCATTATGTCAGAGGCGTCTTGTGGCTTCTTTCTGTCTTTCTCTGCTTCCTATCTTCGGACAGCGCTCTTCTGTCTGCTCCACAGTTCAGGGTTATATCTACAGTGGACCTGCAAAATAAGGTTAACTGCCCCAGTATCATCCTTCATGTCTCCATTTAAAACAGCTGGGATTTATCAGTTGTCATGAAATACGACACAAATAAAGATTATTCTAATTCTTCTGAGTTTTATCAGTGGTGCTGTGACCTTCCCTTTGTTGTCTATCTTTATGCCCATAGACACACAAAATGCAAATTCTGTGATCTTGCCACACATCTGAAAATGTTCGAAACACTACACATGTGCATTTGAACACACTCTCAGAACAGAGAAGCACATTTTCTTTTGACGTTCTATAAAGCCAGCGTGTTTTTAAAATCTATTATTAATGTATTTGTCTCGTTAACTCTGTGGCTGAGAGTTTGCTACTCTACAAACAAAGGAAACCAGCAATGAAATGTTGCAGAACTTCAGCTGGCGTCAAGAAGCTGCTATGAGTTCTGCACACCACAGGATGTCACTGTATTTGCTTTGGACAAACCACCTACAGTATCTATCTGTAGTTTAGGTTGAGGGAAAATTGATAAAAGGCTTTTAAATGACACAGTAATAAAGTGATAAAAACATGTTGCCCTGATTAGAAAATACAGAAATCAATTAATGTAACAAAGAACAGTCAGTATTGTATATTGTTAGTAGAAATGAGATGATATCTACACACTCAAGCTTTAATGTCAATGCTATTGTCCATGGGAAAAATCCTACAGATCTTTATTTGTTGTGCAGTGCTTTCAGATTTGTTGAGTACATCTTTATGCACTGCTGAAATTATTCACAGAGGGAGACATTAATAGTGCATGATGCAAGACAAGAATGGAATTTGAAATTATTATTAATCCAGGGCATTATAAAGCAGATAATGATAATAAATTATTATTCATTTGTTTGTTTTATAATACATAACGTAGTATGGAAAACATAATAGGAACAGGATTTAAAAATACGGTGATACAGTAGGTGGCGCTATAAATCTTTTTCGTTGGTTTGTAATTCGCCATGAGCGAAAGAAGAAGAAGACATTTCCATCGTCACTTCCTGCGAAGACCGCCCTGGGTCACGTGATGTTGTATTAGCTCGCTGACTCTGCTATGTTTGTCGTTTGTGCTAACGTTTTAGAAATGCCACTTTTCTCCATTTTATCGGTTAATTGTCGTCGAGGGACGCCCCGCGGGTGCCCGAACGCCCGTTTTGACCGACGCTGGGAGAGGAGTTTGACCGAAAAAACGGCCGCTGTGGGCCTGCACGTCACGTGACCATCATGCGGCGGAGCGTTTGATAAAAAGATGGCGTGAGCGCGGCGGAGAGGACAACAAGCCCAGAGCGACGGAGCGCCGCCGACCGACTGTCAGGTGAGTCCACCTCAGCCGTGGGAGCTGCTAGGCGAACGCTAATTCAACGCTTTGCTGCATTGAAAGCACACATTTCTCTCAGCCTCCTCGCACACGAAGGATTTAAATGTGTTGTTTTCGTGTTAAGGCGGTGACAGCGATAACGTTTGTTAACGCGCCTGGTTGCTAACGTTAGCTAGCGACATGACACTGCGTGAGAGCAACATCACAACAATGTGAGGGGGCAGTTAGCTAGCCTAGCTATCGTGCCCGTCTGTCTACTTTAGGAATAGATCCATAAGCACCCAAAGTGAGTGTGAATGTGTTGTTTTGATGTGAAGACTCCACTAGGTTAGCTACACTCTTGCTAACATTTACCGTTTATCCGTTTTGAGCAGCGTGAGCGCTAACTTGGCTAGCAAACACACTCGTGTTTAAATAATAACGGAATCCTCGCTAACGTCCAACACAGTTAGACACAAAGTTGACACACAACAAGCAAAAGGTGAGATGATGATTGCATGTTGTTGCCATGTGTGAACGGTTGTCATTTGGGAGTAACACTACTAGAAAGTCACCGTGGTTACGTTAACTCAACAACGTTAGCTTCTAACTGCTGTTTGGTTTCTGTCGGACTTTTGTAGCTTTATATTGTTTGGTATTAAGTTAGCATGTGTCAGTCTGCTCGTAACCTAGATGGCTGTCTCACCTTACTGCTTTGTCACTGACTTGAATGTGAAAGTGTCTTAAAGGTTTCGGTTATGGAAGCTAATAGCACTGCTAAGCTGTGTCACCCTGGTCTAACCAGGCCAGTTAAGCTGGTATGACATTGTGCCAGTCAGTGGTTAGCTGCTGAAAATTAGCTGTATCGTACTGTAAGTTGTATCAGTGAGGTGTTTGGTACCACCACATACTGTAGATTCAGTGTGTTATAATCGTTAACCGGCTGAGCTAACGAGGAGTTCGGGGGAAGCTGCGTTGAGTCAGAGGGATCAGGAAGTTGAAAGCAAGGTAGTGCAAACACGTGTCTTGTTTTGGGTCACTTTGGATCAGACCAGACCCAGCGTGTAAACCTTAATGTGATAAATGGAAAACACTCATTCTTGCGTTGTTACTCGTACTGTGGGGTGAATTTAATGCTGTCGGATGTTTTATAGTTGCATTTCTAGCTACATTTTTCGGTTTGCGTTGTTGGACGAGATACGGTGAGGTGTAGGCTTCATGTTTTTCTTAGTTTGAAATCACTTTAATAATTGTCTGTAAAGATTAACACTACATGTTTTGTTGTCTCGCTAGTGTGAAAATGTCTGCTTTAGTGTTTTTTAACTTAAGACTCAATTTTTTTGTGGCATATTTCTTCCCACATGTGGGAAGAAATATGCCACAAAAAAATTGCTTTACATGTGGTTCATTGAAGCATTTCTAATAGCTATTTTGTGGTTTTTGTCATTTCTGCATTTTTTTTTTTATCCCATTACTATTTTGGTCATTTGTAAGCAGACGCTGTTGTATTTTTTAACCTATATCCACTGTAAATATTATATTTTCAGTTGTAACTAATGGTATTTCTATCATTCTTCGCATATGATTTTCTTGATTATTGTACCTGTATTAGAATGTTGATGTATTTTAAGCAAAAATGCCAAAACAATTAATCCCCTTATTTTTTACCTATTAATGTTTTGATAGCAGATTTATCATTATGGGAAGACAGTATGATTTATTTATTAGCAGGTATACTCAGCGCTGTACATAGTAATTAACAGAAGGTTATGTACACTTGTCTTGCAGATGGATCCTGGACAGGATTTACTTCTTGCTGCCCTAAGTGAGAGTGGCATTTGCCCAAATGATATTAGCCTATTTGATGTTGATTCTCAGGATGTTGCACAGCCCTCTACAACCCAGCAAGTAAGACAACATTTAGTTTTTGTTCTTATGGAGTAGGTGCAGTTTATAAATTTTTCATTTTTACGTTGATGTTCTGATTCGTGTTCTTTTTCCAGTCTGTCTCCATCAGTGCCCTGGATGTTGGTGTTGGGGCAGAGACAGTGGAAACTGTTCGAACTGAGCCTCCACCCTCAGTCCCTATCGTTACTATCAGGGTGAGATTACCTAACATGTTGTCTTAACTACTTATAGAAGACACAGTGTTATGCTGGAAACTAAACTTTTGTACAATGTCCCCTCTTAATGTCTCCTACAGCATAAACCACAGCCATCAACCACCACATTTGTCTTAAATCAGCTGAATCAGTTGCCGTCACTAGGAGCTGTTGTTACCAAACAGTCAGTCACAAATCCTATCAAACATACCATAACTGTCACCAAGGTGGTCCATGTTGCTAATTCAGCATTGCGAGGGTCATCTGCACCATCCGCCACAATTATTCCTCCTTCAGCATCTACAGAAGTGCCTTCTAACAGAGATCAGGTATGGTTTATGGAACCCAGATTTTCAGTGTCCATTATAAATTGTTTTAAAACAGGGCAGCTGAGATAAAAGCATTTCTCTCTGTTATGCTGATTGTATATTTTATTTTCTTAGCAGATTCAGCTGAAAGACCTTCTTAGAACAGGCCATGTGAAAACCACTGGTCTAAAGGGAAACAGTCTGATGGAGCTGATGAAGCTTAAGCCTCCACCTGACATTGCTCCACCGGTAGCAACAGCCACAGGTCCAAGTAAGTTATTTGAATGAGCACCTATGTAAACATTACAGGGCATTATTAGGGTTAAGCAACAACAGTAGTTTTACATTGTGATGCATCTTTTAATCACATCTATTCAAAGTCTAAAACATGTTGAAGTAGTTAAAGGACCATATTGTTTAAATGAGGTCATGAAAACCAAATAATCCACTAAAAGCTTTACAGTTGGTGTTAATTCTCAGTAATTCACACTACTGCTCTAACTCTCTTTCAAGATTTATTGTCATAAATGCGCTTTATGAAGTATACGATTTCAGACCCTACCTCTAGATTAGGTAGCACTGTCCACCTGTGCTAAGCCCAGGTTCAGTTCAGAATAACATGGTGATTGAGTGTACGTATTCACTGCTGTGGTGTCACCTTCTGTCAGATGCCCCTTTGTTTGTTTGTGTGACAACTCTGATTTGAAAACCTGCCAATCCAGTTATATATTATCCAGTTATATTCCTGTATATTCTCGTTGGCCATTTATCATTTGGACATTATTAATTTGAATATTAAAAATTAAATTTCAGAGCCATTATAGAACTGGTGATCTGTGTGATGTTTTATGAATAAATCCAAACCTAAAACCTAGGCTAGGTTGTGAGGTGATGGAATTGCCAGCCAGGTATAAATTTTAATATTTATACTGTAGTTGTGTGTCATCCACTGTATCACTAACACATATGTAGTTTCTGTTGTTTCAGGTGACATTAACAATGGAATCAAGAAGGAGGTACTGGGTAAAGATGCTACCAGGATATGGATTAACGACGACAGTAAACTGCAAAACTTTTCACATGCTCTGGTGAGTGTTATAATAGGAGTTTTAAAAACATATACTATATTCAGTGTTCCCAAATTAGATTTAGGAAATGGTTAAAAGCAGAAGAAGAACCTACTGTCTCTTTATATGAATCTGCCCATAGAAACACCCAGGTATCAAGGAAGAGGATGAGCCTGAGGAGGAAGAGGAAGAAGAGTTGGGTCATGCAGAGACCTATGCAGAATACATGCCAATGAAATGTAAGTGTCACTGTTGAGTTGGAAGAGTATACATTTTACAAAACACTATGATAATAAGACCAGTGTGGCTTTTATTTGTTTGTTAACACTGAGGTTTAGCCACACTTGTGGAGGACGTCTACATACATCACTTTTGGTTTATGACACTATTTTCAAACATTACATCCCAGTCATTGTTTGTGAATTGATCGACTGACCAGTCCGTTTGTCAATGCAGTAAAGATTGGCTTACGGCATCCTGATCCTGTGGTTGAGACCAGTTCTCTGTCCAGCGTTAGTCCTCCAGATGTGTGGTACCGGCTGTCCATCCCGGAAGAAGTCATTGACCGTGGCTGTCTGTCTGCTCTGCAGCTAGAAGCCATCACATATGCAGCTCAGGTAGGTACATTTGATAACTGTGACAAAAATGTGTTAGTTTTGTCAAACACATTTAAAAATTAATAAAATACAGTTTTATTAAGTCTAAGTAAGCTTTATTAAGTTTAGTACGTCTTGTTCAGTGACATACCTGGATGCAGCATCCCTCATAGGCATAATCTGCAGCCAAATCTTTGTCTTGTTCAGAAGCAAGTTTAGTTGTTTCACCTGTTAGACTAGAAACGATATGCGTTACTGTTCTCACTGTGTTTTTGTTGACAGAACAACATCAGAATAACCTTTTGTATGTTTGTTTTTAAACATGGTTTTGTGTGTTCACTTTGAAAGACACAGTTTTAATTGTGCGTTCCATGTTTCCATGCACCACAGCAACATGAGACATTCCTCCCTAGTGGTGAACGAGCTGCCTATCTGATTGGTGATGGAGCTGGTGTCGGGAAAGGCCGGACCATTGCAGGGGTCATTTATGAAAATTACCTTTTAGGCCGGAAGAGATCACTTTGGTAAACACCTCCAGTCTCCTAATTTATATTTTATTATACTTTTGGGCACTGAGAAGAACAAGAAAGATATCTCTCGCCACAATTTATCTTGTATGTCCACTATATGCCCTCATCTTATGTACTCAATGTCTGTTTTGTTTAGGTTTAGTGTCTCAAATGACTTGAAATATGATGCTGAGCGGGATTTAAGGGATATTGGGGCCAAAAACATTCAGGTGCATTCACTGAATAAGGTAAGATACTAATGCATAAATGAGAACAGTGAGTGTGTACTTTCTGATTCTCAAAGTTTGAGTGACTTACACTTTTGTATTTCAGTTTAAATATGGAAAGATCTCATCAAAACACAATGGGAGTGTGAAGAAAGGTGTCATCTTCGCCACGTACTCCTCCTTAATAGGAGAGAGCCAGTCAGGAGGGAAGTACAAGACCAGATTTGAACAGCTTCTCCACTGGTGTGGGGAGGACTTTGATGGAGTCGTATCCTTTCGTAGAGCCTTTTTTTTTTTTTAAGGCACAATGCGTTCCAAAAATGGCCATGAAATCATGATTGCATTGGTTTTATCATCCCTGTATGCAAAATGAATCCAATGGTCCTTAATTAAATGACTTTTAGATTGTCTATGATGAGTGTCACAAAGCGAAAAATGTTTGTCCAATTGGATCATCTAAACCTACAAAAACGGGTCTTGCAGTGTTGGAGCTGCAGAACAAACTCCCCAAGGCTCGGGTTGTGTATGCAAGTGCTACCGGTGAGTTTCTTCACAAAATGGGTGATGGTAAAATTAGACAAGCAGCAAACACTCTGAATAATTAACTTTTGTTCTGTTTAGGTGCCTCTGAACCACGGAACATGGCCTATATGAACCGACTGGGCATCTGGGGGCACAAAACACCCTTCAGGGAATTTGGCAACTTTATCCAAGCTGTTGAGCGAAGGTACATTTGAACATTTCTCAGGTCCACTAATTTAACAAACATGTTTATATGTTTTTAATATTTCTTCTTCATTTCAGAGGTGTTGGTGCCATGGAGATCGTAGCTATGGACATGAAACTAAGGGGGATGTACATAGCCAGACAGCTGAGTTTTACAGGTGTGACTTTCAAGATTGAGGAAGTTCCCCTGAGTCAGCATTACATCAACATGTACAACAAATCAGTGAGACTGGTAAGTGAATAAATTAGTTTTGTAGATGCGCATTTAAATTTTGTGCTCACATTTGGTTAATTGGTTTCATTATACTTTTCTTTTCCTTTCAGTGGGTCAGTGCACGTGAGAAGTTCCAGCAGGCTGCAAATCTAATGGATGCAGAGCAACGCATGAAGAAGTCCATGTGGGGTCAGTTCTGGTCTGCTCACCAGAGGTTCTTCAAATATCTCTGCATTGCATCCAAAGTCCGCAGAGTCGTTCAGCTGGCCAGAGAAGAGGTCCAGAATGGAAAGGTGAGCCTGGTCTTAAAATATTAAATATCTAATCTGGGCTGCTGAATCAATCCTATTAAAACGAACAATCTTAATTTTTAACACTCACTTTACCAAGTCAAATATTTTTGATAATAATCCTGGACTCTTCTCATTGGTGCAAAAAATTTATTGCATCAAAACAAATTATCACATTGTCTATTTAGTCAAAAGACAAGTGTGCATTACTCCACATACTGAAACTGTTAAGTCCAGGAAAACGTCTTCCCAGTGCCTTATCCCAGCTGCTGGTAATTTTGTGCTTAATTAAGCTCTGTTATAAGTACACTATACATTTTCTGACAAATCATTTAAAAATGGCTAAAATATATTGATATTGTATAATATCAATTAACACCTATAAATATGACTACAATGAAAACAGTCATTATATTCTATACCTGCCACGTCTCTTTATCAATTCCAGTTTTTCGATCTGTGAAACCTAACACTTAGGTACAGAGTATGCAAATAACAGCATACTCTGAAGGTGAAAATATGTTGGAAGTGTAAAATTGCATTCATGGGAGCCATGTTAAAAAAAAAAAAAAAAAGTACTACCAGTGGTGAGTACAATATGACTGGTGTACTGATGAAATTTGTGTTGTGGAGATGGATATGAAACACAAAATACAAAGACAATAAATCAATGGCGGCTTTGTATTAAGTTAAAGAGGGAAGCAGGTGAGACTGGGAGCAAAAGCCTGTCTCTCATTTAGGCCAAATGAAATGTCTGGTTGTCTCTGCCATGAAGGTAATCGAAGCCTATAGCCACTGTTTAGTGAATTTATAGATACATTAGTAATTTGATTTGCTCCATGTAGCAGTGATGTGAGGTGTCCTCAGTATTAAATACTCATGAGGCGTTTCCTCTGCAGTGTGTGGTGATTGGTCTTCAGTCCACTGGAGAAGCGAGAACACTTGAGGCCTTGGAGGAAGGAGGAGGAGAGCTCAACGACTTTGTGTCAACGGCAAAGTACAAACTTGCTACAGATGATTTTTCTCTTTTTATTTAAACAGTATAATATATGTACAGTATGTCACTGTATAAAATGTTTCTTGCAGAGGTGTGCTACAGTCCTTGATTGAGAAGCACTTTCCAGCTCCAGACAGACAGAAGCTTTACAGCCTGCTAGGCATCGACCTCTCTGCTAAGAAAACCCCGTCTCCCAGTGACACTGCAGCTCAAACTGAACAGAAGGGCAAGAAGAGAAAAGGTAATAAAAGTACTAGTTCATGTTAATAAGCTTTAAAAAACTCAACTGTAATCTTAATTTAGAAAACTTCATGACATTCAAGACATGGCACGTCTTGTGCCTTTATGTGCTGATTAAAGGATGTATGTCAGTTGTTCACTGGTCTCTGAAAATCTCTTCAGGTGCAGAAAATAAAAAGCAGCAGAAAAAAAGGCCTCGCAAACACGGTGGACTTTCAGGGACAAGTTCCGAAGAGAGCCAGTCCGAAGATTCAGACAAAGAGTCGGGTAAAGACTGCGACAGTGACGACAGCTTCAAATCTGTCAGCTCAGCGGATGAAGACGATGATTTCAACCCGTTCAGAGATGAGTCTGATGATGATGACGAAGATGGTAAGACCACCAAGGGAGGTTGTAAATGTTGAATGAAGATGTTTTATAGTCAGTTCAGTGCTTACAGAGAACTTCATGCCTTTCCTTCCTTAGATCCGTGGCTTATCAGAAAAGAACCAAAGAAAGGGAAAGAAAAGAAGAAGAAAAAGAGAAGGAAGAGTATTGATCCAGACTCCATTCACAGTGCCTTGTTAGCATCTGGGCTGGGATCCACCAGGCCCGCTTTCACTTCCTGTGTTAACCCCTCCAGCACACCTGCACCAGGTAAGCATGTTACCACGTGGAAAAGCAGAAATGCAGCCCTGTGCTTTAGCCGTTTAGGGTTAATGGGAGATTTGTTTTCACTTGTTCATAAGTCAAAACAGAGCCTCAAGATAGCTTCCTAACAAGTCAAGACGCAGTGGAACATGCCCAGAAAATGAAGAGAGAACTGCTGGAACAACTCGAGGAGCTGGCTGAGGTCCTGCCTCCCAACACTCTGGACGAGCTAATAGATGAACTGGGGGGCCCAGATAACGTAGCAGAGGTATAAATACAGATGACTGTTCTCTATTAAATAAGATGTGTAGTAGTTACTGTTTTTAAAAGCGTGTATTGTGCAGTACATAATTTTTTCTGTTTCTGCTTCAGATGACTGGCCGTAAAGGTCGCGTAGTCAGTAATGATGATGGCAGTATCACATATGAATCTCGCTCTGAGCTGGATGTCCCAGTGGAAATCCTTAATCTCACGGAGAAACAGAGGTTCATGGACGGAGAGAAGGTAAAGGCAGAGTAGTACACAAGTACTATCTGTTTTCACTTTCTAATTAATCATCTCTTGGCACTCACACAGTGACACATACTTGTTTTTACTTCTATAAATATATACAGGTGACTTTTATCTCACACTTTACAATCACCAGGTGGATTTAATAGTACATTTTTTAAATTTATACTAAAATCACTTCTCACAAAATGTTGAGTTTGGTCAATTTTGATTTCAACACAAAACTTAATCTGAGTCTAATGTCAGTATTGTTTATGAAAAGTAATGTTAGTTGTCTCTCCTTTTAAACAGAACATAGCCATCATCTCAGAAGCTGCCAGCTCAGGTATATCGCTGCAGGCTGATCGCAGAGTGAAGAACCAGCGGCGCAGAGTCCACATGACACTAGAGCTGCCGTGGAGTGCAGACAGAGCTATTCAGCAGTTTGGTCAGTAGATCTTAATCTCTGGGATCCTCCCTATTTCTTTTATATAATAACGGCCTCGTTCAAAGCATACCAATGTTCCGTCTGTTTGTCTGGACACAGGGAGAACTCACAGGTCAAACCAGGTCACTGCTCCAGAATATGTCTTTCTCATATCAGAGCTTGCAGGAGAGCAAAGATTTGCATCCATCGTTGCCAAAAGACTGGAGAGCCTGGTAAGCACTCACTGAAATCTTAATTACGAGTTATTTTATTATAGTAAAAAATTTATTGAAGGAAATTTCCTTAAAGCGTTTTGCATGTTCTTTCTAACAGGGTGCTCTCACTCATGGAGACAGAAGAGCAACAGAAACTCGAGATCTCAGCAGATTTAATTTTGACAACAAAGTAAGCGCATCAAACTGTGTCTAAAAGAGAAGCTCAGGTCGTTTCTTTCATTTGCCTGTAACTCACTCACATTTATCTTTGCTACAGTACGGCAGAAATGCTCTGGAAATAGTGATGAAGTCGATTGTAAAGCTTGATGCTCCACTAGTGTCTCCACCTTCTGACTTTAAAGGGGATTTCTTTAAAGGTATGCCTGAGATAAACATGGTTCCTTTTTAGTCTGAATCTCTTTTGATTACTCTTGTAAAGGAAAATCAAATTGTTGCACTATAATTATTTTTCATTTGTAGAAATTCAGAGTGGATTGATAGGTGTGGGCCTCATTAATGTGGAAGACAGATCTGGCACGCTGTCACTGGACAAAGGTAATAAAATTAAATGTGATGTGCTTTTCATGTACACCAATGCTTAATCTTTCAAATAAATTTAATTATATACTTTTTGTTTTGTTTTTTAAAGATTATAACAACATTGGGAAGTTCCTGAACCGTATTTTGGGTATGGAGGTCCAGCAGCAAAATGCCTTATTTCAATACTTTTCTGACACACTGGCAGCAGTGATTCAGGAAGCCAAGAAGAACGGCAGATATGACATGGGAATTCTTGGTAAGACAGTGTTAATATTTGCTATCATTAACCATCTACACAGAAGGAAACTGGGACAGAAGATGTTTTCACTATGCTTAATTATTCAAAGACCTTTTAGTGAATCATCTGTCTGCTCTGAAGGGTGGATTTCATTTGTACATTGTATTGAAAGGTATCAAATGTGTAAAATCTTTCTTCACTTGTTTTGTGTTAGATCTTGGCTCTGGTGATGAGAAGGTGAAGAAGGTAGACTGCAGGAAATTCCTTACACCGGGTTATACAACATCAGGACACGTTGAACTGTACACAGTAAGTTTAAATTGATTTATTTATGTGCCATTTAGGATAGGGTTTCGTTCTAGTAACATTCCCTGACTTTCTGTCTGTGTGTTTCTGTTCACAGGTGAGTGTGGAGAGGGGGATGTCGTGGGAAGAAGCCACTCACGCTTGGGCAGAACAGAATGGACCAGATGATGGCTTCTATGTACAGGTATGGAACCATCAGGGGCAATTTGGTAGTAGCCAGAGTCATTTTTAGTGTAAATGGTATTCTTCATCATAGCAGGAAAAGTGCGACTGAAACCACATGTATTTTGTTTTCAGATGAGGAACAACAAGAAAACAGCCATACTGGTCAAAGAGGTCAACACTAAGAAGAGGCTGTTCCTGGTGTACAGACCAAACACTGGCAGGCAGCTCAAACTGGAGACATACGCAGACATCAAGAAGAAGTTTAAAAAGGTTACACATTATTTTATTAGCATTGCTATGCAAAGGACACTGACTGCTCAGTGTGGTGATTCATCAACGTTTTTGTTGTATTAGGTCTTGTCGGACGATGCCAAGCAGCACTGGACCGACCAGTACAAGTCGTCAGCAAAAATCTGCTCTCATGCTTATTGGTACGTGCACTTCCCACTCATACATCTGTTCGAGGATGCACTATGTTTTATACTTTTAATTAAAAGACCAAAACAACAATGAACTGATACGTTAGTCCTCTTTGCTTTAGAGCTCCATTCTTGTCCAAAAACTACTAAAAGGTTCATCACTGGAACTGTTTAACTGGAATGATGTGTTCCATCATTATCATGAGCTCATCCTGTTGTTTTTGTGATTCAGTCCCACATATATTGTCCTGCTACCCCAAATATTTATTTGAGACCAAAAGTGGATTATTCTGCCAATCCCCAACAAATGCTCAGTTTCCTCCTTTGAGGAATGTTTCTTGATCAGAAAGATTTGGAAGTCATTTAGCCCTTAAAAAAGATTTGAAGACTGGATTATTGAGATGAATTATCACATTGTTTTGCTTTTTCTGTTGTTGATTACGTATAAATTATTGAATATTTATGGCCCCTTCCTTTTAAAAGTAGTGTTGGCATTTAAAAAAAGAGCTTCTGTCATCTGTGTGGTGGTTATTCTTCTGTTCTTTTAATTCTTCCCCCAGGCGAGGAAACTGTAAGAAAGCATCCGTGGGTCTACAGTGTGAAATTGGTCTTCGGTGTCGGACATACTACGTTCTGTGTGGCTCAGTGCTCAGTGTGTGGAACGAGCTGGAGGAAGTGCTCACTCCAGTCAGTGGAACCAACGTAAAGGTGCAGATTGTCCGTCTCAGAACAGAGGATGGACAGAGGATAGTTGGTAAGTTGAATGACGGCTGCTGTAAAGAATAAATATGTCACTTAAATATGAAGCCACACCAAACAGCAAGTTAGCATGATGACTGGTATGATTGGTATCAGTCACATTCCCAACATGTCCAACTCTTGCTGTTAACATTGTTCTCACCAGCTCATAAGTCACTCACATCTCTGTATTTCTTTCACAGGACTCATCATTCCAGCGAACTGTGTCTCTCCATTAATAAACAAGCTGTCAACATCAGACCAGTGCCAGCAGCTCGCTGTGCAGGAGCAGCAGAAGCGGCAGCAGCTCCACCCTCAAAGTCTCTGTCACACACTCAACACATAGTCCGGAGGTGGACCGCTTAGCTTCATGGGCTTGATTCCCATCTCCACCCCTCCCCAGAGTTCACATCCCACTCCAAAGGGATCTGGCTTCATTAATGTCTCTCTGCACTGCAGGCTTCAGGACTGTCCCTCCTTCTGCACCCTCACACCCCCACATCGTCTCTGAGGGTCTGAGATCACACCAAGCGGTGTTGACTCTCACATGTAAAGCAGTGGTTGTACAGAGAACAGATTTCAGGGTTTATTCAGTTTTAATTTTAATCTCCAGGGACTAATTTTCACCCAGAGAGATTTGAAGGATGATGTATTGTCCTCTGACATTCAGAGTGAGAAGATTTGTCATATATGGATCAAGACGGACTTTAAATTTAAAGGGCATGTTGGCCTGTGGCTGTTGTGGGAGTTATTCACAACCTCAAACATGCTTTAAAAACTGTTTAGTCCACCTGGTATGAAGCAAAGACTTTTTCTTGGTCCAAACCAAATGTGGACGAGCATTAGAACCACTATATGTTTGAAGGTCTGCCAACTACTTTGATTCATTAGAAAAAAGCTATTTAACTACAGTCCCATAGTAATATATGATGAGAACTGTATGTCACTCCTCAGACGTTATTTAGCACTAACACAGAGAAACTGTTGGTTCTTTGAAGAAGAAAAAAACACACATTGTTCCAGTAGACTTTATTCTGATGCTTATTAAGTAAAGTCCAAAACACATCTACACTGTGTTGCAGGTTTGTGAGGTCCATCTGGTTCAACAAAAGCTGAATATAAGATTTGCAGGCAGTCGAATTAATAACTTTGAACTTGTGCTTGTTGTTCTTTGTTGTTATCCCAGAGAAGAGCCAGGCAGAAACAGATTAGGCTACGGGCCGGCAAGTTCCTGTAGCGGGAAAGAGACTGGAGCGTCAATCGCAGGACACTTTGTTGGGCACATGGGTTTTAATGTGATCAGAGTTCCTTGGCTCATTTTGTATCCAGCCTCATAATTTAATTCCTCTGCGTTCATATCAAAACATTAACAACCAGGTGTTTGTGGAATGTTCAAACAACTTCTGCAGTCAGGCACCTTAACAAAGTACCCACAAGGAAGATTTGTTCTTAGTTCTTAGTGTCACACATTTATTTACAATGCGTGAAGTAAGAAAATGTTACCAAAAGATAACATTGAAAAGTAAAACGGTGGTGGTATGACTGAAGTTTTTCATACAGTGAATTTTGGGGTCTGTAAACAACGGTGTGAATTTAATACAATAATATATATATTAACACTTAGCATTTTTAAACAGTATTAAAAAATTAACACTGTTTATGTGGTTGTAAATTGTAATTAACAGTTTATTAATGTTGTTAATTATAACTTCTCCTGTGAATGTGTTTATATTATTACAACACAGGATGCTGATCCACTCAGTCACACAAACGGACGATTTAACTGTTCCTGCTGTTTGATTAGAGCAGTTAAGATCTGAGAGTCTGTGAAAATACATCAGGACTTTACCTCGTTCAAATCTCAGAGCTGCTCGCTGTCGTTCAAAAGAAAGACACGTTCGCAGCGAGAGAAACAAAGGAGACAAGGAATTCTGAGAAATGTGAAATGCATGTCCTTGATAAAGACGACCACATTTTGATTTTCAGGCCAGTTTCAGAACGGTCACTGCACTCTGCCTGTATGTCGGTGTGTTTTTGTTTAAACGCAAAAACCCTATTTGAAGAAGTTTTACAGTGTATCTGAAAATGCATGACTCTGATTCTCTGCTCCCTAATGTCACGCCGTGGCAGGCTGTGCGTACAGCTCGTTATCTTGGGTAACTGCTTTTGTTAGTGTGCCTCTTTGACCTCAGTCCGCACTGGAAGGGACAGACGTGAGCTGTCCTAATACCACGTTAACCTGTGGATTAGTTATGTTTAACTGTCTCTCCTGTTTTTGAGTGAAGCATTGATAGACGGGTGAAATATGAGGAAGAAGTCTTTGTATCATACCAATGTGCATTTTGTACAGTTTGTAAAAGAACTCATGCAGCATATCTCAAACGATAGACTGGATCGGGTGAGACCATCAGGTCTGCTCTCCGTTTGAAAATCTGTTAACTTCATTTTCTGCTATATATAAGTCAACAACTCCTGTTTTCATTTTGTCATTGAGATGTCCCTCACGTAGGCTGCTGACTTGGTGATATTGTTTCTGAATGCCGTAAAATGCGACGGCAGATCAGCTCCTCAGACGTTGAACACTCGAATGAATGACTGTTTTTTTTTTTTGTTGTTTGTTTTTTTTCTTTCCCATTTACCGCTGCACGAGTTGCACTACTGACAAGAGTTGTACAAAAATTCAACATTACTTGTACATGAATGAGTGCAATGCTCAATAAAGCTTGGTATACTTCTATCTTGAGTCTATTACAGTATAAAACTACTGCTCACTGTTCAACTGATGTAACTTACTGAACAATCCCACAGGAAAAAATGAAAGTTGGGACCATTATGGTAAAAATACTCTGAAACAATCATCTTATTTTATTGTATTTGTGTCTGAAATCACATTTTTCAAATACCAAACAACACCTGAAACATCTATACTGACTCTTCAGTGTCAACTATGTACAATAAGTACAATGCCTCTGAAATATTACAGTACTCCTTCAGTATCGCAGATAAATGAACAGTCTGACTTAAAGATGGCTTTAAATAGTATTTCTACACTGAATAATTGTAATTTGTACTGTAAATGAAAACCACTGATAATGGTAAGACCTGTTTAGAAAGTAGACTTTATGGTTTTAGCATTTGTGAGTAAAAATAAAAAAGCAACATAAGAGTAGAATAAACTAAAAACCTTGACAGTCTGTCGCTCTTTCTACAATTTTGAGATCATTTATTTGTGTAATCTTAAATATTAACATCTAAATCACATAAACAGCCACATGGAAAGTGTCTATTATTATATGGGGTAATAACTAAAAAAGGCTGTTAAATGAATGAACTTTGGTGGAGTAAATAAAATGCATTTGATTTGAAAAGAGCAGAAGTATAAAGATGAAAATACTCAAGGAAGATGAGTAAATGTACTTAGTTACTTTGCAGCACTATGACCCCCTGTGAGCCTCTGTGGTGGCCTTCCCACTGCATCAGGGGTCATGACACAAAGGTCCAGGATTGGGCCAGACCCTGTGGTTGTGTGTCCAACCATGTGGCTGAGAGCTTATAAAGAGTTTAGCCGACTCCTGCTGATCACATGTGAATGGAAGAAGAGCAAGTCTGCAGCCACATGTGTGGAAAATAATTATTACCAGGATCAGTCTTTGTGATTTATCTTTCTATTATCAGTAGTGTTTGTTAATGCAACATCTGCACAGGAAGCAATGGATGCGCCCCCACAGACAAAGACAGGTATCAGCAAAGCAGCTTTTGTTCTGTGTTTTAGAGGAAAACTGTTCAAACCTGAATGAAACAAAAAGCATTTAACCAAACTCAAACTCTAAACAATGCAAACTGTGACTTCCAGAGACGTCTCCATTCAGAAACCGTATTTATCTGTATATGTGTATAAATTGTAATTTGTAACCTCAGTTTCTTTTTGTTAATGTGGCGTAAAAATGTAGAAAGACGCTTTAAAATGCACGAGAAAGCGGTTCACATGTGCCCAAAGTGCTTTTTAAAAATGGACTTTTCCTCTGCAAAAGTCTAATAAAGTGCAGTTAGAAGTCGACTTTGTCAAAAATGTGTCCGGAACGAGTTAAATGTGCGTCAAAGCGAGTGCGGCCGTGCGTCAAATTCAGCGCTTCATGGCAGAAAATCCCGTTTAAATGTTTTCGTGTGCTAATGATTTCTTTGATAACCCGCATCGCTCCAGTTGCAGTGTTGGAGACACAGTGGGTGTCAATAGAAAGTGACGGCCATATTTGCCGGTGCCGCTGTTGTAAACAAAAAGTGAGAGACAGACGCTTCACTGAATTTCGGGTCATTTTTATTTCTTTAATTTACAATGTCTTTGGGAATGTCTTATAAACCCAATGTCCATCAGCACATTCCGGGAACTTCTGGGAACCAGGGTAAGGAGAAAACGTGGGAGAAAACCCAAGTATCCGTGCGTTAAATCGAGTGTTAAATTCCGGATCTCGGAGAATACCTGGAGAAAGACCGTGTCTGTAGTTTTTGTCCAGTTATATATATAGGGTCAGATCCTGGGAGCTAGGCTAATTCATATCCGCCATTATTACTAATGTAAAAGAGCGCCATCCGTGAGATCAGGCGGCGCACAAAGACGCTCGGGATGTGGAACGGCAAGGAGACGGTTCCGAGGCTCGGTTCTCCGTCGTCCGGGGTCCTGGTCCCGCCGGGTGGACGCCGTTACACGGTGACAAAAATGTATCACTTCTGTCTTCTTGAGCCAGCCTTGTTCCGTTTCCTCCATGATGCTCCTCGGTCGGAGCTGCTGATTGATCTGCTCTGAATTTTTTGATGACTCTTCGAGGACATCTCGTGTTGGAGGCGCATTATTACAGCTGCACAGGGCGGCAGGGGAGCGCTCACTGCGGGGGACACAACCCGCCGAGAGTCGGTGCTTTCACCGGGGAGTCGGCGACTTAATGTGTCACAATTCAAACGTTTAAAGCCAGAAAACGTGATGTGGGATTAGAGTCGAGGTTAAAGCAGCAGCTCTGTGAGATTCAGCTCAGAGTATTTTAGTTTCCGGAGAATAAAATCATAATGTTTGTCTTTATGCAGCTCTGTCAAAGGTGGGGTCACTGTTGGGGTTCATTTGTCTGAACTGGGACAAATATAGTTAATGTCTCAGATTAGTTTAATTTTCTTAGTTTATTGCTGCAGTATTCTAACTTTATTCTCCATCATATCCACAATGTATTTTATTCTTGGAATATTTTGACTTTAAATCCTCACTTTATTCTTAAAAGTGTTATATTCACATAATGTTCTGACTTTATTCTCACAGTATTGGGACTTTTATACTTTTATATTTAGACTTTACACTTTTAATCTCATAGTATTGCTACTCTTAAGAGTCACCATCATAAATGTATTTGGTTATTTTTCACCATGAATTTAAGTTTACATGAAAAGTGAAATAGATTTAAGTGTAATTGATATAATTATCTGCATTTAAACATAAAGAATCAATTAAAAGATGTGACCTCTCTAAAGTTCTGTTCACTAAATATGAATCGATAAGGATGTGAATCGTTAGTTACAGACGATCACTGTAAACACTGACGTGCTGTAGACGTGCCTCTTATTGACTGATCTGATCTGTTGACAGTTGGAAACCTCCAGTCTCCCTCAGCAGCGAACTTGGCCACGTTGCAGTCCTACAGACCTCTTCTCAGTGACTATGGACCTCCTTCTCTGGGATTCTCACAGGTATCTACAATTAAATCTGATTGACACAGACATTTCAGTTTGAAATTCTCCTAAAAGACACAAGAATTGAACAATGCTTTCAAATGAGGCAGAAATACCTCATGCAAATAAATTGAATACAATACTAAATAAAGAAGTTGTACTCTTACTACAGATTATTACCAAAGTAGACATAAATTATGATTCAAAGCAGAGTATTTATATAACTTAAATATGTCTGGAGGAGAGGTTTAAACAGCCTTGGTGCTTTAATAATGCACCAGACTTTGTATAATTCCTTTCTATCAGTGTGTACACTCCCTTTTTTATAGTAGCAATGATACCTGAATTCATTATAATGTGAAGTTTTCTTGATTTCACACACACTTGTATTAAAATCTAGGCCCATAGTGGATATTCTGCAACAGTACAAAGCCTCTAAGTGCTGTATTAGTGTTTGCTTGTGATTATTGTTAAAGAATTTATTCCTACTGTGATGGCTGATTGATGAAAGACTGCCTTCTTCTTACAGAAAAAGAAACCATGTCATGTGTTGAACCTGGCTTATCTTTCTGTGTTTGCTCTATCTTCAGGGCTCTACCGGTAGCCAAGTGCCTCAGAACAAATATGCAGAGCTGCTGGCCATCATAGAAGAGCTTGGAAAGGAGATCAGGCCCACATATGCTGGAAGTAAGAGTGCAATGGAGAGACTGAAAAGAGGTAATTGTAAACCCTGACGTTTAAGTGTAGAACATCCACAGTAGCTAAAACTGTGGGTAACTCAATCTTTGCTCATCCAATGTGTATTTGTCTTCTGTCAAAGGAATAATCCATGCCAGAGGGCTTGTGCGCGAGTGCTTGGCTGAGACGGAGAGAAACGCAAGGTCCTAGCTACCAACACACATTCCTCCCTGCAAGAAGAACTAACCGTGTGCTTCTCATGAAAAAAATAACTTGCATGGCATTTCCTTTGAGAGGAGGAAGTAAATGAACAAAGGATGGGGAAACCAAGCTTGTAGAGAGAGAGAGAGAGAGAGGAAAAAATCATCACTCCTGGGAGTTCTGGAGGATCATTTCAATCATGTGTTGGTTATTGGAATTCAAATGAGAGGATATCATGTGTTTTTATGCCCCACTTTTGGGATCTTAGTTTTGACTTCATATTTAAAACATTGGTTTATGCATGCGAACGGGCCCGTGGGTTAATTCTAGACACTGCATGGCTTGTACAGGGGTAGATGGAGACGATTCTTTTTGATAGTATTTGGTCTGTTTTTCAGACCCTTATATCACACATGACTGGGTGAGTGAGGGACGGACATGTGCCAAATGCACCGGTTCATTCGTGTTAAGGTCGGTTTTGGTATAAAAAAAAAAAAAAAGGAAAATGCTGTTACTTGCATCTTTGTATGTATTTATTACTCAGTGTAATAAATTGTATTTTCAATATGGTTGTCCTTGTGATTCATTGTGTTTCAGGCTTTCTCCGTCCAGCCCTGATGAGCTAAGTGATATATTATAACAGCTAATTGAAGGCCTATGATCCTATTGTTTGCTTGACCACTTCGATCACATGGAAATATCAGATATCAGATTTACACAGATATTCATGTTCCCAGGGGATGAATCATACTGGGTTGTCATTTTGCACAGTATTATACATTCATGACCTCAGGAAAAGCTTTTCAATGCCCCCACAGGAGGAATGTTGTTGCACAAAATAGCAGAAAACACCATAAAAACCGAATATGGCAACTGAAGATGTTGAAGTTCTAGCACTGTGCACGTAATTTAGAGAATGTGTGATTAAAAACGAGGAAAACATCACTACATAAAAATAGGATGCAGATAAGAGTACAGTGAGGAACCATGAGCTATTTTTTGATTATTTCTTTGTAAATTTCATGAAAAGATCAATGTGCCTTTATGGTTATTAAGTTTAGATTTATGGGCAAAATTTGCATTTTTATTCATCTGCAACTAAATATATATAAAATAAAAACTAAAGGGGTCTGACTACTTTCAGCAGTGACTTTAAATGTCTTTAGTGCTTTCCTATAGCGTATAGTGGCTTTAAAGTACACAAACTCAGCACTGCCCAGGAAAATACTCCACTACAACCTCTAACTAATACAAAAGTAAAAGAACGCCACTAAGAAAACAGTGTATTTTAAACAATATTGAATTTCCTGCTTTTGAGTCTAGTCCAGATTTGTTTGACTAATTCTCAAATGATAGTAAAAATATTTGTTACCTACAGACTGAGGAGCAAAAACAGGAAGTGGTGCTAATTTTTACCAACTAGTGTAGTGACAGGAGACACATCAGCATTTTATAAATAGATTTCTATAAGAATCTAATTCTGCAAAAACTAGGAACTGAAATGGAATGGAAGTGAAACTCCAGTGTAGTACTAGTACCTCAAAACTCTATTTAAGTACAGTACTTGAGTAAATGTACTTAGTTACTTACCACCTCTGAGGGTAATGTAAGGTGGTATTACCGTGACAGAATTTCATGTTCTGGCTCCTGCTGTGGTTACAAGACACTCCTGTAGCCTCTGATTGTAAGTACTCTGCAGTTATGGTCTGTTCAGCAGTCTGTCTTAACCAATGTGAACTGTAGCATAGTACATTTTAGCCATCAGCATTTTCATCTGCCTGTTGTCCAACTCATGCCTGTAATAATTTGGCATGATGTACAGTAGGCTATTTACAGTCGCTTCTAATCTCCTGTATGGAGACGATCTGTACAGCTGCTAGGTGAGTGCATGTTAAGGGTATGTACAGTATAGAAATGAACTAAAATGTTATAACAAACATATTGTTCAAAGTGATGTACAAAAAACTTTTGGCATTAAATCTGTTCTGCAAAGGTGGACAATAGTTTTTGGCAGCGGGGGGAATACAGAGAAACAAATGAGAGTACTTACGTACTTCTGTATAATTATCACAGTGAAAGAATGCTCTGTTACAATTAGCAGCTATTCATCAAAAAAAGTCAAAGCTACAGTAAATAAGTAATTTCAAATATGTGTTTTACTCTTAATGCAGCATGATATATTATATTACTGAGTTCTAATTACTTATTAAGTCTATACTTGAGTAAACATCAGTAGTACTGCAGGTGAAGCTAATTTTAACTACTTTATTTCCATGCAGGTGGGTAATCCATATTAATTATATAGTAAAACCTAAATACCCAAAGAGAGATACCTCTATGAACGTCAGTTTTATATTTTTATTTTAATATATTTTATATTTTTATTTTAATATATTTTATATTTTTATATTAATATATTTTATATTTTTATATTAATATATTTTATATTTTTATATTAATTTATTTTTATTTTATATATATTATATTTTTATTTTATATATATTTTATATTTTTATATTAATATATTTCATATTTTTATATTAATATATTTTCATATTTTATATTAATATATTTTATATTTTTATATTAATTTATTTTATATTTTTATATTAATATATTTTATATTATTTTTATATTTTATATTAATATATTCATATTTTTATATTATATAGTTTATTTTTTTATTTTTTTTTTTTATATATATTATATTTTATTTTCTATATATTTATATTTTTATATTACTATATTCATTTTTTATATATTTTTATATTTTATATTAATCTATTTTATTTTTTCATTTTTATTTTTTTTTTATTTCTATATATATTATTAATTTTTATTTATTCTTTATTATTTTCTTTTTTATATTAATATATTTTATATTTTTATATTAATTTATTTTATATTTTTATTTTAATATATTTTATATTTTTATATTAATATATTTTATATTTTTATATTAATATATTTTATTTTTTATATTAATTTATTTTTATATTAATATATTTTATATTTAAAAAATTCTCTTCTGTCAGTTTTTGTCCCAACACATGTGTACGCCTCTTTGCCAAAGCAACCAATAGGAACACAGAGTGAAAGTGTTGACCAATCAGAGCGCTGTATTTTAATCGCGTTTTGACCAATAGCGTCGCAGTCTGCGAACGTTACAGCAGCCAGCGATCTCTGCAGTGCAGTAGCCAACCAGCAACCAGCAACCAGCAACTAGCAACCAGCAACCAGCTAGCCAACTTGTCTACTCACAGAGAAATATGGACGAAATAAAGACACAAATAAACGGGTAGGTTCGTTATTGTTTGATGTACACTCTCTGTGCGTATCCTGCTTCTGCTCCAAAGTGTTTGTTACTGCGTTATAGTCCCTCCCGCGCCTCCTGCTTTGCCTACGCGCTGCTTACAAACGTGTAATAAACCAAGTTAGCACAACTTAACGTTAGCTAGCTATGGTTAGCTAACCATTAGCATTTCCTGTCAGTGGTTGCTGTAGTTATCTCGTTAGCTTGACAGCTATCTGACCCAGCCTCCCGGGAGTTGACGGGCAACTTGAACCGTCTGCAGCATCAGTAGTGCTGTGTGACACCGTAGCTAAACCAGCTAATGTACTGTTAGCTGGTATTGTTTAATTGTCCTGACCGCTGCAGCTAATGCTATCTGTCTGTCCTGTGTTGATTGTGTTGTTGTTGGCTAACTTAAGCTAACCAGCTATTCATTCAATCAAACTTGCACTGCCCAGGTGTAGATTGTGTTTATATTTTCAAGCTCTAACACACTGTGAACACAGGTCATGACAAACGGGCTAGGACTGTAGAGAGAAGTGGATGCTAATGCGTAACACTGTCACACTAGCTTGAACATCTCTGTTTCTGTTTGTTTCTGTTTTGTCGACAGCTCAGTGTGGTGACAATCACATGTAGATCATAAATGTGACAAATTTGAAATATTATTTTTAACAATCTTTAGCTTCTCCGGGTTAATTAATTAATATAATAATATAATACTTAAATATTGAAAATTGACTACCTTACCTGTCAAATGTGAAGTTTGATCCAACATTCTAATAGGTATTTATTAAACAGTGAGAATTGATATTTGAAAGCATATCAATGGTTTTCTTTGGCTTTGACAGGTGTTTACAATAGATTTCCACAACTGGAGAACAAGGGTGATTTAAAGTTTTAATAGGGGAGAACTGTGTCTGATTACCAGTAGTAGATGAAGTATCTACCACTTTTATTTAAATTTAAATATGAGTACTACACTGTATAAATGCTGTACTACAAGTAAAATACCTGCCTTAAAACTGCTACTTAAACTGTGAAAATGTACTTCAAAAGTAGTCAATAGAGAAAATTGCCTCTTTTGAGCATATTGAGTATGTGATCATACAATGTATATTATATTAGATTATTACTCATGCATTAATATTTAAGCACCTCTTGTAGTTGTTTCAGGTGACACTATTTTACATAAGGTTTAGTTGCAGACCAATTTAAAATGTTCCATTTTTTGTTTGTTTTGTAAAACATAAAAAAAATGCTTGAGCACAATTCCCAAATGCACAAAGTGAAGCTACTGTTTAATATTTTATAAACCAGTAGTTTCATGAATTTTTACAATAAATCCTATCTTTTTTAAAAGTAACTAAAGCCATGAGATAAATGTACTGCAGTAAAAAGTACACTTTTTTACAGCATTTGAGTAAACATTACCTTGCAGCACTGCTGACTGCTTCTTGTTTCCTCTCTCTTTTGGTCTGTAGCTGTCAGACTGTCCCCCTCTGCATGGGCCCATAAACATGTCCACAGATGACAGTATCTCTGAGGATGTGTCCAGCTCGGGGGCTTTGAGCCATTGCCATGTCGGGGATGGGGGTAAGGAGAGTGAGACCTCTTTGGTGTCCTCTGAGGGGACATCAGCCTCGGGGCTGGCCGTCTCAGAGGAGAGACACACAACCTCCAAAACAACAGGAGGTGCTGTGGAGAGCAGACCTGTTGACATCACACCAGCATGCAACAAGATCAGGTGCAGTAACATTAAACACATAACTGCACATAGAAACTAAAAAGACACAATTCATTAATGTTTGGCTTATTTACCTGTTCCAAGTTTAACCAATTCGTTATATATATATATTTGTAGCATCCACCATGCTGTGCAGCCCAATCTGATATTTGATCCTGGCTGGAGAACCGTGTATCTTACTTTATCAAACTTTGGTAGAGGATGTAGTTTTATGTATTATGCTTCTGTTACAGGAGTCTGTGTCTGAGCACAGATGAAGCATTTGAACAAGAAAAGAACCTCCCATTTATCAACCCAAGCTCTCTTGAGACCCTAAGGGCCTTGGTGCAGGAGATCCAGAGCAGTGGGGAGACAGACCCTGAGATCTGGAAGGACTGTGAGGTGGGCAAACGATCTCAGAGCACAAAAGACAATAGCTATTGTAGAATGTGCAGATGTGATTGTAAGTGCAGTAAGTGCAAGCTGGTGTTGTTTAAAGTGAGGTAAAGGCTAGCTGCTATGGCGGTTGTTCTTGTGTTCTGCTGCTTCTCTATTTTTGAGCCGTCATTTTTATTTTTTATTTTTTTTGTGTGGATCACTCCTGACAGGAAGACAAAACACACAGACCTCAACACCCCACACAGCACCTCAGTGCAGCTGATCGTTTCAGACACAGGATGTGATTTGCAGGGAACCGTCAATTGTGATGTGCTGCAAAACAAAAACCCTTTGAGGCTTGAAGAATTTTAGGTTGAAGACCAAAACACTCTTCTTGAAACTTTAAATTACTGTATTGTCAAATTGGTGCAGGACTGTTGTTGCATCTGCATCTCAATCTGTCTTCTTAGGGAGTTTGTCTCACAATTATAGGGATCCACAACTTCTCCCTCACACCTTCACAAACATGCATATGTTCAGTTGAGTGAGATTATAACACTGTTAAATATTTTATCAGCCAGCTTTTCTCAGCTTACTGCAGTAATAGTGAGAAATCTGACTACCGTAACCAGATAGCGGATTAAAATAACCTGAACTCTCAACTAGATTTCATGAAGGCATGTTCGTAAATGCTCCACATGCCCCCTTGTGGATAAGGGCAGATGTTGAGCTTCACATTATGTGGATCCCGGTGACCCTTGTGGAAGTTTGGTCAAGTTGGGTTTTACAGTTGAATATTTGGCAATAAGAAGAGTGTGTTCTCACACTTCTCTGTGAGCTTTCTAACATACTCACACAAAATCTCAGTCACACATCCCCTCCAGATGTGTTTTAAGACAGAAAGTTGTATTTTTCTGCCACAAACATTAATTTACTGTTAGAAAAAGTGTAGCTGCTCCTTCTCTGACCTAGAAATACAGAATGTATGAATATTAGAAGATTGTTAATGTGAAAAGCTTTAACTGCTGGACGCAAAATCTCTCCTCCCTCACTGAATATCCATGTTATCCCCATTCATATCCCTGATGGACGGGTTCAGGTTTCCACACCTTTGTAAATTTCACACTTGACTGTGATTGTCAGAATCTTGGCCTTGAAACTGAGATTTAAGGTGAGCACAGAAAACAGCCTCCTGGTGTGAGACTCTGCACAGTGAAGGTGAAACATCCAAGTGAAGTAACTTTAAGCATGTTAATTAGGTGTAGCTTCCAAAATAAGATAGGACCTACTCAACTACTGCATGCAGGCACAAATGTATAATAACCAGGTTCATGACAATGTGTTGTTTGATTACTCGAGTAACCTCATTTCTCCATATAACCTGGTGTTGTGTGGGCATGATTTAAGGTGGTATGGTAGTTCATGTAATCATTTAGGATTACTCCACAGCAGTTTTACTGTCGGTGATGTTTTGCTGTGAATGGTGATGGTTCATGACACTACATTACCCTTTTGTACGCTCTGCAACAGGGCCGATGGTTGCACCTGTTTCAGCTGGTTGAGAAGCAATACCAAGAGCAAATACTTGCTCAGCAAGAACAGTACCAGTGCCAAATACAGGTAAGCCTGCATTTAATCATGTCTGACCATGTGAGCTGGGTTAGAATATTTCTTTATTCAGTGAAACAATTATGTTTTTTCCCCAAGTTGATTCAGGATGAAATTAAGGCCCTGGTTCAGCTCCAGAACCGCCAGGCGGTCCAGCCACACACAGAGTTCTCTCCAACTCCCGTGACCAAAACTGTCACTAGCGCAAAGGACTATATTTTCCCCCTTATCTCCAGTGACTGCACAATTCTCAAAAATGTGCCCAGTGACAATGACAGCCTGGCAGCCCCTGCACACACACCTTTTAGTTCCCCTTCACCTCCACTGCACAGATCAGACACTGTTAACCACGGGGAGGAGCGGGCAACTACAGTGCTCAGCAGTGGCTATGGGACTCTGTCTGCTTGGGAATCAGGTCTGGAAGCTGCTGGGTCTCCAGGAGAAGATGAGGGTAGTAGTCGAGAAAGGGAGACTCATCATTGGTCCTCGAACTTCCAGGAAGACACAGAAACAACTGTGGTTGGGAACCAGCTGGATTTTTCCAATGAGAGGAGTCTTGAAGTAGAGAAACCAGATCCATTAGTCTACCAGCAGCAAAACTCTGGGTATGTGGGAGTATTTTCTAAAACACATTAACCACAACTCCTAAGTCAGGTTTTAAAGGTTGATACACCATCTACTGTATATAGAGCAGTCCCTCAATCAATTAGCACAGGGTACAGTGGGATTTTAGAGATGTAATAAAGATGAAGATGAAAACAAAATCAATGAATTCAGTAAGAGTGAACCAAAACAGTAAAACAGTAGTCTGGACACTAAACAATGAGCCAAAACTCACTATACAACTGTGTAAAACCAAGGAGAGATGCAGATTCACCTGGTTACTCTAACTATAAATGTAAAAAAATACAATTAATCAAAATGTCATACCATAGTTAACAGTGCAACAGGCTTTAAACTGCATTATACTTGGTTCTAAAAGTCTTTAACTTGGTAAAGCTTTAGAAACACTGCTTATATTTTGTCAGTGTTGTTTCTGTGGAATTATATTTGTAGTCATCCAGATCTATTCTGTTGCCAGCACCAGCCAGCTTTTGACCTCGTGGGCGCAGAGGCAGAAACTCAGGCCCAAGAAGAGCAAAGCAGGACAAGCACCATCACATATCCCCGAGTGCCAGGAGCCACACAGCCTCAGAGAATCCCAGAGACCAATCCCCCTGGAGAGCGCAGACTCCCAGGACCAGGTATAACTTAATACCTGGTTACAGTTACTGCTTTAGGGCAGAAATTTTGCAGGGATCGTTTAAATTGATTGTGTTGTGTTTTTGTTTGTGATGCACCTTTCTGTTGTGTTTGTCCTACTTCTAAATCTAATCCACTCATCTCTATTGGGTTTTAGCATCGACCGGCTGGGCCGACGTCCAGTTCTTTCTCCCTGAAGAGAAGTGACAGTCTGATGTCTGAAGCATCAGGTAACAATTCACTGACAGAACACACAGCAGTAAGGCCTGGACAGTGCAAAGCAATCGTGGGCAAAATTACTGTGACAAAATAAATAATACAGAATATTAAAGTTTCTATGAAAGATGTCTCGTTGCAGTTACAATGTGTGACAGTAAGATGGTGTTGTTGCCTCAGTTTAACAACTCAAAAGATAATAATTAATTAATACAATTATCACATAGAATAATCAGTACATCTCATACACTGTTCTCTCTGTTTTAGGCCTCACCTATTGGAGGTTGAATGAGAATGACCTGTATCACCCCCTACCAGACAACTTTGACAGCAACGCTTACCTCCTTCTGCAAGAGGCCTCCATGAGTCTTGTGAGTATTAATACTGCAGTTTAGTGACAGCGTTGTGAGCAGTAGTATTTATATTCAGTACATGTGAATATGAATGGTTGAACTGTTATAATAATAATAATTTTCCATCCATATTGTTAAAAATAGGAATAAAACATTAACTTAACTTCTTCTGACATTTAGGCTAAAAGGACAAGAAATGATGCCACTGTAGAAACCAGTGTCATCTCACAGTCTCCTACAAGTTGTCTTTGTGCTCACTAGTGTCAGAGCAGGATCACTCATAACAAACTCTTTGATTTTAAGTCATTTGTTAACTTTTAGTGTGGATACAAATAAATGTACACTATGCCGTGTTTGTGTTTCCTTTCCACCTACATGTCTTATCCCCTCCTCTTGTAGACTCCATCTCAGGAGCCTCGGCTGTCTCTCAAAGAGATCTACCACAACAGGCAAAGAACAGACGGCAAACATTCAGACTGGGAAGGCTCCGTTACATCCAGTCCTTCATCGCCACAGGTACATCACATGACTCACTGATCATTAATCAGTTTACTCCCTGGCTGAGGCCTCTAACCCACACTGCCCCTTTTTCTACTTCAGATGTTGACCTTGGACCCAGCAGGTAACATGCGGCAGTCAGATCGGACCTCTGGCTTTACTTCACCCTCTCACTTCAGCAGCCCCTCATTCGCCACTCAGCCCCTTCTGTACCACAGAGTAGGGACAGTGACCCCCGACAGCATGGTGGAGGGTAGTCCCAACCCTCGTGATATGGACCTCATCTCTGATACCTCCAGTGTTTCAGCTGTTGGACCTTCAGCAGCCAAGTTGCAAAGCTTGTGGAGAAACACATCCCAGGTAGTTGTGTCTACCTCCCAGGATAACACCCAGCCATCCCACATAGCCACCCAGCAACATAAAGTCAGTGTCCCCTTAGCCAGTGAAGAGGAGGGAAGTCACACTCACACCAGCACCCTGAAACCTTGTTCAAGTTCTGGTGTCACTCTGCAGCCTGCAGCCAGTCGACACATGGAGAGAGCTTCATCACTAGAGGATCCCGTTGTCCTTTCTCTGTGAGTAAACATGAGTAGACATATACTGAGATAGCTAGTGGCCATTTGTGTTTTGTCTACATGATAGTAGTGGAGTCAATCATCATCTTTTGCCTTGTTTAATTCACCCTCTTCTCTTTTTTTTCTCAGACTAAGGCAGAACCTGAGAGAGAAACACTCTCGACATGTGGCTGATCTAAAAGCATATTATGAGTCTGAGATCCAGATCCTGCGGGACAAACTCAAACTCAGAGATCTGCCTCAGGATTTAGAAAAGAGCAACCAGGCTCTCACAGAGAGGTTTGCATTTATCGTACATTATTTATTGATTGAGTTTTTATTCTTTTTAATTGTTTTATATAATCTTTATTGCATTTTTGCTGCTCAAATTAAGTCCAGAAGGACTTCTGGAACAAGTCTTCTTCTTTTTGGATTCATTTTAGTTTTTTAAATTTGTACCATTGTGATTTTTGTTTATCGACAGGTGCAGGCATCTTGAAGAAGCTCTAGCTGAGGCCACAAGTCGCATTCAAGAACTAGAGGCAACAAACACCTCACTGGGAAAAAAACTGGTATTGATCCTCAGTTTACTGGTTTGTTTTCATCTAGAAATGCAGTTTGTGTGTATGTATACATACTACTTAAAGTAATATTATATTTAAAATTACTTTTACAAATTGTTCTTGAATTTTCTCATGTTCATTCTGTAGGTTATTAATTTAGTTGGAAAACTTGCATGGCTCCTATTTAATGAAGCTCATTGATAAATATTTCATAGCCTGAATACACTAGTTACTATATGGACATAAACTTTTAAACATTTCTCATTTTACCTCAGCTCACTTAATATTCACCCATTATTCCATTGCTTAATATTAAAGTGACTTTTCTTTGTTAGGCAGAATGGCCAGAGCGTTATGCTGTAGCCGGAGCTACTGTGAAAACCTTGCAGCAGCGACTAGAAGAAAGCAAACGCTCGGGCAAAGAGAAAGACGCCCTGGCAGCGCGTTTGAAGACCCGCGTGCGGCAGCTGGAGGAGGAGGCGCAGGAAGCCTGCAGGGAGGCAAATGAGAAGGAGGCCAGGAGGGAGAGAGAGTACAAGATGCTGCAAGATGTGAGTCTGAGTGGGTGGAATAAGATAAGAACAAATCATATCATCACCACCTTAAGTCTGTTTTTTTGCACAGGAACTATAACTATATTACTTTGACGAGGTAGATACTGTTAATCCTCACCAAATTTGTCTCCCTGCTGTGAGGTCATGGGATCGTGAAATATGTTTTTCTTTATCTTGGGGATTTATTATGCACCTGTGGAGGTGTTTTTTTATTTAATTACTTTTATTAATAGGATTGGGTATTAGCCAGACCTGACTGATTTACATCTTGTAATTTACTTACTGTGAGACCGAAAGAGTCCATGGTGCCATTTGTGCCTAATAGACATCACCAGTGACTGACTAAGTGTAATTTCCCAGTTCATTCTATGTTTTGTTTCCTCAGCTGCTTGAACAATATGACTCTCTGATGAAGGAGCATGAAGGAATGAAGGTAATAGTTTCCTAACTAGAATTTAAAACATTAAAACGTGGTCATATATAATTCTGTATATATTAATTATATATATATATATATATAATTCTCATGTCTTCATTCAGCCTCATGCTTTTTTTTTTATATCAGAACAACCTGGTGTCAACAGAGAACAAGCTCGTTGATGCCAACGATCAGATATCAGAATTAAAGAGGTGAGTGGATGCAACACAAGACCAACAGTAACAAGGGTCAGAGCTTTTGATACGATCTTGTGAATGTAATCATGTTTATACTCAGCATCGCAGCTATTTGCCTTTTTGCTAAACTTCAGGTACAAACTGAAACTACATGTCATGGCGACACGGGCAGCAAAAACTGTGATTGGTCAACTTAGTAGTGCCACATTTCCTTCTATGTAAAAGCACAGTAAATTCACCCTTTTTCGGCTGGTTCAGGGGTTGTAGAGACTCTTCTCTCTTTTCTGCATTGCATTATGTAACACTAACATGATCTGCTCAGTTTCAGTTGTCATTGTTTGTAATGTTACTGCACTTGTTGTCTAACTCTCAGCAATAGGGGTAAATTTATTTCTCCAAATATAAATGATCAGTCAAACCAAACCAAATTTTTAGTTCTAAGCCTATGTTGTGTTGTTGTGTGTTTTGAGTTCTTGTATTCTTGTATTTGCACTCATACAGTAGCAGTGTAGCTGTGTTTCATTATTAGCATCAGGCTTATCGCTGCCACATTGTCTCTGGCTGCAGCAGCAGTTTTGCAAAAGAGCTGAAGTGAAGAGTGGTTGACAGTGGAGAGATGGAAAAGAAAGGATTGATCAATAGAGTCTAATGATGTTGTCTGAGCCAAAATAGATAATAGTGTTGGCTGACACTGCACAGCAATTTTCCTGTGCAGTTTCAGCTTTGACTGCAAATTGGCACCAATGGAAGCAGCGCATAGACTTCACACTGATAAAGTCTGTCTGCTAAATTCAGCAAATTCATAGACAGAGTTCAAACTGCAGCTCGTAAAGGATCAATATTAGTGTCTTAGCAGGATTAGATGCAAATAAACAGGCCAGCTATGGAAAAAGACGTAGAGATCCAGAGAACAAGCTAACTAAAGATTAGCTATTTGTTGTTAACCTTAAATATTACTAATTAATTGAATGCACAGGAAAATCAGAGACAGAGAAAGTGGGAAAATATAGAAAACACATTAGAACTTTCCTCTGAGCAGAGTAGGAGAACAAAACAACAAACAAGAAACTGTCAGTTCCACCTTCCCTTACAGAAGGTTGGGTGGGAGGGATTGTCCAGGATTGAGAGGAGTTTGGACAGCATCCTCCTCTCAGCTACAACATGTAGAGGGCCCAGCTCCACCCCCAGAACAGAACCAGCCCTCCTGATCAGTTTGTTTAGTCTGTTAGTGTCTGACACCTTCATGTTGCAGCCCCTTCAGACCACAACATAGAAGATGACACTGGAATCACAGACTTATAGAACATCATCAGCATGGTGCTGCAGACGCTGAAGGACCTGAGCCTCTTCAGAAAGTATATCTGGCTTTGAGCCTTTTTGTACAGTGCTGCTGAGTTCTTTGTTGTCCATACGACGTCCACCTTCTCCCCCTGTATAGAGAGACGAGTGACAGGATTTCCAGGTCCACCAAGTCCATCACCAGCTCTTTTGTTTTTCTGATGTTTAGTTGAAGATGGTTGAGTCCACACCAGTCAACAAAACTGTCCACTACTCTCTGGTATTCTGTGACGTCTCCACCATTCTGTACTTGTTTGCTGTTGAAATAAAATCTAAAACATTTAGATTTAATGAATGTTATTTAAATTAATTACTGTATTCACTATAAGAACAAGGGCTTTTGTGCTCATGATGCTCATTTATTAAAGCTTCAGCACAAAATGCAGAAAACCCCATTAGTAATTCAGCTTGTAGTGATGAAAACGATCACTTTAACAATCATTAAGCGTTATGTAGCACATGTCTTTGATTTGATTTGTGTCTCTGTCCGTCCCCTCAGAGTAATCTCCAAGCTGGAGTCTCAGGTGAAGCAGCTGGAGCACGAGAACCAGGCCCGAGCACGTTATGCTTCCCACAGCAGCACACAACCTTCTGGGGCTGGGTGAGGACATAGCTAATTAAAGCAGGGAATCTTTTTTAAAAGTCTTATTTTAAGTTATGGGGGTCTTTCTCATTTTGAGATAGAGGCTCATGAGGAATCATATTTACATGCAATCATTAATTTATATTTAAATTATATTCTAATTAAATACAAATTAATAGATAGCATACAGGTTACCTCCATCTAACACACCGATTCTTACAAATACCTGTGCAATCAGAATAATTTCAAAGAAGCTCTAATAGCCAAGATATTCTACATACAGTAGCTTGAAAGTTTGTTTCAGTAGTCATACTGATCCCTGTTAGTTATTTAATTTCTTTTTAACATGTCCACAGTCTTTTCCATCATCCTGACCTGTTGCTGTCACCAAGTAAAGGCAAGATAGAGCCAGACGTCACCCGCAGGAAGTCACCTTGTCCTCCATCTGACCAGCTGAGCAGTGGCAGAAAGTCAACGTTCCCTCAAACTAACCAATCAAGTCTCCACAGGAAGTCACCGTATACATTTAACGATCAGTCATCAGGAGCTGGAAGCTCTGTAGACACTTCTTCCAATGGTGGGAGCTGGAGGTAGGTTTTGTGTTTTTTAACAATTGTGGATATTTCCTCTAGTTGGTAAAGATTGTAAGAAATGAATTACTGAAATTCTGTCCTGCAGGTGTGCGTCTCCTCCAGAGTCTGAACAGTCTCAGCCCCGACACCAGGACCAGAACCAGCGGGAGACCAGTCGGAGAGATGGATCCTGCGCTCTGACGCCCGTGATGAGAGCCCTGATAGAGCTGGAGGAGACCAGAGCCACAGAGAGCCGGGCCCCCTGTAAGAACATCTCCACCAGCCACAGTATGACTCACATTCACTCAGGAGACTTCAGTCAATGTATTTAAAACTCGTATCTATCGTCTTTCCCTAAACTTTACACTTGATTTACAATTTGTCTGTCTTTAGACACACTGTGACTTCTGTTACATCATCCTGTTCTCGTACTGAATATTTTTGTTATTTCATTACAGACAGATCAAACCCCCTAATTACAGCTCACACAATGATCATGCTGCATGTAACACAGAATCTTACGTGTTGTTTCTTTGCAGGGATCGGCAGCCAGAGGACCACAGTGGGTTTGGTGGAGCGGAGACACAAGGAACTGATTCAGGAGCGAGTCGGGCTTCAGACAGACAGGGATGTGGTTAAACACGGAGGAGCTGGAGCAGACCCAGGAGGAGGAGGAACGAAAAGCTGCGCTGGAGCAGAGAGAGCCCCAGCTCTGCTGAGGAATCAGAGGAGTCTGTCTCCAGAGGGCCACAGGTCCTCCTCACTGCCTCCTCCAGTTCATCGAACCATACCCACAGCTACACCCAGTACGTACAGCTTATGGTGAAGTTAGTTACTTAGTTAGTTAATTTATTCTTAAAGTATTTACCTCCTTAACATTAATTAACATTATTACACCATAATGATATGTAATTTATTCATTGATTAATTGCAACTGTCAGATAAAACTGTCAGATTAATTGTACTATGTAAAAACATAGCTCTCATCTTTCTTGATTTTATGAAACCTCTCTGGAGGATGTGGTTTTTAATTAATGTTGTGTTGGTGTATTAAATTAAATTAATTAAGAGTGAACCGTTTTCTTTCATGCAGCAAAGAGAGAAACTTTACTCTTGCCTATGTCTACGAGGTCCAGCCCTAAACGCTGCCCCACTGAGAACTACTCCACTGCTTTCGGTCACATGATGCCAAGAGAGGAACACTTGCTCAGAAGGTGAGAGTGTAGGGGTATAAAGGTGTAGTAGCATTAGTGGTCTGTCAGCTGCATGAAAAATTAAAGTAAGGCTTTAATAAGTGTGTGAATTATTATATAGGTCTTTATAAATCCACACAGATTATGACTACGTTCAGTCGAAAAGAGTGAGTATGGAGCATAAATCAGTGTTTACAGGATTTCGTGGACTGTTTTGGGGATTGTTGTGGCCTAAAACTGCTGATTTTGCATCTCAATCTGTTTCCTATAAGATTTGTTTTTTTAAAGTCTCAGAGCAAGTGGTAAAATTACTTTTAGGAGGATAAATACACAGCAACTATATGAAGTGTATTAATGTCAGTAATGATTTAACACTGATTATGACTAAAATGTCTAAAACATCTTTTTGTGTGTAAGGTCGGACGGACAAGTTGACCAGAGACGACACTCGTTCCACAGCAGCAGTCCCAGAAAGAGACTCCAGTTTATGTCAGCAGACAGAGAAGATGGTAACTGATATGGAAAGATATTTGTTAATCTAGTAAAGAGGAAAAGTATAACAATAGTTTTTGAAAAACTTTTTAAACCTTTATTGTTGAACTTTTATTTGGGGTTCTTTTGTTTAAAATCTCAGCTTTAGGATAGATAGAGTTTAAGTGTCGGCTGTTTTCTTAACTGTCTTGTAAACTGGAAACCTGTTTTTTTGTAATCTGGGTAGGGGATGAGAAAAGCCTGATTTCCCCCAGGTAGACTTTTCAATCCATTTTTCACTATGAACAGGACTTCCTCAACATGTTTATTTTCTCACTTTTAAAAGTTGATTGTTAATTTAATTCCTGTTCCTCTCCCTCAGACGTTCAGCAGACAGAGTCTTCTGGTCCCATGAACGCGCCTGACAGAAACTCCCAGCTGGGCTGGGAGGCACAGGGAGCCTCTAGCAGACCTGACCTGCGGGACTCCTACGAGGACTCTGCCCCCCTTTTCCTTGACAAACTCAACTCACTGGCTGAGGCCGAGAAGCTGTTTGACGAGCTGACGCAGGAGAAACTGCAGGTGGGTGTTTTATGTGAAGGACGCTCTCAGCTCATCACATCACACCCGTTGTTTCCACTTGTCAACCAGACGTTTTTCATGAACTCAGCAGATGAAGTGGCACACTGGCTCTGCTTAAAGAGGCTTCAGCAGAACAACTCTAATCCCCACCTGACCTCTTATATAACATGGAGCTCACCGTTTTTAAGCCACTCCTCATTGACTTCTATTTTTAGAAAGTTCATATCCACGCCCCCCTCACCCTCTGTCCTGCTCGTGTTGGGACATCACATTTCTCAGCTGACTAATCTAATCCGGTCCAGTCAAAGTGTTTGAGCTGCTCGTCTACAGGTTGTCTCATCAACATTATTATTTTTGGTGTGTGTGTTGTTGGGATGCAGATTGAGGCGGCTTTGAGCCGGATGCCTGGAGGGGGCGGTAGAGTGAGTCTGCAGACCAGGTTAGATGAGGTAAGACACCAGGAAAATCATTCAATTATTGATTGTGCTTTATGTAATTTCCCCATGTTTGGCTTTTTATATTTGATTCTTTGTTTTAAAATTTAAGTTCAGTGTGTTTGTTGTTTGGACTCACAGTGTCTGACACTTTACTTATTGTATTTTACATATTTTAACACCAAGTTGTCTCAACGCCTGAAAACATCTTAGATACACTTACATCGGTGTATCCTGAATTTCCCCACAGGGATCAATAAAGTCATTCAGATAGGAAAAGTAACATGAAGTGCTGCTTTCCTTCAGTTCTCAATAAGTTTTGAAATGACTGTGACAAACTGTACTGAACCTCACAGATCCAACAATAAAACCACTAAAAGATGCTAATATCACAGCAAAATCTGCTTCATGTTCTTAACACGGACACATACACAACAAAAAGGGAATTTCTTACCTTTTTCTTGTGCTCATGTCATTTTTTTTTCTGTCGGTCAGACTTCAGACAGCCCCATGCTTTGTTAGGGATGACTGGAAGACATGATGATGCATTTATATTTTATATATTAATGTTCTGCTCAGGTGGCCTTAGAGAACCGTCTGGAGAGGCTGAATCGTGAGCTGGGATCCCTGCGCATGACTCTGAAGAGATTCCACGTCCTCCGCTCCTCTGCCAACATATAGCAATGTCTGTCCTTCTACATTTTTTCAGCATAGTGTCTTGGTTTTATACACAGCACTGATTGTCCTTCAGTCTGTCTCTGTGCCATAAACTCATCTGTACAGCAACTCCACAGCATCTTTTTTATACATGTTCCTTACTACTCTGGGATATTTTTTATATGTCTGAAAGATATTGCAATTTTTGGAGTATATTTTTAGTAATACACAGATTTGTAAAGTCGTTTACTTTTTTAGTCACAAAAATATTACTATGATAGGTTTTACTTGCCATATTCAGGTGTAGATTTTTAAATGAACTGTGTTTCAGTGTTAACGTGTGGGACTTCCCAGCAGACATTCATCCACTTGGGGAAATATCACTGCCATTTTTGTTCTGATGTTTATGGAAAAAAAGACATTTTCCATTAGACATGGCATCAAATGTATTTATTGAATGTTTTTATACTTCAGAGGTTTTGATTTTGGTGCATTTTACATGTTTTTCTCTTTGTTTTGGGCCAAATTATTGAACTTGAAGGAAACGTGTTTACTTGAATCAAATCGCCTTTTTTTCTTGTTATGTTTATTTTCCAGATCTACCTGTCACTTTATTTGCTTAATTTTCCAAATTTGTTACGAGAACCACTTGTAAAAGCCAAACCAGCACATCTTTTCAGTAGAGACACACATTTTCACACAGGGTCAAATCCTCGATGCTTGTGCATGACGTGTCCTGCACTCCTTCCTTTGCCATGCAGTTTTCCTACAATGACATGAGCTTCACTGGAGCTATAATATTGTTGTTGCACAATAAAAGAAGATTTATATGACTGGAAGTATTGTTCATCTTTTCTGCCTTGTCAGAACACACTGTCCTTTACCTAATCCAGCTTAACATACTCTCATCAACCTCTCGAAACAGAGTTTGAGGATTGATTCGTTGATCCTGGGGTTATTTTATGCTTTTATTTTGAAATAAAGGCTAAATGAATTAAGATTGACACCATATGAGCATCATTCAACACACTAATGCATTTTAAATATTAATTATTACCAAACTTGTGATGTTGAAAACAGGAAGAATGGAAATTCAAAACAATTCAAGCATTTTTAGTGATGTCTGCAGATTTATCATAATTATCACGTGTTTGTGTTCAAATTTTAATTGTAACAGAATGAATATGTCACCACCTCTAAATATAACATGTAGTAAACTAGGTACAATACTTTATATTATCTCTAAAAGTGGGACATTTGTATGTTTGTATGTAGTTTTCACTGGATCATGGCTCCTAACTGAGCTCAGCTGCCTCCAGTTGGCTCGAATCGTCCCGGAGCGTCCACCTGGGCTAAATTTACCTGTTTGGACAAAGTGTGGTTACCTGTAAATTATAAACAACACTTAGGGCTGTAAGACTCGAGGAGCTCTGGTGTGGGGGGGTCATGAGCCCCTGTGTGCTTCTCCGTAGTCGCTTCACTTCCTTACACCTACGCGCAGTTGCGCACCGCCTGGGGGCGCCTTTCTCCTCCGAGTCCTGCAGACGACGTCCTTTGATGTAAGTAGATCATCATCAGCCACCGGCAGCAGGACCTCGGACTGGGCTAGACCGTGTCCCGGACGATGGAGGTGCAGCGGTGACATCCGTCCTACAGCAGCGGGACTGAGAAGCAGGCGCGGCGGGGAATGATCGCCTCGTGCGGGGACACAGCAGGACGCGCAGCGCTCGACCCGCTCCGTAGATTATAACCAGCACCACCACCACCATCAGCTCGATTCTCTGCATCCACCTCAGCCGAGGAAACAGACATTTGACTGACGGAGATGTTGCACAGACGCTTTCCTGCACCGTGGAGATCCAGCTGAACAAGCGGGACTGCAGAGAGACTCGGAGCTGCAGGTGAGTCACTGATGGTGGATGTTGACCTCATAACATTCATGTTGTTCATTCCCACCCTCGGTTTGTGCAGCTCACTGAAGATTGTAGCTCCGTGTTTACGAGAACAAACCAGCAGAGTGTCTGCAGCAGGGTTCATGTTGTGCATGTTGGTGCACATATTGGATCTAATTTATCTCCTCGAGTCAAACAGGAGGTGGCACAGACCACAACATGTCAACGTTTGGCTCATAAGAAAGGTGCAGTTCAGTTCTATGGCTGTGTGTCAGTGAGCAAGACTGGATTAGGGTGCTGGGGAAACCTGGAGCAAACATGTTTGCTGCTGGGCCCCTAGACAGTCACAATAACCTCCACTCCAGCCAACGGTGCATCTGATGGTGAAGCACAGAGCACATGTATGTACATGTATGTACATGTATGTACATGTATGTACAGGCTCTGTGAGTGTGAGATTTGATTAAATTTAATCTTAACAACATGTGAAAATATGAGCACAATATAAAGAGTAACAGGTGTGATGTCTACAGTGTTTTTTTTTATTACCTTCCTCCATGTTTGAAATGTTTCAGTGCACATTTCTGTTACATTTCCACTTTCTAAATGTAGTCTGGTGGTGTAACTGTGTCGTTTGCTCCATTTATTGGTGTAAAACCAACTTTATGAAACCAGCAGCAGGAAATGACGCCCTGACGTGTGCACGGTACAAAACAAGAGAGACCTTCTCTTAAAATGTTGCCTCAGAAACGGCACCAGATTTAGCAGTTTTAGAAATCGAAACGTCTTTTAAGTGGAAAATAGTTAAAGAAACTGAAGAAACTGATGATGTGACTTGAGACATTTTGGTAATATGTTAATTTCCATAATTTATTCCACTAATTCATCGATTAGTCAGTAACTTGTTGGTTTTCCAGAGTCCAAAGTGATGTCTTCTAAAGTCCAGGACACTGACTTTGCTCGATAAATGATGTAAATGATAATTGATTATCAAAATAGTTGCTCATCGATATATTCTGCCAATTAATCAATTAACAAAGCAATCGTTTCACCAGTAAAATGGACCAAAGACAGATCCGGCCTTTGCTTATTTCACCTTCAGCTGTCTGAATCCAACATTCATCAAACTGGATCCAATAATATATTGAAATATATTAACATTTAAACGTTGTCATTTAATTTTAGCTGAAAATCCACCTGGATAATCCTGAAATTTTAGCTGTTAGTTTGTTATTTCTTTTACTTTGTCTCTAAAGAACCACGTGGATTCATTTTTATTTGCATATTTAATTAAATACTGTATAAAACCACTCCCCAGAAATGTTCTGTATGTTAGGAACCATCCTCTGGAGAAGTTACATTAGTCTCTGTCCAGTTGTTGAACTTTGCCTTGCAGCCTGTCAGAAAAGGAGATTTTCTGCTTTTCAGTTTTATATCATGGTAAAATACATTTTTAGCCACGTTGGCAGCTGCTGTAAGGCTGAAACACATGAGAGCTGTGAGTTATTTTACAAATCTGAATGGTCCACGACTCCTCTGCAGACGTAGACGTGCTCTACTGCTTGTTCAGTATAGTTCAGTAGTTGTTAGGATTCATCCTCTGGGGACCAGGACCGTCCTAAATGTACTGAATTTCATTGCTCTAGTTGAGTTATTTGAGTCTGGTTTGGTGGTTTTCTGTGGGTTATCGAAGGATTTCATCAGGTCCAGGACCAGATGTCCTCTGCAGCTCCCCTATCACCACAACCATCAGATCCTCGGCATAATGTCCCGGTGCTGTTTCCTCCCATTTCTGGTTCATTGTGCATGATTTCAATGTGTGTGTGGTGGCGGAGAGTGAAAGAAGATGGAGCCTCACAGGATCTGATTATTGGACCAAAATGATTAAGTTTGCTTTAATGAATGCTGTTAGGAAGTAGCCACCGCAGAAAGAATGAGTCATAGTATTGATTGCCACCCCCTCCTTCACTTGCTTCCTCTCTCATCCAACCTCCCTCCTCTTTTCCTTCATCTCACCCCATGAAATGTTCATCTCATCTTTTTGTCTTTTCCTTCGCGGTCCCCGGACATGCCCCGTTTGTTTCCCCGTCTTCTCCAGAGAGGAGACGGACGGGATTCAAGGAGTGGAGCAGCGGTGGCATGCAGCCGGGCCGAGGGCTGCATACCAATAACGGCGTGATTCGTTTGGTGCGACAGTCTGGATGAGAGAGAGGGGGGAGGAGGGAGCAGGGAGACGGGTGGTGGGGGTCTTATCACGAGATGCCACGTCATGGCAGTGTGTGAAATCTATTTATAGCAGCGTAAACAGAGGGATTCCAGCCCACTGATTACAGCTTCACCGTCACAGTGTGTGTGTGTGTGTGTGTGTGTGTGTGTGTGTGTGTGTGTGTGTGTGTGTGTGTGTGTGTGTGTGTGTATGTGTGTGTGTGTGGGTGCTTGTATTAAGACCTGTCTGTCTGCTCCCGTCGCCTCGGCCTGTGAGGGCGAAACTCAGCTCCACAAATAGATCGACAGGCTCACAGTCTGTCACTTTCTGCTCCACACACACTCTCTCATATGGAATAGTGTGTGTGTGTGTGTGTGTGTGTGTGTGTGTGTGTGTGTGTGTGTGTGTGTGTTTGTGTGTGTGCACGTTACACATGGCTGTTTAAACATTGACATATGACTTGAACACAGTATGTAATCGCACATTTCTGTTAATAAATACACTCCTGTGCTTTCACAAAGGACGTAAACTAATTTGCCAGTTTATTATAACTCCTCATTCACGAGGTGGGAACATGTCAGCAGTTCTGACATGAATAAAATCCTTATTAAGGATATTTATAGTTTTTATATTTGTAGTGCAGCTAATATGCTTCATTCTTCTTTTACCCTCCTGATACAAATTGTAGAAGATTTTTAAGCAAATATCTTTAAACCATGATTATGTTTTTACCTTTTACAAAATAAAAAGTAAGTCACTGTCTCCACACGTGATCTTAGATGTTTAAGGTTCAGTTCTCTTATAACGTTTCTGTACAGAACAAATTCACATTATGAGGATTTACTGGCAGCACTCAGGTGTCCTGGCAGGAGCGTTTTAAATATAAAATAAAGCTCATTATTCGGTTTCAGCACTCACTCTAATTAACAAACTGTGGGTTTTGTTCAGGTCCAGTGAGCCGCGCTGGATCCTCATCAAATATTCAAATACACACATGTATTCGGTGGCATGGATGGAGTAGAACACATTGCTTACATGACCCTTAGACTGTCACTGTTAGTTAAAAGTAATTCTATCTATGTATCTGTTTCCTCAGATTTAAAGGACATGCATCAGTGCTGCCTCGTCCGAGGCCTCCAGTGTGACGGCCGCGTGCAGAACACAACTTCCTGTTTGTACTTTGACATAATTACAAGTTGTTAGACTTACTGTATATAATAAAACACTGAAGCTGATTCCAGAGTCTGGACTGTGTTTAAACTCAAAACTCGTTTGTTTCAACCTTCTCACACGTGTGTTTGTTAGAGGAAAACGGCGTCTGTTCAAACTGCAGCCGTTTTGACACCATGCATCAAAATGGTGGCGGCTGTTTCTACAGAGGCACCGATATGGCAGCTGGTGTAACATTGGGTTGGATGTAGGCACTAAATAAACCAATTAGGTCCGTGAATTTTGTTCTGGACACTACTTGTATGGATGTAGAAGGCTCGGACCGTCGCTGCCGTCCAAACAGCGAACGTGTCAGGGAAGAGTTTCATAATGTCTGTTTGCTTCAGAAACTCGTTCTTTTACTGTCAGACTCTAAGAATGGGAGTAATAGTAAGAGATCTGTTGTCTTCATAGGTAGAAATGAAAGGGACCCTCTGCCTCTGGTTGGCTGTAGATTCTCCAGCCTCGGAGGCCTGAAGCTGGATCATCCCCGTTCAGATCTCCCACCTCAATCCATTCCAGTGTCATCCTCTGCGTCCTTCTGTATCTACATGTGTCTATATCTCATTAACAGCAACCCCTCCCCTCTCTGTCCTCCCCCACGTCCACCTGCTCACCCGCTCGTCGCTCTGTATATGTGAAGTCTTACGTTTCCAACCTCAAGCAATCATCTCCGCTTCCTCTTATCTTCTCGTGCCTCTCGGCTCCAGCTCCCTGTATTGTCTTCATGACGCTGAACACGAAGTCGAGAAGAGAAATCAAATGCTGATAGACTGGTTATTGTTATAAGAGGCGAGTGGAGCCTTCCTGTGGGGAGTTTGCATGTTCCTGCAGTGTTTGCATGTTCTGTGCCTGCATGGGTTTCCTGTGGCTGCTCCGGTTTCCTCCCACAGTCCAAAGTCACGTCCATAGGTGTGAATGATTGTTTGTCTTTGTGTGTCAGCTCTGTGATAGTGTGGGTATGTTTAAACTCTCTGTGCTGCTCTGTGATGTTCATCATATTGTGCATTTCTGGAGTTCTCCTGTTGCAGCTGTTCTGTTTATCGCTTCTCTTATTTAAACCACTGATCTCAGGCGTCTTCGGGGAAATACTCAACCTGGGAAAACTGCTTTCCACTATAATCTTAATGAATTACAGAAGATCTCGTCCCACTGGTGCATTTTACACTTTAATCTCTGTTTAGCGATTCTCTGATTCCACATGTGGTTGTTTTACTCTCTGCTCGATCGTGATTTAACTGACCTGATTCTGAAGGTTTGCTCTAGTTCCCTCTAAGTTGTGTGATCAGGCCTCCGGGGATCGGACTTGTGTTTCCTGCACATTTCACAACTCCTTTTACTCTTTATCATCTTTGTACCGTGGCAGGAAACAATATCCTGCTGAAAAAGTTCACTACCATCAGTTAAAACGGCAGACATAGGGTGGTGTACATTACCCAGAGCATTACATTGCCTCCACCAGCTTGACTTCCTTGGATCTTGACGCTGTTGTTCCTTCTTGAACTTCCTGTTTTTACACTCATATTGTTCTGCATTTTATTCTGTTGTCTGCAAGAATTATTAAATATATTAAAGGTCATTTCTTAATCTGGGTTGAGGCAGGAAATAGTTTCAAAACACGGCATCAGCTCCATATGTGTATTTAGGCAATAAATACATCACAGAAACAAACCACACGGCTGTGTCTGCAGCTTTTATCTCATCAGTGGTTAAATTAAAGTACCAGAGCTATGTTAAAATACAAGTTACAGGTAAAATGTAGACAAAACACTGAGGTTCTGAAACGCTGCCAGACCAAATTAAATAATGTCTGCAGACTAAGGTGAATAAAGAAAAGAAGAAAAATGAGAAGTGGATCTGAGTTAGTTCCAGTCGGGTGGTGCATTAAATTTGAAAGATTAATGACGACGTGAATAAGAAACAACAATGTTCAGCTCCACATGCGTCATTTTAAAACTTTACTTTAACTTTTGTCTGCTTGGATGAACTGAAGCTCCGCTGGTTTAATCTTTAATAACGTGCTGTCTGACAACCGTCTTATTCAAGCTTTTCTCCGTCTGCATTGACAATTCACAGTGAAAATGGTGTTTTAGACTTCTGCTTTGTGTGTGATATTTACGGACTGTGGAGTGTGACTCAGTAACAGTAAAATGCTGCTGATGCACTTTCACATTAAAAGTTTTAACCAAAGAGACATTTTCTTTCTAAACTTCTCTTTTCTGTTTCTAAATTGGTGCAAAGTGACATTACAGACAGAGGATGAGATAATTTACTACTACTATTCACCAACTACTAGTATGATTTCTGCAAAAAGCTAAAATGCTTTGTTAGGTTTAACTCATAAACAGTTGCTTATTTCACATTCACTAGAGCTTCCAAAGAGATGTAGTGGAGTTAATGTAGAATATTTCCCTCTGACTGACAGTAAAGTACAAGTAGAGGGAACATAAAATGGAAATACTCAAGTACCTGAAGTCAGATTATGCCAGATAGGTTAGAAAAGCCAATAAAATCTGGGAAAAAACTGTTTGTTGGGACACACACAACCATTCAGACTCATCTGGTGACCCTCAGGTTAAGAACCAGTGGAGTAGAGTAACAGTATTATTAGGTATTAGGTTGGATTTTGAAAGAAGAGTTTTTACTTAATGGAGGATTTAAATTAAAAAAGATCAAAGATACTTCGTCCATTATGGGAAAAATAGCTTAAAAAGGAAGCTACAGCTGAGATGATTGAACTATTTACTATCCAGTGTAAAAACAACACTAAAATCGGTTGTGGAATTTAACGGGTTACACGCTGCAGCAGCTGACAGATGCCCTCGGTAACATCACAGGAGCCGATGTACAGAAACCTGCAGATGAGACGAGGCCCCTGTTTGTTATGTGCTTGATGAGTAACAGCAGAGCCTGGTGAGGAGAGACGTGTTTGACGAGATCACAAATTAACAGCAGCAGATGTTCACATGTAGCAGGACTGTGGTGTTTAGAGAGCAGGGGTTGATTCTGTTAGCGTGTGCTCTGCCGATGCTCAGATAAAGTGTGTGTGTGCTGAGGTGGAGCTGCCTTAAACAAGTCATTTAATTCAGAGCATGTATGTGGAGAAGCTGGGAGCGAGCGGAGCGATGCACCACGGGGCTGCACAAATCTCAAAGCTCGTTCTCATTCTCAGCTTCTAGCCTGGCTGGTTTTTAATCCAGGTGTAAGTTTGTCTTCTGTGATGTAGCTTCTGGTTCATCATGAAATGTCTGTTTAAAATGAACCAGCAGCTTTACAATCCCCTATAGAACATGTCTGGTTCTATCCGTGGGATATTTTTAACCTCAGAACCACAGAGACGCGTTGGCTGGGTGTAATTAAAGACACATTTATAAAGCGTAGACATGTGAGTCATACAGTGTAACCCACGCTCGCAGCTCTCACTCGGTGCACATCAGGTGTCATTCAGAGAGAAAGCTGCAGTTTGTGCCTCTACTACAGTGGCAAGAAAAAGTATGTGAACCTTTTAGAGTATTAATAAATATAATGTACCTAAATTAATAACACAAAACAATTCTGATCTTTCATGTTTATCAGGAGTAACCATAAAAACCTCATATTGAGGACCCACTTATTGGCAGCAATAACCTCAACCAGGTGCTTATGTAGCTGTGGGTCAGACCTGCACATCGTTCAGGAGGAATTTAGCCCATTCTTCCTGCAGAACTGCTTTAGCTCTCTTACAACGTCACTTGCAATTTGCAGCTAAATTTGTGACTCACATAATCTACTTTCATGCAAATGCTAGAGTCTTGTGTTATTTCCTTTAATTAGTTAAGCAAGTTAAAATTAATACAAGTGAAAATGAGCTCGTGCTGCAAGTTTGATTTACAACATTTGTAAAATTGGCTCTGGTAAGTGTGAAAATAGTCATATGAACATCTATAATAATTGTAATCGAGTGAGGAAGTTGAGTCCAATAAGCTCAGATTTGCTCTGATTAGGAAAATGAGGCCCAAACATTAACAATGATTCATCATTTTTCTTAGCAGGATTCTCAAAATCCCTTTAAAACAGCAATGTGCTTATCACCGTATGTGGGAGCTTTTATTTTTCTCTGCATGTGGGTTTAAATTTAACATTTAGAGCTCTAGATAGCACTAGATTCAGGCCATTTAAGTAAATGTCTGTTGTAGCCACAGACGTATTAGAGTTGTAAGTGTACAGTGATTTAACAGTGAAAAGAGAAGACGTGTGTTTAAGCTGCTCAGCTGGTTCATTCAAATTCTGTGGCCAATGCAGGTGAGACACACACACACACAGCAGGAAAGGCAGGACGGTCACGACACCTTGCAAATAGATGCATAATCACCAGAGCAGGTGATCTTCCTCACGTAATGAGTGATTCATGCACGACGTCGCGTCACTTTCAGTGCATCTCTAGTATCACGTTTAAAAATAGTCATGTTGAATTAAGGTGTTGAGGATTATGTGAAGCACCACGTTGAATTTAATCTGCTCTACAGTAAAATGTTAGAAAATGAGACTAGAGCTGTAAACCGAATAATTAAACGGAAGATATTTCCAGTATGAGCAGTTTATTTACTGGTATCTAATTTGTAAAATACATATCTTTGTGGTTTGGATAAGACATTTAAAAATACCACATTTAAATACCAAACTGGTAACAGAAAATAATTAATGAACAGTGACAATCATTAGTGCAGTAAATCGAATGTATTCAATCATTTCATTTTTACAAGGTGTTGATCTGTCAGGCTCATTGTACATTGTACCACCAGGTTTAAGAATAAAACACGAGGAGTTAATATTAATATTATATTCAGATTTAGTTTCATTGTCCCTCATTAAAGACAAACTAAACCTGTCCCTCTGTCTCACGCTTGCATTGCGACAATTATAAAACTAGTTGGAAGCTGCTTCTGGCTCCGTGTTAGAGAACGATGTACATTAAAAAGGTAATCAATCTGGGGGGCTGCACCCTGACTCGCTGCATCACAACAAACTCCACCAATCGGGCTTCAGCCTCATGCATTTCCATAGTAACAGAGCTTCCTCAGAGGAGGTGGAGACGGCGGTGGGGAGCAGAGGAGGAGAGAGGTGGATGGGGGAGGTAGAGGAGGCGGTGTAGAGAGAAGAGAATTGATTCCTGCTCTTATTTCACTGAGGATTTAAAAAGAACAGCTCCCCTCCTGATCAGGGGCCGGCGTGGATCAGCTGATCACAGGCGGCAGGGAAGGGAGAGGAGTGGAGGGACGGGGTGGAAAGATGCCTGAGCTGGGGGAGACTGTGGGATCAGGATCTGCAGTGTTCCACAGTCCTCTGCCCAGTGGATCAGTGGGGTAGCAGTAGCTTGATGGTTTCTTCTGCAAGGAATACATCAGATTTCTCTCACTTGTGCTTGTTGCGTAACATACAGAAACATTCAGAGGCGATTCTCCGTCCACTCCCCTCCTACTCAGCTGCACCGTTACCAAAACGCAGGTAATCTGGATGATGGCAACATGGACTCTTGCCTGTTGGACTGTGGCTCACACCCGTCCACACTGATGAATATGCAGACGGAGACACGTGAGGTGGAGGGCCTGCATGTGGCTTCTGCTTGAGGTGCAACTTTATGCTTTTTATGATTCATGGTGACGTTGAGATGTGCTGCACATTTGAGAATCTGTGGAAATCAATCATAATAGAGATTATTTTACATAGATACTACTTAAATGTGTTTATTGTTTTGTATCTATTACTTTAAAGTGTTTTAGCAACAGATGCTGGTGATCACTGAATGCATGTACATACAACTTGTTGGCTCGGTTCTTGTCCAGCTGAAGTTCATAGGAGAGTGGTAGAAGTTAAATCTCAACTGGAGTTTTCCAGGAGACTTGTGGGAGACTCTGAAGTGAACTGCAGGAAGGTTTTATGGTCAGAGATCAACATCGATGGTTGTCGGCCTGGATGCTGCGTTGCTTCTTCTGCAGCTTGTGAATGTAGAGCAGCAAAATGTGGAAACGCTTGATGAAAACCTTTTAGTGAGCGAGTTTCCAGAGAGCTGCCGTGTCTAGGTTTACTAAATTGATGGAGGCCTATCCATTGGTCGACTCATTGATTGATTTGAAAACAGAATTTATGGTTTGTAGATATGTCAACGTGCTTTTGTTATGTGGTAAACTTAATATAAATAAATCCATTTTTAGCTTCCAGGACCTTTTCACCTGGGGTACACTGATAATTACGTCGTTATGGTCTTGAAAGCCACCCGTCCACAGTTTCTTCCTACGTGGTTTTTGATTCTCTTTTAATGTTTTGTAGCTCGGGTTGGAACAAACTGCACAGACGACCTATGGAGAAGTGTTTCTGAGGACGATCGCATCTTTTGTTTACTCGGCTCAGATGTGGTGAACGCTGCGGTGTGTTTCAAATCCGTGTTGTGATTATTTAAAGCAGAGACAAATCCCTGTCAGGGGGTCTAGTTAGTGCAGTTATCTCCTCTGTCTCCGCTTCACTGCTGAGGAAGTGAATCACGTGAATCACACTGTGATGTGTGACAAACAGATGGAGCAGGGATGTTTTGTTCAGTTACTACACAGACAGGATGGTATGGTGTACCTGATTATGATTCACTGGCCAATATGTCCTGAGGATTTTAAAGTAGCTTTGATTTCCATGAATAAAACATTACCTAGCATTAATGTGTGTTTCTGTGTGATGTTTGTAATAAGAGGAGTTGTTTTTATTAAATCAGATGAAGATTTATGAAAGTGCAGTAAGTGTCACAGCACTTTAAAAAGGATAATAACGTAGTCAAGACACAAAAGAACAAGCTAATGGGAACAAATAAATTAATGTGAAAGTCGAAGCATAAAGAGGTAACGAGGGACTCGAAGGTCGCATGAGCCAAATAATGTTATTAGGATATAACTGTCTATACCAGCAGGGGGCAGTAGTCCGTATTCGTGATTTAAAAAGGGAAAGCAGAAGAAGACATAGGATGATGGAAATGTACAAACTATAAACGATGGAGCGTCGTTTACTTACTGTTTTCACACCACTCTCGCTCACTACTGACGGTTTATAGCCCGACTAGTGCTGATGATGTGGGACGCCCCACAAAAAACTAGGTTGACAGAGGGTCACACCCCAAACGTTGGTGTTTCTAATGATTTAAAAACTCTGAGAGGCAGGAGGATGCTGATCTGTTTGATTTTAGACTTTAAAATCTGTGGGAGGCAAATTGCATCTGGATAGCACAAAAACATGAACTAATGTACATATATTTGTACCATAAACTGCACAAATCACCAAAGTAACACGTGGAAAATATAATAAATGTTGACTAAACCAAAGTAAAGGGTTAGGATTAATTTATCTAATAATTGGTGTGTGCAAAGGTGGTAGGTGCAGTATTTTACACGCCAACACATGACAGAGCTTCAGTTCCAGCCTTGGTGCTGCACTGAACATGAATGGGCTTAGTGCTTTATTTTGCTTTTTCTTCTGAGGGTTGGTGAAGCAGAAAGTCGGTAACAAGCTGCTTGCAGGCGGTGCCGTGTTTAACAGGCCGGAGCTGCTCTCCTCTGAGTTTGTTGCTTCTCTGGTGCAATTTAGACGTAGGTTTTCCTAAAGGCAGCGTGTTGTCACACTGGGCTTTAACACAGGGCAGCTGGTCCCTCTAAGTGCTGCAGATGAGACTTCACTTCATATACACTTTGTAGAAACCAGTCTTCCTTCACGATTGGCTCCGTTTTATGTTTCTACAGTGATGCCACAGGTCCATTTAACTTCATCAGTTTAATGGGTTAGACGTACACACTGGGAATGCGGGAAAGCTAATTTCCTATGTGCTGTGTTTTTATATCTCTGTGGGAAATTGGCCAAAGGCCCAAGAGATCTTTGCTTAGGGTTGAATTCAGCAGTGGATATTCCCAAAGTAATAAAAGGGAATAGAGCCGTACTCCAGGAGCAGAGAACAAGATGAATATGGAGGTGAAAAGCATTACATCATATCTTCAAGGTATAATTGAAGAGTGTTGTTGTCGGCCAAGTCCAAGCCGTGTTTTCATATTCTAGTTTAAAGGCTGAGTACTCGCTATACTGCAATACACCGAGCTGGTGGTGGATAAAAACCTGTTTCTGTGTTGGATGGATTGATGAGAAATAATCATCAGCATCATGATAATAAATGATCTCATTCATGCAGTAAAACAACAAACATTTGCTGACTGAAGAATTGAACACGAGTCAGAAAAGATTAAAATCAGATCAAACCGTTACCTGTGTGACAAAAGTGTTTTCACTGACCTGTGTAACTGTATTTTAGAAATATAATATTCAGAGTTTGATGCTTAATACAGTCAAAACGTTGGGACAGCGTCACGTTTACCACTGTGTTCATCACTGTTTAACAGATCAGCTTTGCATAGAGCCCAGTCGAGCACATGCACTTTCCATTCTCGACACCACACTGTCACAGAATGAGTAAAGGTGTGGGCTGCAAAACAAAACATCAGCTGAAAGCTGATAAAACGCTCAACTCATCATCTCCTGTAACATCCTCCCTGTTAACCATTCTCGTCCTGTTTGGTTCTTTCTCAGCGAATTCAGACTGCTGCGCTGGATGTGCTGACTCACCCCTATGGAGGCAAAAAAAAAAAAGGAAAGATCATCTTGCTTCGTTCTATTTGTCTGTGCGGCAGCTTTCATCTGTCTCTGTCTCACATTTGCTTCATGAGCATTACTGTGTCTCTATATATAGCATTTCTTCTGTAGGTCAAGGACTTCGAATTGCACAGAATTCAGTCTCAACACCCCCCCGTCCTCCTAGAATAGCAAATACTGTTAACATTACAGTGTCTGTTGAGCAGCTTGGATCTGGTCACTTGTGGTTGATGCACAGCGATGCACTTTTTATTCGTGGAAGTCAGGTGTTGTGGACTGAAGAATATGAATTATTTTAATTTCTGGAAACCCAGATAGCCTACAGTCTATGCTGTTCCTGAACGCCTCACCAGCACTGCTGCTGCTGTGCAGAAAGGTCACTCATGCTACATGTATGGTGTAGTCATCAGGAAATATGTGATATCCTGGAGATTTTTTATAATTTGCAGGTCAGGGAGAATCAGGGAGCTTCAGTTTGACAAGAAAGGACAAATATCTATTATTGTATGATGTAAACATGCATCTCTGCTTTGTTAAACTCAAGTTCCAGTTTAAATGACTGAGAAAAGTTGTATTTGTTTCCTTGTAGTGAAACTAGACGCCTGTGTTTTAGTTGGTGGACTTACAGTACAGCTGCCACACAAACATCACGCTCTGTCGCTACTGTTTGGAGAAGTGGGTGTTGATGCCTGAAGAAAAGATGGCACTGCTGTTTATTAGGGAGTGGGTGAGCTCTGCTACTTAATAGTGATTACTTTGTGGACACAGAGGGAGGTCAGAGAAACACATAGATTAGTATTCAAAGCTTAGACTGAAGTAGCAGTACCACACTATACAAATGTTAGATTATATTTATGTATAAAGGTCTTAAAACATTAATAAATCACAATCTGGAGTGGTATTGAAGGGAAATTGTATTGTATTGACCTATTTTCTTGTTTTATAACAGATAGTAGCTGTCATTTATTGAGGTTACTGTTATTTTATAAAGCAAAACTTGAATTTAGAAAAATACTAATTGAATCATCGAGTCATGTGTAATAGTTATTCAGTTAATATATGACAATATATATTAATATATATATATGAGCAAACTTTAAAGCTGCTATTATCTGTATTTTTATGATAACATATGAAATGACAACATGAAAATAATTTTATAATGTAAAAGGTCCCTTATTGATACAGAGGATTAATGGACTGATGCGGTTCTGCTCAGCTTAATGGATCTATAGAGTACGTTTTAATTGTGTTCTGTCATTTCCTGCATCGTTTTCAGATGAAATACATTTCATAAAATCCTCTGTACACCACCTTCTACCTACAAACAACAAACAGACCCAGTTAGACCCAGACTGGAGCATTTGGAAGTTAAACTGATTCAATGACCCAAATAAATCAGATGGAATATTGGATTTAGATTCATCGTGTGGACACAAACATCACATCAAATGAATGGTCACGCTGCTGGATGTTAAAATAAGTGATAATTGTCATAACTTGTTTCTGCTGCCCTGAAGTATTAAAGTTAATCCAGGTTTAAGGACTAAACCGATATTTATATTATTTAATTTTGATATAGGAAACAACCTGCGACTGCAGGTGTGAAATAAGTTGCACAGTATTCAATAAGTGTGCAGACGAACTCTGTGGATCTAAAAGCTACACTGACCACAACTTCAGAACTGAATCTTCAGTGTGTAGTTGGCGTTGGGATTTAGGTTGCTGGGGGATTTCGGGGATGTTGCTAGGTCAGTGGATTACCTTGTAATAGATCTGTAGGAGGACCGGCTGGACACACACACAGGAAGCGTTGGCTTGTGCACGGGGGATTTAATCCTTGAGACAAACATGCTAACTCCTCCTGTGGGTTGTGACTAACACTAGAGTTGTAACTCTCTTTCTTTCACTCTGTGTTCTTCTCATGCAGGGACGAGTAACGATGACTCCGATCCTCGCTGTGTGAACATGCTGCTCGGGTAGCGAAGCCGTAGAGGAGCAACAACCTCTAATACTCTCTGGAAACACACATCATACACACAGTCGGCCCAATTCAAGCACAACCATGCTGATCAAGGAGTATCGTATCCCGATGCCCATGAGCGTGGAGGAGTACCGCATTGCTCAGCTCTACATGATCCAGGTGAGTGTTTTTCTTCCTTCTGACAGCTTCATTACTTCATTACTCACCTTTAGCTGCTGTTTTTATCCCATGGTCACTTTGTTGGCCAAGTGCATGTGTCTGCACACACAGTGAATGGGACTTCAGTTTCTAGTGGCTCCTAATGTCTTTGCACACAGCACCAATAACAGTGTGTCAGGAGGATAAATGTGGACAAACAGAACTGATGAATAAAAGTGTTAGAAGGTGGCACAGAGATTAAAATCAAGTAGTTCATATGTTGAAGGTTAGAGGCTTCCTTGTCGCAACATGTAACATGTCACGACACATAATGCAACTGACTTACATTATGGTATGGTCCCTGAATGCCTCACACACACACTCCCGATTGCTGCAATACAGCACTTTGCTGTTCTGTTGCTTGAGGTGAAGTGGTGTGAGAGCCTCTCCCACATTCACTGGAGGAGAAACAGCATTTACAACACATTTACATTCAGCCAACGCTGGAGCCTGTGTGAAATAAACATTTAAGTGCAGCTTTGTAAGTTCTGTGTAAAGAGGCAGAGGCGTCTTAGCTCAACACCAACATAGTGCTGGTGGGCTAACGAGTTAACGATGGAGGCAGAGCTGGCGGTTGGGTGTAAACGCTGTTGCTCGTATTCAACCTGTGTGTGTGATTGTCACATAAATGATGTTCATTGCTGTTAGCTATGAAAACACAGGTGGGAAAATACAGAAGTAGCTGTGAACAACATATAATTAACAGCAACAACTTGAAATGACACATTTCAAAGAAGCACAAATAAAAATAATCTCTGAAGAAACTAAAGGTGGTGGAACACACACAGCACCAAACCTAAATTTTATTCTACTGAATAAAGCAGAACCTATTGAAGAACAGTGGATCTGTGGTTCACTTCTTATCGGGAAATTAATTCAGAAGTAAATGAGGACTTTTAGCTCTGTTAGTGGTTCTAATTCAACATATTAACTCCAGATGGTCACATTTTACCAGAAATGGTTCAATTTATTATTAATTAGCAGCATAAATAGTTAATTCATGTTTACTTTTCTTTGTTACTTTGCAAACAGAGTTTGGATGCAGCACAGTCTGTAGCAAGACTCCACTATATATTTAATAAAAATAAAATCAACTAATGAATGATGAAGTGCTAACGAGCCGTCAGTGCATAAATGTCTCTATAGTAACATGATTTTATTTTATTGATTACCAGAATATTTGCTTTTTTATTATAAATAGAATAAATTAAATCAATGATGGATGATTTTTGAAAATTTAAAAAGCTCTATTGTCTGGACTCTAATGAGGCTGGGGTATTGGGTCGGGTCGGTGTGTAAAGTGTCATCATGTCATACACACAGTACCAGAACAGGAGCAGCGAAGAAACGTAGGGTAGAGGGTCACAGGGGCGTGTTGTTCTGCCGACCAGATGGTGCTCCATATGCCTGTGGATTGTGTGTCATTCAATATTTTTGTGCAAATACACACACACACACTTAAAGGTTCATTAATAAAACATTGTCCCATTAGTGATTTTGTTAGGCAAACACATGCAAAGAAGTGAACACACGCTTTAGTCAAATTATTAAAACAGGGAACGTTTTGTTCTTAAGATTAATGCGTTTGATAAAAGCTTTTTACAGCTTATTATTTAGTTTATTTTATTTCTTAGGCTTGAGAGCTCAATGCTGACTTTCTGATTTCTGATTTTTAGTTTGATTTCACTCCTCTAATATTATCCGTTACTGAGTCACCACCTCCTCTATTTAAGGATAAAAATGTGAAGCTCTTGAACTGAAACTGACTCAGGCTTCTCACTCAATATGTTATCTTGTACGTGACTCCTTTTTGCAGAAGCATTTGATTTTTCTAGTTTTTAAGTCTTTTTAAAACAGAAGATGAAAAATGCAACAACTGTAAGACAGATTCTCTGCATCTGGATGTGTGTTTGTGCTTGTTGTCATGCTGCAGGATGAATTTGGGACACATCTGAGCTTATGTGATAGAGTTGTGTATATAAATGCCTAAACAGATTCCTTCTTCTATTGATGAACCCTTTACTTTACTCACATTTCCAACCAAACCTGAGCTCCTACTAAAAAATCCTCCTTGATAATGAACAGTATTACACACACAGACGTACGGACCTCCTCTTGCTCAGCGTCACAGCTGAGAGCCGGGTTGCCGCAGCAACAGTTGACATCAGCTGCAGCGCGGCGGTAGCTGCCATCATTTGTTTGTGATGTGAGCAGGAAGCATTCAAAGAAAGGGAGGGGTAGAGGGAGAAAAGGGAGAGGTGGAGAACAGGCATGATGGTGCAGCCGGCATTACCATGAGGACATTATGTCTAGGTGTCAATACTGGATACAGGTTAGGTGGTATGGCTCCCTCATGCACTGTACAGGAAGAAAAAGGATTTCCACCAGTTAGAATTATTGAACAAGTAAAGCCACAAAGACCAAAGCTGACAATACTTACCTCAAAGCCTAATATGTGGTATTAGTGCCACTGAGCTCTGCTGATGTCTAAAAACTATTAAAGACACATCGCGGACGCACCGGGTGACTTTTTTCTTCATTACTGTGTCGTTACAGATTTCTGCCTTTGTTCTGCAGGGGGAGTAGCCTGTAAACGTAGAGACGTCGAGCAGTATTGACAGCAAAGGTGACGCTGTTAGTTTACAAATGGAAAATAAATGTGCAGAGATATAAAAATACGTTTAAAACCTCTGAGAGCCCGCTTCTGTGGGAGGTGTAGTACCTGATGTCAGATTTATTACCCCTCCAGATAAAGGTCTAAGCATTTTCAGAGTTACTCAAGTACTCAAGTCGCCTGAAAGAGTAAAACCTGCCCCGCCGTGAATGGAAACTGTTATGTGAGATATTTGGTTTTCACTTTTTAAATTTGTTGTTGCAGCATTTTATTTAACCAGTGTCGTGACAGGTTGAAACATGGCTGCTGTGCGTCGCCAGCTACAACCTATGATAAACGGCCGAGTGGCTAACGGCGGGGGGTTGATAATGTTGATGCATGAGGTTCTACTGTTGCTCCAGCAGGACTGAACGTGGACCTGAGGAAGGCAGCTCTGTACCTCTGGTTTATTGTGACCTTGTGGTGTCACATAAATTATTTTGAGACAGCTCGGCCCGGCATAAATGAGACCCTTAGTGAAGCTGGGCCCATTATAATTCCACAGACGTGGTCCACACAGTGTCTGCCGGGCTAGTACTTCTCAAATTGGACATGGGCTCCATGGGTTAGTTTCACCACCTCTCATCAAGTTTCTTCTGTCAGCAACCTAACTGTCCTAACTGTTAGAGAAATTGATGGTTTTTCTAAACTTTATCTTCCTCAGATTCTAACTTTCCATCCAACACCATCATCAGATCAAAATGCATTTATCCCAGTTCTATATGATCAAATACAGCCCGAGTGTCTGGAGTTCAGAGCGGTTAACGGAGGACGAAGCCATAAAGCTTGTTGAGTGAAGTGAAGAAGTACACAGTTCATGCTCACTTATCATGATGGTGCAGCAAAATCAATTTTAATGGTGGTTAAACATCAGCGTTAGCATGTCACTTACACTGTCAGCATGCTGATGGGTTTTAGTGGTTATGCAATAGTTTGGAGCCTGCATCCGTGTTGTTCTAATTATTAATGCAGTTCAGATGTCGTTTTGTTGTTATGATGCAGCAGGATGTGTTAATGTGCAGCCTTGCAGTACAGCTACAGCAGTGGCTGCAGACTCTAACACTTGCCTTCATTCATGCCTCATCAGTTGTGTGTCAGCAGCAGACGCAGCATCCTCTGGTCTAGAAAAGCCACTTTAGTTGCACATCTCAGTAGTTTTTGAGTGTATCAAAGCACTGCGAGCAGCAGAGGTTGAACTGAAGTTTATATTACAATGAGATGGAAACACCAACTCCACTGACTGAATCATCAGTTCCATTTTACCCCTTACGTTACCTTAATATTAAATACTGGTCGGCTTTGACTGTGTGGACGACTGTGCAAGATTTTAGTTTTGACTTAACGTCTTAGAGTCATCGCTGCTTATATTAGGATCCATAAACTTCCTCCGAATTCCCACAATGAAGCTGGACAGTCGACACTTTATCTCTCCGCTCTAAGATGCCTGTTATTGATACAGATCTTCAGCACAGTGCAGCAGAGGGGATATAGTCACGAGGAGGGTAATTTAAAGCCCTCAGCTCCTCACCTAAATTACATTACCTGCTGGATTACAGCAATTTTCCAGCTGTTTGCCTCCTCTGACCTTCATTACTGATATCACCTCACTAAAGTCTCCATGAGTGAGAGCTACGTGTTCAATCTGAGCTCTCATTCTTGACCCCGAGCACCCCACTCTTGCTGTTAATAATGATCACGATGAGTTGTAGCTACATAGTGCTGTCCTCCGACCTGCAGCACGTTGCAATGGAAGGAATAAAACTGCTTTTTAATCATCACTTTGAGAGCTGAATACATTATGTACAGAATAATTTGAGTCAAACTTCGGACTGTGCTGCGTCATCGCTTCTGGTCACATTTTTTAGTTTGTTGTTATCTTTTATGATTTCTATGCAAAATGATGGACTCATATGTGTATACTTCTTACTCTTTCATGCACTGAGTACTATGAAGATAGTTGTGTTGTGGGTTTATAAGCTAACACTGTCCCAGAATAACAGGAGGCATCAGCCGTCCAGGATGATGGAGACAGGAGCCATGTGTAGGTGGAGCAGAGCTTTAATTGGACAATATAGGAGGGGAAGGAGGATGACGTGTGTCAGGGAACCAGAGCTGAGTTTAATATAGTTTAAATTTGAAGTAAAAAAGGTGAAGAAGTACAAAGAAATACACAAAGCTAATACAGAACAACACAAAATAATTAAAGAGACACAAAACAAGCCCAAAGAGCCTCTTTCATTATGTGCATATTGCTTCTATGTGCAAGTACAAGACATCTACTCTGAGTATTTTACCATAAAACCTATTTCACCGCTGTAAGACAACATCATTCTATCTAAAATCAATCACTTTCTCATGAGTTTCATCAGACCCTGTTTCCACTTCCTCGCAGAAAAAGAGCCGAGAGGAAAGTTGCGGCGAGGGCAGCGGGGTGGAGATCCTGGAGAACAAGCCGTACGAGGACGGCCCCGGAGGCTCGGGTCAGTACACGCACAAGGTGTATCACATCGGCAAACACATCCCATCCTGGTTCTGTGCCATCCTGCCTCAAGCTGCCCTTCGAGTGGAGGAGGAGTCCTGGAACGCCTACCCCTACACACGGACCCGGTGAGACAGTCATTAAAACCTCAATGACTTAATTAATACCTGATTTAATGAGTAGAATAGTTTTAATGAACTATTATTTCATCTCATTAGTTTAATTATTAATCATACAGAGAGACAAAAAGTGTCCAGAGTTACAAGAAACTATTGTAAATTAACCAAAAAGAGACGCTAGCACATGAAAATAGACACAAAATGATCCCAAAGAGGAGAAAACAGCAGCAGCAGCTTCCTTAAACTTGAACTTCAGAGACTCCAGTAGTTTAACAGACTGTAGTCTTCATGTTTAGGAGGAATTTTAACAAGATAAGAAAAATGGAAAATAAAACATTTTGGTCTGACTTTGAGGAAAAACACTAAAATCAAAGTCTCTGGAAAAACGTTTGCTTCAAACTTCCATTACTTTAAGTGTTTTTCGGCAGCTGGTATCATTTACAGAAGACACACTGACCTCTCAGTGATAAAATGTTAATGGTTTTTATAAAACACCTCCACATTTGATGAATGAAATAACATTTGCTTCATATTGCTGATGGAGCCTTTTTTATTTGGAACCATTTCTGCTGAGTAGTCGTTCACTGCACACGCTGTCGCCAACTCTTGACAACTTGTTAAACGTGTCTGAGAAAGTTCAGCTTCTCTCTCACACCACCGACATCGGATGTACTTGGCAGCAGGTTGGTGCAGCTGAAGCTCTGAGATCAGGACTTTATATAACGTCTGCAGGCAGCTCTTCTAATATACAGCTTTTCCACTGAGATAAATTATTTCCATAAGACTAAAGGATGTAGGGCGGGGCTTTGGGGAGAAGCATTTCTCCTTTTTAAATCATTTTTCTTTTTCATTTCTCAGATACACTTGTCCCTTTGTGGAGAAATTCTCTATAGACATTGAGACCTATTATAAACCAGACACTGGAAATCAAGTGGATGTCTTCAACATGTCTTCTGCTGAAAAGAGACAGAGGACTGTAGGTATGTGTCTGGTTGGTCGATCAAACATCAAACACACACAGTGATATCTTAGTGAACATACAGACGACGAGTGATGAGCGTAAGATCTTGTGTTGAGCCTCTGAATATTAAAATTCACACACATTTGGAGGCATGATATCACGTTTGCATTTAATCCTTCTGCACTCCCTGTAGACCCCATAGACATAGTAAAGGACTACATCGCTCCTCATGAGTACCTGGCAGAGGAAGACCCGAAGCTGTATCAGTCAGTCAAGACCAAACGGGGACCACTGTCAGAGGACTGGATCGAGGAGATTAACCAGACTCTTGGTCAGACCCCCGTCATGTGTGCTTACAAGCTCTGTAAAGTGGAGTTCAGATATTGGGGCATGCAGTCCAAGATCGAACGCTTCATACACGATGTGGGTAGGTGCAGTGTGGCAGAAGGTGTGTGTGTGTTTATCATACTGTATATATGTATTTATACTGTAGACAACCTTGAAAGGTCTGGAATAATCCTGAAAAGCAAGCACTAATACTAATAAGTTCAGAGTAGAGATGTCCCAAGCTGATTAGACGACATATTCCTGTCTTTGTTTACATGTTCGTGTGGTCAATCAGAAAACAGAGGTTACCTTTACATTGATTGATGTAAATTAATTAATTGATTGACGCTGATTAATTAGGTATCAGGTAAAAACAGACATTGGAAAAGAAATGAGCACAGTTCACATGAGGGAAAGTAAGAGACAGGTAACACTAATAAACAAACTGGTTTAAAATGTAGAAAGTGTTTGTGAGTCGGGAGCAGAGAGAAGTGTCTGGCTCCGTAAGATAACAGAGCAGTCTGGATTAATTTCCTGCCAGCGTTCGGGCTGATCTGTTTCCCCTCTGCAACATAACACTCTGTATACACTCCTGCAGCGCTCCGCTCACTCTCACTGCATCAGTTCCCAGGCTGGTGAAGCAGCAGCTGCTCCGTCTTCACAGCGTTCTCACTTTCCTCATGTTTTTCTCACTCTCGTGCTGTCGTGAAGCTGTTTTTATCCAAATATCCTCTGTAGTTACTTACTGGAGGCTTTTATTCTGAAATATTTTCTTCACCTTCATGTGAACATCATTACACATCAGCTCTAACAGAGACGAGCCTTATTCTAGACTGAGCTGAAGCTTTGTTAATAATCTCTTAAGCAATTTTCACTCATTTCAACTCGTTTTCACTGGTTATTTGTCTGTTTGCTAATTTTAGACTTTTATTGTCAGGTTCAGGGTTTTACAACCAGCTGTCATTAGTGGAATCAATGAAGTGGAAAGCATTGATTAACAGTTAATATCCTGGGACAGATCGTCTCGTTGACACGATCCACAGCATCGGGCTTTATGACTTTTTATGTGAATTGTATTTTCATACGTAAATAACCTTTTTTTAAATAGCTATTGTAATCAAACGATCCTCTGTTTGTCCTTTTAAAGTGATACTAAGGACCACCGATGGAAGAAATGTACAAAACCTTTATGATATATCCTTTGATTTGTGTCAAGGAAACAAAGGGTTCCTCATTAAAATAAATTCACACGTCAGTAAATTCTTGTTAATGTGCTTCCAGGGCTTCGTAAAGTGATGGTGCGAGCCCATCGGCAGGCGTGGTGCTGGCAGGACGAGTGGTACGGCCTGACCATAGAGGACATCAGGCAGCTGGAGCTGGAGACTCAGCTGGCTTTGGCTAAGAAGATGGCCCAGTACAGCCTCAACGAGGAGGGGGGCGCGGAGACCAACGGCTCCTCCGCCAGCCAGGACCAGGAGCAGGGAGCTGAGGCTGTGGGATCGGCTGCAGAGACGGCAGCAGGAGGAGCAGGAGGAGGGAAGCTGGGGGACTCACTGGAGTCACGAGGGGAGCTCACCAAGCAGTGGTCAACATCCTCTAAATCCTCCAACAGGTCGTCTAAGAGGGGAGGTGAGCATCGTGTTTTTATTGTTTTAAATTACAGAGAGATAAAAGGCAAACTGAAAATGTTCCTGTGATTAATGAGAGTTATTGAGCTGTTTGTGTTGATGTTTTATAACGGCACATATCACAGCACATTTCTCTTCTGTCTTCACGTTGGATTTTATGTAAATTCTAACAGGAGCGCGTCCTTGTTGTTTCCAGTGAAGGTGATCCATTAGTCCCACTTTGTAGAACCCATTATTCTTATTTGCCTCTTAATGCTGCTTCTTCTTCGTCCTTGCAGATCTCAGAAACTAAATTGTCACTTTGCATTGAACATGCAGTATACTTTATATCATACGTTCTCCCAAACTTGTGTGAATCCTTTTACATGCATACATGGATATGTAAACACAGTCAGAATCACTATCCTCCCCTTTAATTTCATGTGATTATTATAAGTAATCGGTCGTCTGGAGACGTCTCAGAGCCTCGTGTGTTTTGGGTGTTTACAGGTAGTCCGTCTCATCAGAGCATTTCTGAGTGGAGGATGCAGAGCATCGCCCGAGACTCAGAGGACAGTACAGATGATGAATTCTTTGATGCACATGGTAAACTATAATGCATAAAATACAGTACGTTCCCCTTGGTGTGACTTTAGCCACAGGGTTTTTATATCTGAGCTTTTCTGTGTGCTGCAGAGGATTTTTCTGACAACGAGGAGATGTTTCCCAAGGAGATCACCAAATGGAGCTCCAACGATCTGATGGACAAAATAGAAACTATAGAGGTGGATGAAGCACAAGGTCGGTGTGTTTCAGTTCAACCACATCTTCAGACAGAAGCTCACCCATAGATGTTTTCTTTAAGAATCATGAGTGAACGAGTTCTGTATTTACAGGAGCTTTGTATCAGGAGTTGGGCGGGGAGTTTGCGGTGATGCCTAACGAGGAGACGCAGATGGAGGTACAGCTTCTTCACTGTTTTCTCATCATTTTCCAATTTCATCTCTTACCAACGCCTGTAATTACCATTAATAGCTTGTAGATAATACTTGTCCTGCTAAATTAACTTTCAGTCATCTGCTAGTGTAGTGAAATGAGGTTCCTCTCCCCACTGTTGGCGTCAGCTGAGTTTTATTTCCTCAGAAGTTAGAAGATAATGACTTTCCCCATTTACACTGTGTTATTCCTCATGCAGGAGTGTTCGTCTCAGCAGTGTCTCCAGCCGTCCAAAATCCACGTCCTGGTTCTGGTCCTGCACGGAGGAAACATTCTGGACACCGGCTCTGGTACGACAGCAACTGCATGCTGCAACATCTTCATCATGAAGCATGTCTTTATGTAATCAATTCATAGTTTATGTGAAAAATACTCAAGTTCTGGGAGCTAAAGGTAACTTAATAGATTCAGTAATGAAGGAGAATTCAAGATGAATAACAGGAGGAAGGAAACAAACACCTCTACCATATAAACTGTGGTTTATTGTCAGGTAATCTGTGGTAATTTTACCTGTTTCGGATAAATCATTACTTAGAAACATTGATCTAGGGTCATATTCTGCTTTTGTTTGGCTGCAGGTGAACAGAACAGCAAACAGGCAGATGTAAACACACTGAATGGGGCTTTTGAGACCGTGATGAGGGTCCATTATCCTACAGCGCTGGGCCGCATCGCCATCCGGATGGTCCCCTGTCCCGCTGTGTGTGTCGACGCATTCTCCCTGGTCTCCAAGTGAGAGATTCTCTTGAGTATTCAACAGCGTTTAATCTGCTGTAATGTCTGCACAACAGACACTAAACACAGGTGTCCTTTCTGCTCTGCAGTCTAAGCCCCTACAGCTATGATGAGGGCTGCCTGTCGAGCAGTCAGGACCACATCCCGCTGGCTGCTCTTCCTCTTCTGGCTACTTCTGCACCTCAATATCAAGACGCAGTGGCAACGGTCATCCTACGAGCCAATCAGGTGTACAGTGACTTCATCAAGTCTTTAGAAGGAGCATCATTTAACGGGCAGGTCGGTGTTCGTTTAAAGGAGCATACGTCCACAGATTTAAGGTGATGCATGTTCAGATTGAGCTGATTTGTTTGTGTGGATTCATGTTTCTAATGCAGGTGTGTGTTATCGGGGACTGTGTTGGAGGTATCCTGGGATTTGATGCTCTGTGCAGCAGCTCTGTGACCGTGTCAGAAAGCCAAAACAGCAGCAGACGCGGGAGTGCCATCAGTGTACAGGTACCAGTCTCAACACTCAGAGGGGAATTTAATGTGGATGTCATTGGAGATGGAGGAACACCACAGTCTAGATGAGATGTTTCAGTCCGGAACAAAGTGGTGATTGACTCTAAATATTTTTACATATCAAGTCTGACCCTGTTCTTTTTGTTCTCTTCTCTCAGGACACAGACCTTCTCTCTCCAGGTATCGTCATAAACAGCGTGTCTCCTTCCTCTCCGTCCCTCGAAAGAAGTCGGCATCTCAGTCGCAGCAACATCGACATTCCTCGCTGCTCAGGTCCCGACGACCCAAAGAAACAGCTTCCACGAAAGCGCAGCGACTCGTCGACGTACGAGCTAGACACCATCAAGCACCACCAGGCCTTCCTGTCCAGGTGAGGTCAGAGTCCTGATGATGTCAGCTGTTTGTATGTATAGGAATGATCGTATCCAAACTCTGAAACACTGATCTGGGTTCATCTTGAGAGGACTTGCAGCATTTCTATCATCTAATGGGTCCAGGAAACTGACCCTAAGACTCTGTGTCTGTAAAGTTAGGTGCAGGACGTAAGGTGGCCCCCACGTTGGCCACATGACCACAGAAACCTGCAGAACTGAGTTTGTGTGATTCAGAAAATACCAACTAGGTGATTAGATGTCGACATTCATCGTGGAACTCACTCATTCCTTCTGATAGCAGCACAAAAAACATCTGCCTGTAGATGTAGCTTGATGTTTCTGTTTGTTTGATTCATCTGTGCAGTCTTCACTCCAGCGTGCTCCACGGGGAGCCCGGATCACGACGCTCCAGCAACAGCACCATGTTGGAGGGAGGCTCATTGGGAAAGTTCGACTTTGAGGTGACGGACTTCTTCGTCTTCGGCTCTCCCCTGGGGCTGGTGCTCGCACTGAGGAAGACTGTGGTGCCCTCGTTAGATGGTGAGGAAGCTTTTCTCCCTGCTTCTGCAGCTTCATTCTGGTTTATTCTCTGATAATTTTCCTTTTGCCCTGTACACCCGTCTCATTCTCCGTCTGTTGTCTCTTTTTCCGTGCTGCAGTATCGGCTCTGCGTCCAGCCTGTCAGCAGGTCTACAACCTATTTCATCCAGCCGACCCCTCGGCCTCGCGCCTCGAGCCTCTCCTGGAGAAGAGGTTCCACCTGCTGCCTCCTTTTAGTGTCCCCCGCTACCAGCGCTTTCCTCTGGGTGATGGACTCTCAGCTCTCTTGGGTGAGTCCCAACACTCACGTATCCTGATCATAATTCATGTTTCTGCAGCACATATGCTTGAGTTTTTGCTGTTCATGAGTCATCCAGGCTTATGTCTCTTTCTTCTGCCTAGTTGATACCATGCAGAGTAACCCTCAGCTTCTGTTGGAGTCTGGCGGTGGAGTCTCCCACCGCTGCCTGGAAAACACCGTCAGCGAGACCTCGATCCCTGTGCCCGTCCTCAACACACAGACCTCGCAGCTCCACATGGACAGTGTGTATCTGTCAGCTGCTTCTCTCTTCCTCTTTTGTTTCACCTGATTTAATCCTGTTCTGTCTTTAGTCCAGATGTGTTAGTTATTGCAGGTTTTATTCTTCATCCTTCCTTTTCCCTGTTGTCATTAAAGAATTTGACTCCCTTCTGTCTCCACAGCGGATCCTCTTCACTCACATAGTTTAGTCGATGGCCAGTACCCCTCGTCCACATCACCAGGGGTCCCTCACCTTCGCTGCAATCGCAGGGCCAGTGAGGCCAGCTTAGCCAGTCAGGTGTCGGGCTTAGCCGACTCTTACACTGCCTCCAACATCGCCACGAGTAAGTTAACCTCTAACCTCTAGCCTAAGTGTGTGACCTGTTTTCAAGCTGATGATTCATTTGTTGACGTTGTCATTTCCTCCCTCCAAACGTGCCCCTCAGCTCACAGACTCAGCCTGAGTAAAAGGCCCAGGCTGCTATACCAGCTGGTTCTACCCTACCATAAATTTGCTTCTCACAACTCGTCACCTCGGTTGCGCAAAAAAACCCGTCAGGTGTTCCCGAGACCCAACGGTGTGGAGTCTGAGCAGAGCTCGGACGTTAGCTCTAACATGACCTCTGACCTCACAGATGTCACCTCTGACATCAGCTCGATCCCCCCGTCATTTGGGGCACTGAAGAACATAGAGCAAGGTACACTGGGAGTTGTAGTAAGAGGACATGAGGGAAGGATGCTAGTCTCCAGATTTTTCCTTCCTCCTTTGGGATCTTCCTCTTTCACATAGTCCTTCAGTGGTGGAACCACTTCAGAGACCTGTAATCCTTCGGTTCAGTTTCATGAGAACCACTTCTGGGCTTTATTTACAAAACTACTGGGACAAGTTTCTCATAGACTCTGAACTTTTCTCTTGTGTGTTTCTTAACTGTATTGATTTGTAGTTTGGAGTTTGCAGTGCCTTCTAGTCTAGTGCCTCGTGTCACTTCCTCCGGTTGATGATCATCCTGAACTGTTTGTGCGTACATGAGCAGTGGAAACCAATAAATTACAACAGTAGATGCTTACTAAACTCGGTGTTTGTCTCTTTGTCCTCGTTCCCTCCCTGTTGTAGTTGCTTCTCGGTGGTGGGGCAGTAAGAGGATGGACTATGCTCTTTACTGTCCTGACGCTCTGACAGCATTTCCAACAGTGGCTCTGCCTCATCTCTTCCATGCCTCCTACTGGGAGTCTACAGATGTCGTGTCTTTCCTGCTCAGACAGGTACACAGCAGGAGTCTTTCTTATCTTTTGTGTGCAATGACTGCACAATTAATGTCCTGTCCAGTATGTAAAAATTGATCTTGGGTATTTATTTGAAAGTAATTTTCTTTGCAGGTGATGAGACATGAGAACTCCAGTATTTTGGAGCTGGATGGTAAAGAAGTGTCTGAGTTCACGCCGTCCAAACCTCGAGAAAAGTGGCTACGCAAGAGGACTCATGTTAAAATCAGAGTAAGAGCTCTCTTTGCTCTCGACATACAATAACATATTTTTAACTGCTTCCTATTTAGTTGTGTTTCACACTGTAAATAAAAAATCATTTATATTCAAGCTGTAATTTTAGTTAAAATACTTTACTCTAAGTAAACATAATAATAATAAAAGTTTACTTTGTAAGACAGAAGAAGTTGAAATAAAAAAGTAAATTTGAGAAAAGACAATTAGTCATGTTCTGAAAAATCTGATCTGACTTCCTGTTTTGTCGTATCCTGTGTGTCAGAACGTGACAGCTAATCACCGTGTGAATGACGCTGTGTTCACGGAGGACGGAGCCCAGGCGGTGACGGGACGTTTCATGTACGGCCCCCTGGACATGGTCACTCTTACTGGAGAGAAGGTAACGACACATTCACCTGTGATGAACTAATAAAATCACGTCAGCCACCGCGTCATTAAAGCATTTTTTTATTTTTTTTTGCCTTCAGATTGACATCCACATCATGACTCAGCCTCCCTCTGGAGAATGGGTTTACTTTGACACAGAACTCACCAACAGCAGCGGTCGTGTCTCTTACAATATACCTGAGAACAAAAGGCTTGGTATCGGGGTGTATCCTGTCAAAATGGTGGTCAGGTATGTTAAACCTGCAGTTTATAATTCAATTTATTTAATCCCAGAGAGAATTGGCTTTGTCCTGTTACAGCTGCTCTCTCTTCATATCTCCATGTTTCTCTCTACCAGGGGCGACCACACATTTGCAGACAGCTATCTTACTATCGTACCACGGGGAACAGAGTTTGTGGTATTCAGTATTGACGGGTCATTTGCTGCCAGCGTGTCCATAATGGGCAGTGACCCCAAGGTTCGAGCTGGAGCTGTGGACGTAGTGAGGTAAGGATCATACTCCAACTCTCTGGAGTGATTCTGGAGTAATATACAAATACTAGTGATTATTATAGGTTGTTACTTATACACTTTTAATAGTTTGTATATTTTGCAGGTACTGGCAGGACTTGGGGTATTTGATAGTATACGTAACAGGACGTCCTGACATGCAGAAGCAGCGTGTGGTGGCGTGGCTCTCGCAGCATAACTTTCCTCACGGCATTGTCTCGTTTTGTGACGGGCTGGTTCACGACCCGCTCCGACACAAGGCCAACTTCCTCAAATCCCTCCTCGGCGAGGTAAGAATGCCAGCGGTTGAGGTAAAATAGAAACAGAATCACTGAAGCCTTTAAAACCTGACACTTCTCCTTTATTAGGCCCATATGAGGATCTTTGCTGCTTACGGCTCCACTAAAGACATCTCAGTGTACACGTCTATCGGCCTGCCTCCGTCCCATATCTACATCGTGGGAAGGCCCACGAAGAAAATGCAAAACCAGTGCCAGGTGAAAAATATTTCATGTTTCAATGCAATTAAATTGTAAAACTTGTTTTGCAGTTTCGTCAGCTGTTTTCAGTAGGCCTCAAAATCTGTTTGGTGTTTGAGCTCAGCTATGGCACAGGTTTTCTAGCATAAGGCTTGATGCACCCAAACTAATTGATTGTGTTTTACTTCCAGTTCATCCCAGATGGCTATGCTTCCCACCTGTCCCAGCTGGAGTACAACCAGCGGTCTCATCCTGCCAAGTCCGCCAGCACCCGCATGGTCCTCCGTAAGGGCAGCTTTGCTCTGGGTGCAACAGGAGGAGACTTCCTCCGCAAACGCAACCACTTGTTTCGCACCATCTCATCCCAGCAGCCTGGAGGGGCCGGGACCGGCTCCTCCAACCAGCCGGGACGGCCTGAGCGCACGCTGAGCCAGTGCGACATGGAGCGAGAACGAGTCGGTCACTCTGCAGCAACCCAGAGGAGTATGAGTATAGCTGCTGGGTGCTGGGGCCGCAGCGGGAGCACCAAGGAGGGGAGTGCAGGCCTTAAATAAGGGTTGATATAGAGCTATGGTATTAGTGAAGGACCTGGTCTGAGCCACCATGATCTCTGGACTGGAAGGTAAAGGGTGAAGGAGAAGAAGTGGAGGCAGGGTTTGTGTTTAAGAAATTAGGGGGAAGTATAAAGAAGGATCCATGCAGGGGGAGTGGACTCAGGCCAAGTGGGATCCAGTGAACAAAAGACAGTTCTGTAGCATGACTCTTTTACAGTAACACTTTTCTAGGATACATCACTAATTCTAAAAAGGACGAGGAAGGATGAAATGAAATGTTGTAAGCCTTAAACTAATCTGGTATGATGGGAACCCCTCCCATTCCCAAACACACACATATACAACACATCATCCACACATTCACACGCATGAGCTCAGGACAAACTGCAGAGCAAGATTCATCTTCACACAGTCGAGCACGGGTTCGGAAGTCATGATGAAAACCGTCAGCTCAACGGCACGCTTCAAACACAACACTGCGCAGCAAAGACTGAAAATAAGTAGAGAAATATCAAAAATACACCACAAAAGAAATTCTTCACAACACATTTTCACATTTACCTACAAATGCATACAACTCTGTCTCTAGCATTTCTGCCTCCACCCTAATACAGCAGAGGAGAATGGGATTTTGATTGGGGCGTATTTTCTGCAGAAGAACAAGTAGAATAGAAATAGTCCCTAAGTATTGGTGATAGTGTTTGGCCACACAGTGACAGCATGAAATACTGCAGACACATCATTGACATGTTATCACCTCCAGCTAAACACATTACACTGCGAAATAAAAATTTAACATGGCCGAGACCATACAAACTACACAGTGGGGTTATAAAAGGGTCGGCAACTGCTGCAATTTTAGGGAAATTTGAAAAGACGTTTCAGACAAAACTGAAACCTACCTGCAAATTTATCTTTTGGAAAAAAGAACATGTTAATTTAGGAGGAAAAGTTGTTACATAAATAAGAAAACTAACGTGGTCATTTGGCTCATTTGTACACACATATTTATTACTGCAGATTGAATTGTCATTGTTCAATGATCACCATGAACAGAATCTATTCACCTCTGTTGTATTAGAGTAGAGACACAGATTGATATCTCTAAACCTGATCACACAAAACAAAAAGTGTCTCCGGAGATAAATATTACTGAATTAATAATGATTCTGTTGACCTGTAACAGCTGGATTTGAAACAGTGTCATATATCGGAGAAGGAGCTTTGTCTTGTCTTAGAAAAGTTGTGTTCATCAATGATGTGCTACTTATTCAAAGTATATATAATATACTTATTTTTAAACGTATGTACAGTATATAAACTATACTTACTGAAATACTTGAATAAGTACGTTCTACTTATTCAAATACTCAAATTCCTTCTCCAGTTTTCATTCTAACACATGTAAGACTCTGCAGCATTATCTCTTTCAGTCCAAGGCCTTAATATCCAACAACATAGTCCACAAATGGAACAGAAAGCAGAAAATAGGGCATGCAGCATTTAAGCAACAACTGAACTCTGTACAGTCCACAGCAACAATCCCTTTATAGATTCATCTGCTTGCAATACCTCTGATCCACCTGTTGGTGGTTTTCTGTTTCCCACATGTGCTGCTGCTGATGGGAGAGCGTTCCCCGGAGTTTTTGTTCTTCTTGCTTGTAGGAGGATGGACCTGGTGTTTCTGCTGATGAGCCTATTTTATGTAAGGCTGGACACTCGCAGGGACAAGGGCAGGATTTCCACGTCCTCAGAAACATTCAGTATTTTTAACAAATGCACTGAAGAATGGCCAGATGTGATTCCGCATGAACGTGGAAAAGACTGGATTGATCCTTTTAGTAGTGAATATGTAGGTGGGGAGAAGTTATCGGCAACCTCATTAGAGCAAACATCATTTTACTGAACTGTGTATTTTCATGCAAAAGGCACCTCGCATCTCCAATCCAAATACACAACCTATGTGCACAAACAGTCTGATTTTCTACTGCTGATGTCACCTTCACTCATCAAAGGACAGGCCTGCAAGCTGTCTACAATAATAGCCAGGTGTCCTTATGAACAATGAAGCTGTTGTTGCTTCTTTCCATTCATACTGACTGTTAAAAATGGCTTTCTAATGCACTCCCAGTGTAAGTAACGGGACAACACAGCCTTGTTTTGTTCAAATACATGTACATAAAACTTTAGGAGAAGCAAATTTAAAAAAACATTTTGGTCTTGGTATATCACATTGTCTCTAGACCCTGGAAGTGTTTATACTTGTGTTTCATCTCATAATGCATTGAGAGTAAGAGCTTAAAATGATTTAAATCATAAGCACAGGTTATATCTTTTATCTCCTGTGGTGTTCCCCATGACTTAATTCTAGGACCTATTTTGTTTCCCCATCACTTAGATTGAAAGTGCATTAGGAAGGAGCCATTACAGTCAGCAGGAACAGTAGAAAGAGGTGGCACAAACTGGTTCAGAGTTTAAATGGGCACTTGTTTTAAGACAGACTTGACAATTATGAATTTAAACCCACGAAAGCTTTTAGAGTAAAGATGTTTGGAGTGATTATACCTCTTGTTCACTTAATTTTACAATGCTGTAGTTTTACGCCCAGCTTCCAAACTACACCAGAGTGTCTCTGTTTGCACTCTGTGTGATGTCTTCAATCCACCACAAAAGCCAAATTCTTTCTTTAATACTGTAGTTAATCAACTTTGTAACCTCATTGTTGTTTTTTGCACTAGTTTATGGTGGAAAAATACTGTAGTTACCATCTCATGTTGCTACACATGAACACCTCTGTAGTGCATGACACATTTGTTTCAGGTATAAGGTTTGTGCAGGTAAGCACACATCTGTACATTTTGTTAGGATATGAAAATAATGTAAAGTAAATGTGCCAAACAGTAGATAGAGAAGTGTTTAGATCAGGGGTTTTCTGACAATGTCTGACAATGACACATCTTCCTGCCTGTATATTCTCATATAATTGCTCTTCATATTACATTATTTAGAAGATAAATAATGATTTATGAATTGAAACTACATCTCCCATAATGCTTTGGGAAAAGTGAACTGAAGGCATAATATGTTAGTCATGGAGTCAGTGAGTTGGGCAGTGAGTTACAAGTTAAGGCCTCTTTTTTTAAGTCTTTGTTTACATTTTAGCAAATTTGCACCAATTAAAGTGAACTGAACTAGCTTTAGTTTAAAACTAAAAGAATACTTTAAAATGTGTTGATTCTTAAGCAAATTCTGAATTTTTAAGTAGCATCTCTTACATGATTTGTTGATGGAAATGAACATTTTATGGATGTTTACATGTGATGAACATTGAAGATAATGATTCTCAAACTCTAAGTGTGTTATGTATAGGTTGACTGAGTTATGACTCCTAGGAAGGTTATGATAATTTTTGTTTTTGATATTGTGTCTGTCCCTTTTCACCTCATTCTGTATCTTTGCCTCATGTCTAATGGTTTGAAAACCCCTGATTTAGAGTCTATTGAACCTTTTATTATAACGAGATGGGGATATGTGTACTGAAAGCATTAAGGCTGAATTTTTACTTGGGTTTTGGGGGAAGACTGCACCATTTGAATCTAATGTATAAGAAAGACAAATGAGAAACACAAAGCTTGTACTTGGGCTGTTGCTGAAATCATGGACAATAAGCTATTTTGCAAGTTTATCTTTGCATTCAGTTTCTGTTGTGCTGTGGGGGGGGGGAGCAGGTTTTTGGATGCAAACATATTGTTCCCCTTTAGCCGTTTGGCTGATGAGTTGAATGTCTCTTCATTTGGATCCTGAGTCTGTTCAGGAGTCATAGATGTGTCAGTGTACATACTGTAAAGATGTATATGTAGGACTTATATGGTTGAGAGTTATTTATTTACATAAAGATCATGAAATTTCAGGTGAAATATATTTGAAATATGTAGCATTTTATTTGTCGATTTGCTGGTCATTAAGGCTATGGACCAAGACAGGAAGGGTTTTTTTATTTTTACCAGTGCAATATTATTCTAATTACAGTCAGGCAAAATAACCACGATCACCGCAGATGCACAATTTGCTACAATACTGTACATGTTAATTCAGTCTGAAATCACAAACACCACCTGCAGTCGTGTTTCACACGTCGTGAAAACATTTGTATTCAAGTTACTGTCGACCTCTGCTGTCTCTTTACAACTGCTGAGCATTTTATAGGACTTGCTGTACCTATTTTTCAAACTGGAGTGTTTTACAAAACCTTTGAAATATAACTCGGTACTGTTTTCCTTTCTTTTTTTTCAGTCAGCAGTTGGTGCATGAAAAAGTGAAACCCCATAACGAAGTAGCTTTGTTTAACAAGCTGTTGCATGACGTCATTCAGCCAGATTGGAACTACTTAATCATGCTTAACATTAATAAAACAGTTACGTTGTCCGCTATGTCCTCACTGTTTAATTACTTGTATATATACAACTATATTTGAAATGGTCACTATTATTGACACTTCTGGATAAGGAGTTAGTTTTAGTAATTAACACCAACAATAAAACATTGTGGGACCACTTTCAAATACATAAGTAGTCTATAAGTGGATTATTTGGGCATTTTGAGAAATGTACAAGTTATCCTTTTCTTGATTATTCTCAATTCTTGGTAATAATCAAGAATTAGATTAAAAGATCGATACCACACTCATATCTGATTAAACATAAAGCTGCATCCAGCAGCTAGTTAGCCTAGCTCATCATATCAACTCAAGAGAAATGGATAGCCTGTGAAAATTTAAAATACTCCTGTCAGTACTCCTAAAGTGGTCTTAATTACACAACATGATTTTAACCAGTACATACAGTGGCAAAAAAATATGTGAACCTTTTGAAATTTGATTGTTTTCTGCATTACTTTGTCACAAAATGGGATCTATTCTTCATCTCAGTTAAGAGTATTAACAAAGATAATGTGCAGCTCTACTGGGTTGAGGTCTGGGCTCTGACTTGGCCCATCCAAGATGAGGGTTTAGTTTTTCTGAAGCCATTTTGTTGTCAATCACTGCAAGCTGGCCAGGCCCTGATGCAGCAAAGCAGCCCCAGATCATGATGTTTCCTCCCCCATACTTCACTGTTGGGATGATGTTTTCATGATGATATGTAGTGACCTTTTTACACCAGATGTAGAGCTGTGAGTTCTCTCCAAATAGTTTAATCTTAGTTTCATCAGTCGAAAAACATTTTGTCAATACTGCTGTGCAGTGTCAATGTGCTCTTTGGCAAACTTCAGGCCGCAGTAATTTAGTTTTAATTTCACTTTTTAGTAAGCAGCAGCTTCCTTCATGGTGTCCTCCCATAGACACCCTGCGTGTTCAATGTTTTACCTACTGTAGACTCATGAACACAGATGTTAACCAGTTCCAATGATGCCTTCAAATCTTTGTCTGTCACTCAGAGTTGCGTCTTTACCTCATTAATGAGTGTTTGTTGTGCTCTTGGGGTTATTTTGACTAGCCGTCCACGTCTTGGTAGAGTAGCCACAGTCCCAAAGTGTCTCCTTTTGTTTTTTATACACCCTATATAAATGGTAATTTTAATGATAAAGGTAATTGTTGACCTATGGTAGGTGGATTTTGCTACTTTTGGATAGTGCTAGCTGTTTTCCTTGTTACCATTCTTTATGCCAAGCTAGGCTAATCGACTCATGACTGTAGTTCAATTTTTAAACTAGTGTGGAGACACAAGTATGATACAAGTGTAGTCCAAGAATCGGGTACATAACCCACCATAAAACTGTTAAAAACAAATCTAACATGTCAGTGAGCGTTCACAGAATAAATAAAAGTAAATAATTAAGAAAAAACATGTACAGTAACAAGAAGTAGCATTTCTTTATTATGGCAAATGAAAAGTCATCTGTTGTTGTAATAACTGTATTGGACACTCTCTCCTTTCTCTTTGATTATAGTGCCCTCAATAGGTCAATGAATGTAATGTATGGTTAGTTCTTTGTTTTATTGTGTCCCAGTCCAACCTGTTTCACATACAGTACCAACAGGAACACACAGTGGCTCATTTTACACACAAACTGGACATGTCCTGTTCACCTCTGAGCTGAAACGAGAGGAAGAACAGGAAGAAAATCCCCCAAATATTGCACAAAATGGCAACAGCTGTTTATAAAATTGGCCATACTGGTGATAAGCTATATCAACTCTATAAAAAATTCATTTATTCACCTTTTTTTGTTGTTGTAGTTCAAAATGAAGCACTTGTGACTCATCACACATACAGAAATCTTGTAAATACACTTCATGGTAGGAGGGAGAGCAAAGACTGTCTGCTCTTTGGTTTTACAGATGGACGGATGGATGACGGGACGCGATGGCAGCCTGTACAGCAGAGAGTTTGAGCAGGGAGACGAGTACAGAGACAGTAAGTCATAAAATCACAGCTGAGCTGAATCAGCTCTTTCATCATGAGTGACCTCCTAAAAGACAGACTGTCACTTCAGTCAACATTATCAGTGAAATCTCATTTTTTTATTTGTGCTTAAAGTGCACGAGGCCGCTTGGGGGTTATTTGTTTGCTAGCTTGTTCCTCTTCCTGGAGTGTACAGCGGAAAGACTTGACTTTATCTGAAAGAGAAGAGAAATCAGTGGTGGTCAATTAAATGAACAGGAAACGAAGACTTGTTTTATTATTCCATTAACAGTCTAAAGCCCCGTTTAGGAATGATATCTGCAACACTGCTGCGTTCATCTGCCTGTTTGTTAACATCATGGCTTTTTGTCATTTCAACACCAGCTGCAGAAGGATTCAGATCCTTTACTTAAGCCGGCATTACCTCATTTTATTTTGGCTCATAGATGATCTAGTGAGAGCCTCTGGGGATCCTCTGACATGACGTCATGCATGTACGTCTAGTTGGTCCAGAACTGACCTTAGCTGCTTTGTTGTGCAGCAGTGTTTCATCAACAGTGTGTAGTAACAGGGTTTTTACAGTTTGGAGATTTATAATACATAGTTGAGCTGAGTCTGTGCTGGTAAATGCAGCATGATTAGTCTAATTACAATTTAATTAAATAAATATGTAGGTGTGTGAACATGATAACCTGTTCTGTACAGTTTGACGTTACAGTAAAAGTGACGATGCTTCTGCAATGTTAATTTGCCCTCACATGAGTGTAAATCAGTGCATGTCTTAGGGCTTAACGTTTGGTGACTGGACCATAGTTTTACCTCTTAGCTCAGTGAGAATGTCAATCTTCTGGTCCAGGATTTGTTCTAGTTGAGTTGCATATGATTCGACATCATAGTCCACCTCCTCTGTCATTTCTAAAAGCACCTTCTCATCTTCCAGCCAGCGGATAGACTCCTGTAAAAGCACATTATGCAGTTAAAGTCCTGATTATACATGTATTTTCTATTTAGATATATAAAAATTATCTGGTTGCCAGTTAAATGAGAAAATTATGTCAGTGTTTCGTAAAGCGTGATCGCCACAGACAGCTGTTCAAATCTGTGAAACACTACAAATTGTACAAATCAGTGATACCTGGAACACAACTCTGTGATCCTCCAGAACCTGCTCCTCCATTTCCACCAGCTGAGAGACCGCTTCATGGAAAGTGAAGAGCTGCGGGGAAACCTCTTCCTCCTAAAGAGCACGACAACTTTACATGACTGACACTGTGGTTTACAGTAAAAGGTCTGCAGCCTGAAATCCAAACACTGTGTAGAAAACAACTGGATGTGCATTAAAAGGACCTTTAAACAGAAGGATGTTTATCTTACGTTCTGTTCGCACAGAAGCTTCAGATCGTCTCTCTGCGGAGAGCTCCCCACGCCCCACTGAGCCTCCAGCACCTCTAGCTGGTTGATGTGTCCTCCCTGATGGCTCTCCATCACTGCTGCAGAGTCCACTGTGAGCTCCTTGACCCTGTCAATGCACATCAGTGCTGCAAGTTAAAATACTGGAGCTGCAGCCGAAGCATCTGAAATAAACTTTCATATTTTAAAAAAGGCTCAGACAATGGAGCTCAGTGATACAGAGCAATAAGATAAGTCAGGGTTTAATGGGTGTTACTGTGGGACATGGACATAAAGGTAAAATTGGAGAGAATAATTGAGATGTAGTGAAGTGACCGTACTCATAAGTAGGGGAGAGCTCAGAGCGACCCCCGCCGCCTCCGCTCTGAGTGAAGGGGATGTCTGAGGGACTTATCCCGAACTCCTTTACTCTGGAAACGAGAGAAACACAGAAGAGGAGACAGGAGGTGGTAATTAGCCTGAGTTTCTCCACTTACTTACAGTGAGGAACAAACTAACAGAGAAAAAACATCAGGATTCTGATCTACCTGTTGGCATATCTCAGCGTGTTTAAGGTGTTTTCACAAGAGGCCATTCCAGGAGAGATGGTTGCAATCTGGGAAACAAACAAAAAACAGATCAATTCATCATGTTGTCACAGTTAATCACATGGTTATGCTGTGTCCTTACCATGCAAGTTCTGGAGTTTTCTCCTATGAAGGAATCCCTCAGCACCTGGGTTAACTTGCTGGCTCTAAATGGAGTGTGAGGTTTGTTTCTGCCCAGGGCTCGAATGCACTCCTGCAAAGGGTAGAGGGACATCATCAGTGGCTGTGTAGAGCACTGACTTCACAGCACAGTAAATAAACAACACTATACATCTGCAGCTTTTTGATCCTAAAATGTGACAAACTGCTGCATTTGTCTGTTCTGTATTATCACTCTGGATTTTGATCTTGCTTGGACAAAACAAATCTACCCTACTTGACCTGATGAGACTGAACAGAATTTGGGGTTCCAGACCAGTTCCTCAACCCCGTATGGACCCAAGATTAACTCTAATGCAGGTATCCGGTGCTGCTTTTATGGAAAAAGAAACCTTTACATAAAGCTGCTGATGCACAGGATACTGACCTTTAATGCCAGCAGGCTCTTGTTGATCTCGGCTCCTTCGAGACGAGTCTGACGGTCGGCACTGGATGTGTCTGCCCCTCTCTCGTTCCCCGCCAGGTCAATTAGGGAAAACTTTCCATGCATCTTCCCCCGTCGACGCAGAATGATTTGAAACACAGCGTGGCTCCGGGAAGAGTGAGCGTTTGCTGAGGTCTGACCAGAAGTCCTGAGAGAGACACAGAAAAACAACCTTCATATTTAGGAACATACAACATTCATTTAGCTAATACTGTATCTAAACAATGATGTTCTCTTATGTTTACCTGCAACTGTTTCCCACTTCGATAAGTTTGAGGACGTCCTCGGTGCACTTCACCTCTCTCTCCTGCAGCCCCACCACCTGCACCTGCTGCTTCCCGTCCTCCAGGACCCGTAACTTAGCTTTGCGGTTTAGTAGGTCAAACACCTTTGATGCAAAAACAAACTGGTTCAGTATTTCACCTCGTGTCTGTACAGCTTCACTGCACCTATCGGGGATTCTATAATGCTTCTTTCTGGGTCATCAGAACACCTTTGGAGCTCAGTCAAGTAGTTAAATCTCAACTCAAATACGTGAAAAATATAAGCTGCAGATATGAAGTATTGAATAAAGTAAAAGGTCACTTGCCTTCCCGCTATAAATCTCAAAAAATGTGGCAAACACTTGCAGATCCAGCTTCTTGTAATTTGGCTTCTTTAACATTAAGAAAACATCTCTGGCTGCACAAAGAAAGAGAAAGAAAAAGCTGAGTCAGACTTACTCAGTCAGAGTAAGCAGCAGTGAAGATAAAGTATAAGGGGAAACTCACCAGACAGCGCATAGATCCCTTTAGAGCAGTCCTGGTTCTTTCCTGAAAAGTCTCCTCCCATCGTCTAAAGGGAAATAGGAGTTGTGACAGGACTCCAGCATTAAAAACATAAACTCTTCTTTAGGTAAAATCAAACCACTCACGTGTGTTTTCCCACTTCCTGTCTGACCATATGCGAAGCAGGTCGCCATTCCCCTCTCAAAAATCGTCTCCACCAGCGGCTGAGCAGTGAACCTGTGAAGAGACGGTTGTTAGCAACACGTCACTGATTTTTGTTCAGTGATGATAGATTAAAAAAATAATAATCACCTGTACACCATTTCATTGGTGGAGTTTTCATCAAAGGCGTAGTCAAACCGGAAGGTTTGGTTCTCCAAGTAGCGCGTCAGGTCAACTTTCTGCTTGGGCTCGTGCACCATCACCACGTCTTTACTGGGAATGGTGATCACATCTAAATCCTTCACCGTCAGTTCTAAAGAGACACAGCAACAGACTCATCTTCTGTTTCTCTGTTCAAGTGTAAACATGCTAGAAAAGTTTATTCACATTTAATGGCAACAAAAATATTTGTCTGGACACGAGTATAGATGTAAAAACAATATTCAGGCTTCTTGGTCCTCGAGATGTTTCTGACTCCCACTCTTGAGGAGCAGATTTGGTTTGTTTTGCCACCAAAACCCCAAATTAACCACTGCTCTCTGTCCAACCACACCTACTACTGTAGATTGTAGATGAAGCTACTCTTACCTTTTTTATTGAGGGGGCGTGCACGTACACATACACATATCCTGTGCTCCTCGATCTGCAAAACAAAAGGTGCAGATAAAATGTTGTTTACGCGTGAATTTAGGACTTTTGTTTGTTTTTTAAATATCGACTTCTGGTGTTCAACGTATGTTTAGTTGATTAAAACTCAAGTATAACAAAAGCTAAACTGCTTTAGCTAAAGATTCGTCCCTTATTTCTAATTAAATGTAATGTAAATGTAGTCTGCAACTTACCGTATCTACTATATAAATATCTTAAAGCTGCTCCTCCAATAACATGTACAAGTGGATGTCTGATGATCAGGACCAGATGTCCTCACATCTCTACTTAATTACTGCATCTGGAAACCTTCATTAACAGCGTCACACATCCTTCTTAGTAGCTTAGGCTGAATCTGGAAACTGGACTCACCATATCATTAGTGGTTAAAGGTCTGTAGTCCAGACTGGCTCTGAAGTCTCTGATCATACACATGATTTCATAGTTTGGTAAATTGACGTCAACCTCCTGCAGCAGAGCAGAAAACAAAAGTGTCAAGTTTTACGTATAAAGTTTTAAATATCTACACTGACCACAGCTAAATAAATATTTTCAGATTAAAACAAATGCAAGGCAAAACAATCTGCAGGAGTTCTGATATGATTTTGATAAACGGACAACCCTGTGTCTTTGCTCCCCACCTGCGCTCTCTTCTCTCGCAGCTCTTGCTGCTGAAGACGTCTCTTCTCTCGTTTTTCCTGCAGTTTCTCCACTTCCTTCACGCAGTTAGATTTTCTTCGTGCTGGAGAAAATAAACGACCAAATAATCAAAATAATCACAATAACAAGCTCTTCATAGCTTTCCTCACTTACAGAAGATGAATTAGGAACAATTTTGATAATGGACTTTCCTTTATTTTCTCTTTCTGTCTTGAAATGTGAGATTTTCATTTGACGTGAGTAATATTTTGCAGATTAATCAATAATAACGATAATAACATTACTTTTTTATTTGGTATGTACTGAGGGCATAAATGTTATCTACTGATAGAAATACATACACAGTTTCCTTACTAACATTAATAACTAACTTATAGTTTTCCAACATTTTAACAAAGAATAACTCTTGTTCTTTTCCAGTGAGCTTCTGTAATCTGGTTCCTTTACTTTTTAATTTCTAAATCGTCATTGGAGGCTGACACCCTGCTCTCGCTCACAAGACAAGACTCTGGGCTTGTTTGCACTAGGGATTGTAAGTTAATCATACCGTTGTTTCCATGGTGTGGTAAAGTATGATATGGCACACCTGTAGTAAACAGTTTAGGTTATCAGTGTTTACTGATGTTTTGACTCTGAATAATAAGATGTGTCCACAATAAAAATACAGAAACACCAGACTTTTAAGTGATTCTACATGATTTAAGTGTTTTGTCTGATTTTTACATACAGTATTTATGCTAATTCTAAAAGCCACAGCAGATCTCTAAAACAAGCGCTGTAGTATGAGTCCACGTCCAGAAGCTGTGAAAGAGCCTTTGAGGCCCTCACTCACAGCTGTGTGGAAGCATGACCTCACTGCCTCCGCCTCTCCAACACACTCTCCGCCAGACAACAACAACAGAGACCAGAGTCCATCAGAGAATAAAACAAACAGCATAACTTCTAGATAACTAATGAATATCCCAGATACAGGTTATGTGTTACCATTCTGCTGCTGTATCAGGGCCTGATTGAGTGCAGGCTGAGGAGTGATGGCGGGTGGAGGAGGCTCTGCAGCCTGGCTGTGCTGGCTGGGACGAGCCCGGGTGGTTCCCACTGCTGCAGCTGAGGAGCACACAGACCAACAATTCACTATATCAAGTTAGCTCCTTAGATTTACATTGTGGGTCGAGGGTGTCCACACATCCAAAGCAAACTACCTCTGTTCTCCCGCGGAGCGTTCTCAGGCTTTGGTATTGCTGTAATCCGCTTGGTCTGAAAATAAAAAGCAAAAACACCATGAACAGAGATTAATATGAACTGATTTCACAGACTCTGTTCAAAAACACTGAACACCTGCAGAATTACAGGGTGAAATTATTTCATTATCAAAAAAATATAATTAAAAAACAAGATATTGATAAGTAAGAACAGCTGGTGAGGAGCAAACCTTGGGGACTTTGCTGGTTTTAGCGACACTGGAGGGAGGAAGCGGAGTCTCAGGACTTTGTGGTATCTCCTCATCAGGAGCAACATCTGGATTTAGGGCGAAGATGCTCTCCAGGTCGATCTGAGGCAGAGAGAATGTGTCAACAGTGATTAGTCTAAAAGAATGAAAGTTAATACAGAACAAAGAAACCTAAAAAACAGCAAAATGACATATCTGTTGTATCTCTGTGAGAGAATCCGTGCACCATGTTTATCAGACCACATTAAAGTACAGGTTCTCAGCTTAATCACGTACCCGTGTGTACACTGAAACAGATCAGTTGTTATAATCGCCTCTTTCTGTGCTGGACATGCAAACAGTCCTTCTCCAATGTGATGTTAATGAAAGTGATGCTGTGAGAGTGAACCAATCACTAAAGTTGTGGGATTCAACTCTATTAAAAACAAAAAGTCCAGCGGAGTTACAGATTGAGCTGATAATTGTCTCTAGGTTCATCACTATCACCGACCTCTTTCACATTGTCATTAGCAATGACAGTGTTGAAAGAATCAAGATGAATTTGATTAAATAAACATGACAAGAAACATCTAAAAACACTATAAACATTTAACATTCATTTGCAATTTTTCACCAGTAAAGTCACATAAATTATTCTCCAGGCACTTTAACAACATCATAGAAGACTAATGAGGGGCAAAGCAATGCGTGAATTCCTCTACATAATAAAGTTAGTGGCTGAAAGCGCAGCTATACCTCTTTCCCTTTGGTGTCCCCGTTTTCAATCCACTCCACTGTCACGCTCTCATTGTCTTCATGCAGTGATGTGACCATCGCTTGGTGTATTCGTCCTGCAGTGCGAGTCATACAGAGAGACGATGTAAAGAGTTGCCTGGCCTGCTCAGCGTCAGGATATATTAGTACATGCTGCCTGAGCTGTAGATCACAGGCAGATGTTAACACATGCAATGAGCCATGAACCTAAGATGCTGCATCTCTGACTGAGAGGATCATTTGCAAATATTTCCATGCAAGAATGTCATTGTTACTATGTTCAATGACAATTTATCACTAAAACAGGGATACTGAGATGCTAAAGGGTGTGGCACAGGGATGATGATAAGACTTTCCCCCCATTATACACTACAGCAGGTGACTGTGACAGCATGCATCACTATTCCAGCAGCAGGCTGTTAGGTTATTTGGATTCTCATCCCCCAGTCACTCATTAAAAACCCATTTTTGTACAGCAAAAAAAAAAACGAGTTTCAACACACGCTATTATTTGTGCAAGTGAGATGAGATGCAGTGAGAGGGGAGAGGCCCCGTGTGTGCATCTTTGCATCCATCCATCCATCACAGGCCACTGCTGGATGATGCAGCGCGGGGTGGTGCGTGCAGCTCGTCGTTTACTGGAGGGGTTTCGGCCATGATGCAGCGGAAAGAGGAGAAAAGGCACCGTAGTGCAGTGCATGTGTCATTTCTCGCTTCAGTCACTGTCGGACATCCGCACAGGTGGACGGACCCGCCCGCCTGGCAGCTCAGCCGGCCAGCGTGCGCCTACTTGACTGACAGTCGACAGCAGCATGGCAATAAAGGGCGATTCTGTAGGTTTTCAGGCTTTAACACTTAATCTGCAGGCTTTAACACGATAACCACACACAAAGGCTGTGGAGAAGATGATGGTGATACAGCAGCTTGCTAACGGTAACGTTAGCTCCTCTCATCCGGACCCGCCGGATGGAGAGCGGTGTCGGTGGGTGAACGTACCGTCGCTCCGTTTTATCTCCACGTAAATACCCACGAAGATCTTCCCGAACATCCCGGCCATCGCTCCCTCTGTGTGATGCTTGTATCTGGTGTGCGCGTCCTGATCCGGTCCAAGTTGCTGGAGAAGCTGCAGCAGAAGCTGAGGTCACTGTCGGTCACTCGCAGGAGAGGAGACGCAGCCGCTGCGCATGCGCGGGTGGTATCGCTCTCAGCACATCTTCTGTCAAATGTTTTATCTATAAATTCATTTTTTAATAAAAAGTAAAAAGAAATAGCAAGTCAGTATTATAAATGTTGTAGTTATTTTAAAATAAGGCAAAAACACAAATTACTTATAATCAGTGGATACAGAAATCAGATTAATCATAATATTCCTCACTGTGTATACACTTTTTGTTTATTTGTCCTAAAGAACCGAGATTTATATTTTGCTCATACAAAAAAGATATTTATATTTGGAAGACGTTTTGAGAAATTAGCTTTGTGTATATGAAATTTGCCCATCAAAAGTACAATGTTTAAAATGTGACATACTGATTGATTGACTGATCTCTAACCTCGATTCTTACAACACGTCCAGTTTGATTTGAAATAAAACTCTCTACATCTTTCCCAAAAAAAAAAAAAAAAAAAGGCAAGTACAAAACAAATGCAGTACAGTCTCAGGCTCAGTTCAGCAAAACGATCCTACATATCCTTGCATTACCTGGGTAAATGTTATGTCCTATTAGTTAATTTTAAAGAAAGCATGCCAGCTTGCCTTTCTTTTTAAGTGCTGTTTTTAGTCACCCGTTTGCTTATCTTTTAAAGTACACCCTACTACACCCCAAATCAGTCTGATTTCAAAGCAAACACCTTGACTTAGTTGTCACTGCTTGTGGTGATACAAGCCTGAGGCCCGTCTGTTGCATTTGACACTGTGAACCACCAGACACACACCTTTAACAAGTGGTTGTCTCTGGTTTTGCACCCTCCTGTCTATGATGAACACAAGCTGTTTTGTCATTTCCTCCGTCTGACACTGAGATTGAAGAGGCATTGTTGTTTTTTTGGCTGACAATCTAGAGTGGGTGTAAAGACACGACCTAAACTCAAGTCTTAAAATGGAAATATACAGAAGCAGAAGGAATACAGTAGTGGAGTAATGGTTTAGTTAGATACAACATGTTGGAAAATAACAGTGAGGGCAGTTGTTGGTAAATTCCCATCATTTAACACAGGATGGCAGCACAGACCAGTTACAGAGCCAACAGAGACAGTGACTGGCACTGAATCTTGGTCAGTGGTTAGTTGCTTTGGTGAGGATGTGCTTTTATAAATAAAAACTAACACAGGTACATTAGGTATCAGAAACTAAATGGCAATGATGATATATATTTTACTGAGTAGCTTAGTCTGTAGCCCTACTGAGTAAAGTATCACTAAACTGCACTATTTTTGCAATATTCACCTGATAACTTGGATTTATTTAAAATACTCCCTATAGTAAAAAATAAACAAACAAACAAACAACCAAAAAAAAAACATTATTCCATTCATGGTTTCCCTGCAATAAATCATTTACATAACAAAAGGTTTTTGTTAGATAATTTGAGGAAAACCAAAACCATTGTGTCTGTCTCTCGATTGCTTTTTGGTTCCTATTGTCCGCACTTACAAATAAGTCATGAATGTTTAATTTCAAATAAAACCTTAAAGGCTATAAAACAAAAGCAACATCTTTATTCTGTGTTCACATTATTTTTCCATTAAATTATATCCTTAATTTTGTTTACACTGAAATGTGGGACTCTTATGAATAACCTATTAACTACTGGCCCAACATTTTTAATTATTTAAACTTTCTTTCTCATCGATCAAGACTCATTTCTGAATGAGTTACATACTACAATACCCATGAGCCTCAGCCTCGGTTGCCATAGAGAAGGGGCGAATCAGAGGAACAAACCAAAGTCAAAACAGAAAAAAAGAAACAGACCCAAAGTCGATATTTAAAAAAAAAAAGGGAACTGATAGAAACTTTTTAATTCGCCAACATCGAGTAACGTTGTATTAACATCGTCACATTTAGCAACCACCATTAGCGCTGTGTGTCACTGTTTGTCGCCGAAAGGCATTTTGGGAGTCGTAGTTAACTGTTTGCTTTTTATATCCGCTGACTTCGACTTGTTAATTGCTGGATCAGGTGTTTTCTTAGTGACAGCAACAGGAGAATTTCACCCAAACCGAAGAGTTTAATATTTACATATGCACCACGGGTACACTGAAATTATTAATTCCACTTTGCTTTTACGAATTATGATTTTCTGCCGAGTGACTTTAATCAAACACATCCATGATGCTGTGACCACAGGTGCGTTCTGTGCTCACGTCCTACAATAATCTTGAATTGTGCAGTCTGTGGCCTTCATTGAGGACTGTGAGGCCTTTCTGTTGTAACCTTAATTATTCCTTGTCACAGTGGGACCAGAGAAGTTGACCGGACACCGGGGATGTTGTTTTACACCGAGAGAAGCTGACGAAGCTGAAGCTAATTGCGGTGAACGGGTCTCGTTGCTCGGCTTCTATACAGGTGAGCACAACATCAACAACTTCTCTCCCTATGAGAACATCAGCTGTACTTTAAGGTTTTTTTTGGTTTGTTTTTGTTTTTTTGCTTTAATTTGTGATTTTGTGGGCTGTAGCAGCTGTCGAGTTTATCTTGTCTTTGTTGTCAAACTGGTGTTAGCAAACCTCCTGTTTTAGCTAACGTTAGCATAACATAACAGAAAGTTAGCTAATTAATTTACTGGCCATATTTTTAAAACTTTATAGTTCTTATTATGGTATATTTCAAACTCCAAAATACTATTATAATATTCAGCTAATAGTTTTATTAAATATATATTTAAGGCTAGCTAACTTGTATCCCGATTAAAAACAAAGATGGCGGCCTCTCATTTACTGTCAACTTGGGAAACAAGTAAACTTTCTAATTAATCGTGTTATGGAGAAATTATTTCAGTTATTTTTGTTCCTTGTGGGTAGAAGAGTCTAAAGGGATTTTGAAAATATCATTAGAGCAATGGAAAGTGCTCAGGTCTTTCCAACATGATAGATTAATTAACTTAATAAAACCGATGGTTCCTAATATATAAGGGACACAAACTGCTGCTGCTGCTTTTCTAGTCAACAAATGAAAAGTACATTTAATGAAGTGCTGGACCCAAGAATAACTTTTAGGTATTAATACAAACATTATGCTACTTTACACTACATCATTTCAGTGGCAAATAATACTAATACTATTACTTTATTGTCTCATTATATTACCTTTTATGTGAAAAGTAACTGTAGTATATGTGATATTTAAAAGTGTACTTACACAAAATAAAACTTTATTATAAAGACTAATTCAGTCTCTCGCAGCCATTTCATTTTATGTCCTGTGCTCAAACTGTTCTTCTGGCATTTCAATCATAGCTGCATAAGATAATCTTTACTTTGTTATATGGCCTAATGATGTTATCCATGTTAAGTGTAAGTGTCTGTTAATATTGTGCCTCAACTGTTTTGCACACTTGAACTTTAAACATATAGCTAATTAGTCAGGTTTTTACTGGTTTTGGGTGTGCAAAGGAAAAAAACTTATGTGGCCTTTAGTGTTGGTGTATTTGAAAAATGTGCATTGTTACACAAATTATTTATTCAATGAAACGATGTTACTAACTTGTTGGATGTAGAGTAAATTCAAACTCCCAGGATACATTCTGAGAAGCGGTTCATTCCACTTCCATATTGATCCAATATAAGTGAATAATCAAGAATCTACTGAAATAAAATAGATTCAGGACTTTGAAGTAAAATTTAGCTTTTTGCAGCGTTTTGGTGTTACATAGACGTGCAGATTACCCAATAATGAAAAGATGCACAGTAGATCATGTACCACAACCCTCCAAAATCGCACTGTAAACTGTGACTGTCAGTGACCAACCATCCATCCACGGAGATGATTGAAGACTGCCTTCTCAGCTTTTTCACATCCCTTTTTTCACTCTTTCATTAATGACACATTTTGTTTTCATCTGCCTCTACAAACACCAACAGACACATCCTCTTGCTACCCATCAGTCCATCTGGTCCCTGAGGTGTTAGCCATCACTGTCTCTTGTTTCCCCAGCAACCACAGCCTCCTCGTCAGACTTTTTCTTGTTTGCTTTGGTTCCTAGAGGATTAAATAAATGGGTGTCGTCTCAGAGTTTGGAAGCTACAGTGAAAACAAATTAGAGCTGCAGTTCATCAGTTAATGCTCTCAATCAAAACATTCTAGTAGTATTCACTGCTTTTGTTATTAGAGAAAACAAAATAAGCTGACGTTACCTTGGGTTTTATTTCAGATAGGCAAAAAAGCTGCTTCTTTTATGTGCTGATTAACCGCTTTTTTTTCTCCCTATAATTGGAGTCTGTTATTGATGCTGTTTATGCATCTCCACAGCATTTTGGGAGGTGTTACGGTTTTATAAAAGGATGCAAAATCCTATTCAACCAAACTAGTCTGACTAGTCATGACTGTCAGAGGACACATGCTCCTGAGCCTGCTTCAAAATACAGAATCCAGACAGCCTGTGCATGCATATTCCCGGGGATTTCTTCCATGTTATTTACATACGAATATATTATGTAGTGTAGCTACTGCAAGCAATCTATTTTGCAATCATGGATAATTCATGACTTGCGCAGACAATGCATATGACAATCCTTTGAACTCAGTTTGGGTCTGGGATATTCTTTCTTCCACTTGCATTTGCTTTCTTATTCTGTTTCTGTGCCTGTAAAATGCAGTGAGGCAATGTTTTTTTTTTTTTCAAGCAGGTTATATGACTCACCTGTGGTATGGAAACTAAAATCATTTACAAAATTCTGCTGTAGTTTTCTTCAGTTCATGGGTGACAAACAAATGTTATGGGTGTGTCTGGGTGTGTTAACTTGCATGTTAGGTGACTGTAGTGCAGTAAAAAGTACAAAATTAAAGTTTCATTGAAAGAAAATACTCAAAACTACAATATTATTTGTCCAGCAAGCAAATTTGTGAGTAAATCTGAAGACGTGCTGAACGTCTGAGGACAAAGGAGACATTCAAACAGTTGAATTAAAATTCTTTTTACTGATTTAATTTACACAGTGGAGTCTGTGGCAATGGAGCAGCTTTAAGGGGTTGGGGGGGGTAATCGTTTCTGGCAACGATGGGGCCCTTAGTCCTGTTCACTGGAGCTGCAACATCTCCCTAGGGTTATATTGGCAGTTAGACCTATCGTTTCTATTCTCTTGATGTGATTGAATGAAGAAAAAAGTTATGCTTGTCGTTACCCTCACTCACAGCTCTTTCATGCATAAAAAATCTAGGCTATTGTCTGTCCACCCAGCTAAACAATGTCCTTGTGTAACTGCGTAGGTCAATTGAATGTGAAATTAGATAATTTAGAATTCATATATGAGAGCTGTGTCTTTATCCAGGCTGTAAAGAAACAGAAAAGCTGCAGTGATTGTCAGGGAGCAGGACGGAGACCTTTAATTAGAGGAGCAGAAACTGAAAAGAGGAAGAGGGCAGGAGGGGGAAGATGCTGCTGCAGTATTTAAGGGGGAGAGCAGCAAGAGACTTCTCCAGGGATAGGGTGCTTTTCTTTGAAGTGTGTGGTGGGACTGTGTGCAGCACAAAATCCCACAATCCTTCGTCTATCACCCTTTCTCTACTGCCTTGTTTGCTCATTATGTTTTCATGGACTGATTCAAGATTCCTGAGTCGAATCTTTTGGCCCAGGAGAGAGAAACTCCAGGGGAATAGGAGTGAGGCAGAGACGTATGTGTACTTTCAGGTTGGCTGTCGACATGGATTCGTGTGACTGACATCAAAAATACTATGGCTGATACCTTGACACGATAAGAATGTGTTGTTGTGATTCATTGATTGACGGGTTACACGGGGTTGTAGAACAGGGTGGTACACAAAAATAGTATCACAGTATTTTGTTGTCATGTTGATCGATATTGAAAATAATCACAATATACATTGAATACTAATAATACTGAAGAAAGCACATCCATCTTTTTTAGGCTTTTCCAAGGGAGATCATTGCTCTAGTTTTTCACCACACGATAGCCTACTCAGATGTTTTCATAAAAGCTATGATATCGGAGATCAGTTGTCAGATGTTGACCATTCTTATGACCATGAGGTGTGCCATATTATACCATCCACGATAAGGGAGATTTAAATGTGTAGGTGATAAATAAGTCATTTTATGATATAACATTGGCTGCATTTATGTTCCCTAGCGTACATGACTGTAACATAAGCCCCATGTCACAGAGCGAGAGAAGCATGTAAACATCCAAAATGGATTTAGTACCTATAAAGGGAGGTACTACAATAGATACTTTATTAATCCCAGAAGGGAAATTCAGGTGTTGCAGTAGCCATTACACAGAGAAACATACATACGCACTCAGACGATAATAGTTAATAATATTTTAATGGTGGGGAAAGGTGTGTTGTGTCTGTCTTTGTCAGCACAGGTTGGCAGTATATTTTTGAGAGATATGGCTCTGTGTTTATCTGGCTTTGAAAATCTGAAACATTTCCCTTTTAAGTGCAGTTGATAATATAGTAAAAACATTTGTAAAAATTAAAAAAAAAGTTATAGTTGCTTCAAAATACTACACACTCACACACCTGAAATGTCCGTATAGCTACATTAAACTGTTAAATCACTTGCTAAATATTTATATGCTGCTAATATAGTAAATATAGTAACGCTGCTTTTGCTTTTTAGGGCACTATAACCATGTGCATACATTTGCATGTGTGTGAAACATAATGCAGAGCTCCTAATGGCAAAATTCCCCTCTGCCAGCAGTGTAGCACAATCGCTCGCCATCATCTTTCAGCTGTCATCTGCTGCAGTTTGTCACAATCGATAGCATCCCACTGAGTCGCCGGCTGACAGCTCTGGGGCCCCACTGAGGGAAATCAAATGGATTGTGAGCACAGCGACGTGTGCCAAATTGAACAGCACATGTCCGTTTGTAAAATATACATTTTCAAATAAAAATTGACAAAGAAATGTAATCTCAATTCAGGGAGCAGCTGATGCATTGTCACTGGAGAAAATTAATTGTTACCCACTCAGCAATGGTGTCTGACAGTTCTTGAATAGACTAGATAATGGCTTTATCATCTCACCATAAAACAGACATATTGAAATAAGTGACAAGCAGTGAAACAGAAGGGCACACGAGCTACAGATAACAGACGAGTTGGCAGAAAGGAATCGATGAAATCATGTTTAAAACAGCGGGAACATCATCTGACAAGACATCAATTTTAAATGTGTTGACAAGTCTCAGAAGTAAAAACGATACGATTTCAGAGCTGCCAGAGACAAGCCTCCGCTGAATTTAGCCCAGTTTACAGCCTCATTGATAGGGGGTTTGTGGATGGAGGACGGCTGGGGGTATTGGATTTCTGTGCCACACGGCTGTAATGCATCTTATTACAGAGCAAGTCCACATAGAGTATTGGGTCAGAAAGAAAAGCATTAGATGGACTCCATCAGCATCTAGAGCATCTAACTTAAAAATAAGCTCCCACATGTACCCCATCATCTGACAAACTGGAAGTAAATTAATTTACATTTAGTTATTTGGCAGACGCTTTTATCCACAGCGACTTACAAGGGTACAAGGAGCAAGGCAGCAGTTTGTCAGCCTAAGGACCTTATTGGAGGCAGGCCACAGCCGGGATTCATTGTTGTACTTGGCAGAAATGTTTTGGGTACATACTGTATAAATTATATTTTAAGCTATTTTAAATTATAGTATCTGAGTCTGTCTTGGTTTTAGCTTAAAATATATATTTTAGGAAATTTATAAATCCAAACAGGGTACTTATAACTCAGAGGTAAAACTCTGAAAATAAACCCTTAATTTTTGCCATAAAGGCTAAAGATCATTTCAGATATTAGATAGATATTTTGTTTGGGGAGATGCCCTTAAAACACTTTATAGATCATAATAGCTGACATTAATTTATTCATAACTACCTTAAGGTCCCATTAAAACACACAAATATCATTTTTATGAAGTAAATTAATGCAGAAAGTTATTAAAACGTGTGTTTCAGAGTGATAGTTTCTGATTTTAGGTAATTATGGTGTATTAACTAATGATCTACAATCTTATGACATTTTTGTGTCATTTCTACTCAAAGTACCTTTGATGGATATTTAACTGAACAAAGACAGGCATTTAAAAACAAAGAATCAAGACTATAATAAATATTGTTTGAGACATTAAAAAAATTAACTGATCATTTGTCATTTACATGACATAATGAGCAAAAGGCAGTGCTGGATAAAGGGGAAGGATCTCAAAATTTAATGTGAGCAAATAAGCATGAAGAAACGTAATGTGATGTTAATGGTCCAAGGTCATTACTTTGTCTTAAAATGACAGTCTGAACTGAGGTACTATGGTTTCATGTACAATTACTGTGAAGTTAAACAATCTTAATATCATCAAAACAATCAATAACAAAAAAAAAAAAGAATTACAGGATGATACATTTATGGCAAAGTGGACATTTATTTTAAAATGATTATCATTTAAATTAGTGATTTATGTATGAAGGCAAATGATTAACAACAGTCTCTCAGACGAATGCCTCCACTTTCTCACATTATCTGATGGGGGAGCAGCGCTCAGTCCCTCTCGAGTCCATGCATCAACAAAGCTGGTGGAGAGAAAACATTTTTCACTATGAAATATGCATGGTGTGCTCAGCACAAAATATGTCGCTGCTATCTTACTCCAAACTGCTTTCCATGATCCATCTTTTAAAAAATGCATGTGTTGTTGTGCCTGAGAAGTTCGGTGCAGCCAGTTCAGTTGGGGACAAATCAAAGCATGGATCGTCAGTGAGGAATAATTCATCTTCACAAAGACGGATTTTGGTTTCCCGTAAACCTACGTTAGAGCGGAGGATTCCTTGTTTGCATGGGCAGCCACATGTATGACACCATTGAGCTCTGTATCTACCTCTGTGTCACAAATCCTGAAAATACAATGAATCAATAATTACAGCATAGATAAGGGATAGAAACTTAGACTTTAGTCCCGCTTTATTTAAGCGCCTTTACATGGGAGGTAAACATTTGAGATGCACAGCGGCTGCATTTACAGCTTCAAACCAGTGAGTGGTGCTATAAGACACTCACTGCTCATGAACCCTGTGCTTCTACAGCTTCTCCTTCACTGATCACAGGACAGTGTCTGCAAAAAGGAATGGTGCGAGAATTAAGACAATGGACCAGACAGAATGAGGCCCTCTGTGCATTCATTTATACTGCCCTCCAGCACACACACTCTTAAAGCACCCCCATCCCATGCACAGTCCATTCACTTTATCTGTTCTGTTCCAGTTGGTTTTTAACATGCCCTAGTAGAATTAAAGCCATTTAGAGCAATTCTTTGTCATTCTACAGTTCTGTTGATCAGATTTGTCTTTCAAATAACACCAAAAAAGTAGCAGAATATATAAATGGAAAAAAGTATTAGTTTCTAGTAGTGTCTGTGTGGGTTCTCTCCGGGTGCTCCGGCCCCCTCCCACCTTCAAAGACGTGCATGTTAGGTTAATAGGTGACCATAGGTGTGAATGTGATTGTAAAAGGTTGTCTGTCTCTATATGCTGTCCCTGTGATGGACTAGTGACCTGTCCAGGTTGTACCCCACCTGACAGCTCAGATAGGCTCCAGCCCTCCCGTGACCCTTGAGTGGACAAGCGGTTAAGAAAATGAATGGATGGATTACAATATCTGCAGGCTTTCTATTGCCATGGTACTTATTATAGTTTGCACTAGTAAAAGTGTACATCACAAAGCTTGTTCAAAAGTCGATACTCCCAACTTTGTACTGTTTTGCCTCTGGCTAGAAGATACATGCATATGTTGATAATTGTACTGTACTTCGGCCCTGTTGTTTGATCTTCCTTATTACGATATATCGTATATATAGTGGCCTGTTTGTACCTTCACCCCTCAGAAGCAGTCTTGATTTTTTACTAGCCGGCTGATGCTGTGAAAAGAGCCCGGGGCAGTGTGCTTGTAAGCATTAAAATGTGTGTTTCATCATGACACCACTCTCGCAGATTATTATAGCAGGCAGAAGGTGAAGCAGCAGGATCTGGTGGTAGAAACATTCTGAAGAGTTAATGCTAGCTAATATGTTACAGTATTTTTATAGTATTGATATTTGGACTATCTGCAATATCTAATATGGTAGCACACGGTCTTAAGGGGTGCACAAACATGAATCTTGGTGGACAGTTTGCATTGTCATCATATCTCCCATAAAGCGAAAAGACCTCTGTCATTTGGTTCCAGCATTTGCTTGAACTGGCAAACACGCTGACAAAAACATTTTACTTGTCCAGCATCTGTTGGGATTTTTAAAAAAATTTTATTCAGGTTTAACATTTTGTTGGTTTGAGTTCCCAACTTGCAAATGAGATATTCACATCTGACTTGTGGCTGAACCGCTCAAAAAATTTCTTATCACGGGAAGAGATTATGCCAGCATATAATAAATAGAATAAGAAACAGCTGTAATTGACCTAATATAATATAATAATGCAAAAGACTGTTAATACTGAAAAAAGGTGAATTGTTAGTGCACGTGGCGCACACTGGTGGGCGCCACGTGCAGTCTTCTTCAGTAACTGTCAGTTTTTCTTAATTTTATTTTTATTGTATTGCAATATAGACTACCAGTTAAACATTTTATATAATGAAATTGATGAGGAATACATGTTGTATATTAGTACTGTGGTCCAGTTACACCTTGTTTCTTTATGCAAGTTTATTAATTTAAAGGTTTAACTGATTAACTGAAAGGTTAGAAAACCCTTTTGCAATAAAAGTAACAGACTTCAGAATTTATCAGAAGAATTTTTTACGAACGTGGTTCCAAACTTTTGTCAATAGTTTGCTTTTATTTTTATTTTTAATCCCTAACTTTTAGTAGCTCAGCTGGGCAAACTACCAGCTGGCAGTCATCACTAGACAGCGTGTTGGTGAATATAATTTTAAACATTGTCCAAAACGGCAACAGAAAATTATTTGAGTGAGTTTATAGAAAAGGACGTGATGCCCTTTCACATAGCAAATCTATACGGATCAATTCAAGGCTTTGGTAAAGTTGCTGAACAAGCAGTGTAGCGAGCTGTAATGCATGTACTTTACTCTAAATGCATGGCTTGTGCTGTACAGGGCTGCAGAGAGCGTAGTGAATAATACAGAAGTAACCTTTAAGAAAACTGCATATCAAACTGCAATATTCTTAAAAATCACAACTCAATTATTTTATCACCCAGCTTCAATACTTTCTAAACAGGAAATGCTTGTGAAACATTGTTATTTTTACCGTACAGTATGACCTTTTGTGAAGCTTTACAATATTGAATTAGGGGATCAGGAGTTCTTTACACAATTCATATCTATTGACATTTTATGGTCTCACAGGTTGCACATCGTGCCCCTGTGGAGGAAGCAGTCGATAGCCCTGGCATTTCTCTGTGGACCGTCAGTGTTCTGCAGTACAGGAAGTGTGTTTGCCACACATGGCAGGATCCTGTTCCTGTGCAGCACGCGGGTGGGGGTGCGCGCTGTGCACACAGCACTGTAGATTCACGCAAGGTGAAAAGGTGGTAAAGATGCTGCTTGGTTACTCATCTATTCTACTCACGTTTGGTCCAGGAAGGCAGACGGAAAAGGAGGGGAGCCTCCCTTAATGCTGCACCCCTAAATGTCACGGAGGGGGCAGCATGTTATCACCATGGAAACCCAGCCTCAGTAATATTTGATTTTGATCATCACAGAGGCTCTGATGAGATCTCTCTCGCCTGATTTCCAGGCGACTGGATTTTCAAAATCGCCAAAGGAATCTGTAAGATTTTACTTATCCAGTAGTTGTTTACTGGGATTATTTTAAGTTCTTGTAATAAGTAGACCTGCGATTGGATCTTCATAATTTCCTGAAGATAAAACAACACACCTGAATCATGAACAGCGTCAAAATTATAATATAATATATAATTAATACTAATATACTAATATACTAATACTAATACTGCACAGGCCCTGCTGCCTGCTATATGAACCTCTCTGTGTAGACCTCTATTACCTACCTGCACCCAAAACTGTGGAATCAATACCATCACATGCAGTCATAATGGCCCAATTACTGTTTGTAGGTTTGTCAATGTAACGTCTCTGAGGACTCCCGCTAAAGGCCACACAAACACACCATGTGCACGAGTAATGCTGTACTTTTCTAACCATGGGAGCAGGTGTGTTATTGTTTTCTAACCTGCACTGCGGTGACATTTAAGAGAAAAGGTGACTGAGCTACAGTGTGTTCAGACTTGTGTTTACATTGTGGCACTGGTCTTAGAACAACAGCATTAACTGGTCTTGGTGCATGTGGATGTAATATAATACAGAATAAACAGATAAAGAGTCAGCAGGGCGTTTACTTGGAAGGTTTTGGATGAAATATTTAGATCCAGAGTAAAACAACATTTCAGGAATGCTCTCACAATCAGGGGTTAAATTGGGATGTGCGATGAGGGGGAGTCAAGATTCAATGAATAAATCTGCACAAAACTACAGTATTTCCAGTAAATAAGTAGAATAAACTGTTTCCAGTCTCCGTTTGGAGATCTGTCCTGCCGCTGTGTGATGGCCACAGACACATCATTATCTGATTTTTATTTTTATACTACACACAACACCAGGTCTCCATAAGGTGTTAAGTTAATCTTATTTATTCTAGTTCTGTAACATCTCTGGAGGTCGATCTGAATGTCACTGTAATTGTTGCTCTAATAATGTTCGAATGAGTCATTTCATTATGTAGAGTGTCATTAATTAATGTGATTTTGCTTTTTTCTTTCTATTTTCTTAGCACTTTCCTGGCCTCCATCCTTCATCAGAGTCTCCATGTCCTCCTTCACCGGCCTGTGAAGAATGACTTCATATGAACTGCATAAATCAACAGCCAGTGAACAGGTACGTTCTTCTAAACAAGAGTGCAGAATGAGGAGGGACCTCAAAAACATAAGCTTTATAATATGTGAATGCATTTTCTTGCAATTGATATACTTATTTCAATCTAGTATTTAGCATTTTATGATGAAATAGGCTATTAGGGTTTCCAAGGTAATAGTTTTTCAATATTTGTACAAAACTAACTTCACATAAAAATTTAATTAATTGAGACCTTATACTTTATGATGAGGTTTGCTGCCTTTTCCTTGATGTTCAGTAGAATTCAGTGTAAACAACACGTTAAAAATAAATATTGTGCTTTTTACTCCACTACATTACATAAAGATTGAAAAGAGATTATAGTGAAAGGAAATGGATTTACAGGGACACAAAAACAGGCTCAAGTTAAAAATATAATTCCTTTAGTGTTCACATTCAGGTATCCCACCTGTATTTAAAGACAACAGGGTTGGGCTGATGTGAAACATGGGACAGAACTCCCCCTCCCACCACGTTTGCATCTCTGTGGAGATCTGCGTCACACAGAGGACAGGGAATAGAACAGGCAGGCTGTAAGAGGTTTCTTTTTGGGACCATTAGTCAAAAGCGGGGACACTATCAAGGCTTTGATTACAGTGGTGTGGAATATTCCCTCAGGGTCCTCTCTCTTCTTCATTCATATTCCGCTTTTTAAACACCCCATTCATCAATTACCACCACTGCTGCATCCACATGGTTGCCATTGTTCATACTCCCTAGGTGCATACAGATTATGCAGAATATTCGTAAACATGTGTGTCCATTATCATATACAGTGGCGCTTGAAAGTTTGTGAACTCTCTAGACTTTTCTCTATTTCTGCATAAATATACCTAAAATGTGATCAGATTTTCACACCAAACGAGATGGAGGGAACCAAATTAAACCATTAAAACAAAAATATAACTTATTATTTTTTAAATTGTGAAAGCTAATCTGAGATTAAATTCTTGTTAAAATGATGTTGCAGGTTGCAAATTCTCACAGTTCATGTTTCAATCATTAGGATGACAATCAAATGTGAGTGTAAGAGGCCCTGCCTCACTTAAAGAAGAGAAATCAAAGTTTAAACTTGACAACACAAGTTTGTAGAGGTGTGTCGTGGTTCAAAATAGGATTTCTGAAGACCTTAACATTACTTCATTATTATAATAATAAACAGAGTTACAAGGAACAAACGACTAATATCCAAAAAGAACGGAGCTACCTCTCTACAGTTTAGTAGTAAGGTTAAGCCAATAAGCAACAAGGTTATTGGAAGAACGTTTTGTGAATGAATGAGAACAATGACAAATATTTTGGCCTGAATGAGAAGCGTTATGTTTCCACATGCCAACAACCTTATGAAGCAGAGTCTCATCTCTTCTCTTCTCTTCTCTTCTCTTCTATCACCTTTGCCTTTGTCTCCATACCTGAGAAGCTGACACTAAAGCTTTGTTTCTTCCGTGCTCTTCAAGCCGTGGATGACGCTTCATTCAGGCACCGAAACCTGCATGAGTGACACTTTACTGCTGACGAACAGAGGGAGCCAGTAAATACATGATCTTATTCTGAGGCAGGGATGGGGCTCAGTAGAGAGAGAGGGGATCAGGATTGTTATCCAGAAGAAAGCAAGAAAAGTTCTTATGTTACACTTTTTCTACTGCACTTTTATTTCTTCTGGTATATTTGTAGCAGCTGTAACTGCTGCTTCTTGACTGCTTTTAGTTCCACGAGCAGTGTGGCTCCAGGTATTGTTTCAGTTGGTCTTTATAAAATATTTTACATCTATTTTTACTTTTCTATCTAATCACCTTCTGTTGAGCCATAACATCTACAATGCAGACATCTAGGATTCATTAGACATATTGGATGTTTTACTTCAGCTCTCTATAGCCTATTGACTTTACGTTGGTGAGCTGCATATGAGAATTCAAATGTCCGAGCTCGAAGTGTAAAGTGTGCAAAATCCATGTAATGTCTGTTTTAGCCCATGTGTGAATACAGGAAGCGGTAATCTGTAGATTCACCACACGAGCGGGTGTAGTGGTTGTAGCCTTTTAGTCGGTTTGCTCAGTACAACTAAAGAAAATATGGGAACTATTTACCAGGCTTTCTGTGGTTGGATTGCGCTTCTTTCTTTCATGAAACCGGAGTTGCATACATATTGCGTCATTTCTAATCATGTGACGTCTCTATTTTGATGTGTGCCATCGTTCATGTCACATTCTCTTGACATACTCTGGAGTTGATATGTGAAAACGGCTCAGGTTACTTTAGAGCTTGTAACCATGGAGGAAAATCACTGTAAAGAATTATTACATGCTCAAACATTAGCACTAGTCTTCAAACAGCCCCCTGGATTTGAGATGGTGTGGTAAAATGCATTAATTAACTACCCCTCACGCTTTAATACAATATAAAGGTAATAGATTCCCTTAGGTGAAATTCCTTTGCTTTAACAAAGGCATATAAATTAACTTTAATGTATTAATTCCATTTTATTTTTTCTTAATCGTAAATCTCACAGACACTATTACATAGGGTGGTGAAGAATTATGGTTGAATTTTTTCAGGAGGGGCAATGTTGATATGAAATTCAGACTGCTGCTTTTCAGGTTGTAATGAGTTTGATGAAATGATCTTTTAATTCTATTCAAAGCTGGGTTTGCGGGCTTGTTAGGTAAGTGAATAAATGGTGACTATTAATCTCCTGACAGGGTTGATGTGGAAGGTACAACTCTGGAGCAAGCTCTGAGGTATTAATTAGTATTTAATAGCAGGCCTTAGTCATAAATATCAATAAAAGGTGGACACATTTCATTTGGGAGAAGAGGCTTTTTGGTATTTCAGCATATCAGGAAAAGTCAAACATTGAAAATGAACAGAAAAAAAATTACTTAAAGGGTAACTACGCCATAAATTATCCATACAGCTGATTGTTTAGAAAATAATGTTAATTAAAATCATATTTTGCCTGAAGATGCTGTACATTAATAAACATTTAGATGTGCTCACAACTGTAATACAGTGTTATAAACCATCTATTAAGGGTCTATACATTACAGTGACTATAAATGCAAAATGTGTGTCCTCTTTACAAAACAATAGATGCGATTAGACTAACTCAACCACTCTTATGTGTTAACAAGACAGTCTTCTTCTTTTTATTCACAGTACAGGTAACATCTGAAAAGGTTCCCAGTGAAAAGATCATACTTGGTACTGGGGATAAAGGGCCTCGCTATCAGCAGCACTCGTTAATGCAAATCAACAGGAAGAGCAGCCTGCTCTGTTGCTAGGAGACCACAGAGGATATTTCCAGTCGGTCCAGACGACCGCTGGTGTAACTGACCGTTAGCGTAACTACTCAAGTTTTGTCTTGAGCGTTTACATTTTTGACTTAAGCTAATTTTCTATATAGATAAATGGAATTCCTGTTAAACTTATGTTCTGATAAAAAAACAAAAAACAAAAAAAAACAGCATCAGATATACAAAAAAGGGGACAACAACTGAAAACTCAATATCTACAAATCAGGAGAGAAGATCTTAAAATAATCACATTACTTGTGCAAATGGAAGTCGCTAAATTAAATAGATGAATTATGTTGCTGGTATGTTGCTGTGCCTCAGTGAGAAGGATTTTGTTGTGAAGAGTTGCCCTTTCAGGAAACACCTAATTGCTATCGGCAGTGACATTTATGAAAACTTTATGGACAGCAATCTCTGCAGCTTGTGACATTTTGGATTCCCTTTAAAGCTGTGAATATGAAGGTTTTCTGCTTTACGGGCCACGGGACTCAAAATGAAAATGACAACAGCTCCCACACGGCGTCTTGTTGGCACAGGTGACGGAGCGAAGAGAGAAAAGAGACTGACTGTGTTTTGATCCTGTAGGAAAAGGGCATAAATGTGATGCATCTTGATAGAGACAAAAGGTCTTGTTTGGTTGGAAACTGAAATCTTTTAACAGGTTGTTGAACTCTGCAGGTAATTGAAATGATGAAATAATAAATTGACGTTGCAGATCTAGCAGAGATGCGTCAGTTGTAGTGAATGCTATCATTTATTTTGGTTGAATATTTTAAGTGCTTCTTCTTAAAAGACACCATCTCTGTTTCTCCCAAGACGGAAGAAAGCTGAAGTTTGATGAAAAGCTCATTGCAGACATGTCAGATTTATAACTAACATTCCTGTGACAGGCAGATTTATGTCTCGGGTGAAGGGAATCGCACAAACGTGCTTCCAAACATCGCCCACATGAGGATTTCCCATTACAACATCATCATCTCTGCATGTGTCTGTTGATATGGTTTTACCAGTGCCAGGCTCCCCGTCTAATTACCTAAGTTGGTGTGACAGTCACGGTGCATTAAGTCGATGGGATTGTGCATGCACCAGCTCTGACGTGGATTAGAAATGGAGCCGCTGAGAACATAACATCTCTCACTGTTCAGTTTCAATACAGCCAAACACCACCCTGGATAAACTACAGTTAATCTCATGTGGAAGTGAAATCGCTTTATCTACCTGCAGATAAACAATTTGACTAAACAAACCATGTCAGTAAACCCAATTGTTCCATTTTACATTCCTCTCAGGTTTAAAGCCACTGCAGGCTGTAATCTGACAGCAGATCTGTACTTAGGGGCTACTTGTGTTGCGGGGCAGGTGGGCTTCTCTCCCTGCAGTCACCCCACTGTGCCTTCATTTGCATACTGGATCAGATTATCATTGCATTATGTATTCCAAGGACAGGCCTGAGCTTGATGGATGATTGGTGCAGTCTGGTAATCTTCACCAAGGTGCTTTGTCCAACCTCGTATTTCTGGCTCTAAACTGAGCAGCAGTGATCGACCGCTCTGCTGCTCCAGGGTCAGACTCTTAGTCAGGGATGTTTTTAGTTAATATAAACTCTCAGGCGCTGTTTTAAATTGTATATGTTTTACTGTCAAGGCTGTCGTGCACGTTGGCAGTCATCTTTGTTGGAAACACGGGGTGTTGTTGATTGTTAACCAACTTTTCATTCAGCTGTTTTATGGTCGTTTTCACTTCGTGCATACAAAAGATTGTTTTATTTTGACTCTGCTAACATATGTGTCTGTTGTGCTGCGTCCCTGGCCGGATTAGGACTGTTTTCGACTAGTTTACATTTGGTGAAGCAAATTGTTAGCTTGTCTTTTCAAAGTCAAACCAGCTCCATGCGAGTGAGGATGATCTGCATCTAGCAGTTAAATGTGATGACAGAACATTTACCTACTTTGTTGATTTAAAGAAAGCCCAACATGATTTACACCCCATGATTTGTACCTTAATTATATACAACATTCAGTACACACTAGTGATGACGTCAGCGTGAATCTTTTATAGCATGGAGGTCTGGTCAGGATTAATACACTCATTACCCTCAGCATGAATAAAATGTCACAATAACAGCAGCAGAGGTTTTCACCTGAACTGATTTCTCACTTTGTTCATTCCGATGATGCTGATAGGTGTTTTAATGGGCTGCCATGACAACACCTGGATTTATATCTGCTAACTTTACCGAAATACCTCAATTTAATTCTGTAAATTTGTAATTTCAGGGCAGCCTATTTGTCGCTCATCTCAGGATTTTGTGAAACCTGCCTCACCGACTTATTATGTAATGTTTGATTGGTCATATGTGATTCTGACATGGCAGCGTGAGCAAAAGAAACAAAGCTGAGACAAAAGAAGGTTATGTAAGAGTAGACTACCCGGTCTGTCTACAGTCTCCTCAGGTGTTTGCTGCAGTGGCATTTTAACAATGTAAAGGGCAAACTTCTAACAGAGTTTGCTGACAAAGAAAAATTAATTGTATACATTTTTAGTAACAATAAGAAAAATGCATAATATTAATCAGACATAGGTTTTAAAGCATCATCTTTGTGTGCAGAATTTGCCGTGTAAGTAAGATAATATAACATGATATACTTTATTAATCCTCAAAGAGAAATTCAGCTGTAACTCATATCAACTAATATCAAAAGATGTTTACAGATAGAAAAGGTATTTAAGAGGTCAACACTTCTCTAGTTATTAGTGGTCGACTAGTCTTTGAAAATAATTATTTTTGGAAGTGTCACATACAACATGAAATGCAATTCTGGCTGTGTGGAGGTGTGCGAATTGCAGATGGTTCAGCCAAGGTATTATGTTTTCTGGACATCTTTCCATCTGTCCCATTCTTGTAAACGCAACATCTCAGGAACTCCTGAGGGAGTTTCTTCAAGTATGTCACAGTCCACTTGGATTCAAGGATGAACTGATGAAATTTTGTGTTCAGATGTCAAGAGCCGTTTTCAGGCATGCAGTGGAACATTAAATTCCCTGGACATTACCCGGAGGAGCTGTTCGTAAGATGCAAATGTCAGTAATGTCCGAATTGTCAACCCAGTACTCAATAATATGGGAAATATTAACCGTGCTGGATAAACTTAAAAACCCTATCCATCCTTTATCGTTTTGGCTTTTCCTGTGAAGGGTCGCAGTGTTGCCGGGGGCAATCCCGCCTGTCACTGGGTGAGAGGAGGTGTTGGCGTATTGTTGGGTGACCAGGCCCACCCTTTAGAGACTAACGTATGAAGTTTGGACACCTGGAGGGAGCTCGGAGAGGATATGCTGCAGTTTCACATCAAAAGGAGCCAGCTGAGATGGTCCGGATGCTTTCCTTTTCCAGGCACTAACCATCTGGTACTGCAGGAAACCCTTGTGTAGAACCATAACACTCTGGAGAGATTATCTCATCTCGCCTGGGAACACATCAGGGTCCCTCAGGAGAAACTGGAAAATGTTGAGGGATGTCTGGACTACCCTGATTAACCTGCTGCCACTGCAGCCCAGCTCCAGACGAGCAGCAGAAAATGGATGGATGGGTCCAAATCATCCTCATCGTTTAACTTAAACAATAATCATGGCTATAGTTTATTGGTTGAATTAATATAACACAATAAATAATAACTCGTGAAAAATAAAATAAATTTATTTTGAGTTTGGACCATATTTCCATCATTTGGATGGCTTTAGCTTCCTTAACTAAACTTCCTTTTTGTAAGAGCTTCCTGCTCATACAGACCCCTGCTTGGTGTTGACAAGAGACAGGATGTAGGATAAGGAAAGCTTAAAATTCCCAAACTATCTTTTCAGGAAGTAAAATGAGTACTAGGAGAGAAATTATGACTTCCTCCATGCTGTGAGTTTTCTATCCTGCTCTATTCTGGCAAATCCAACAAAGACTTTGGTCCATGTTTGTGCCTTTGTCCTGCAGATTTACACAAATGCTGTTAGAACCTGAAAAACAGTCCGGTTGTGTTCCTTGGGTTTGCCGCTTTTAAGATTCCATGAATGATAATTGATGACAACCTGTTAATTATTTAGATTAAGCCATGTGAGTTTGAAGGAAAAATCTTATTCTACAGAATATCGGCTGTCAGATGAATGTAGTGAAGGTAAAAGTACAGAATATCCTTCTGAAATGTGGTGGAGTATTTAATGTACTTCAGTATTGTACATGATCCGTTAGCATGTCTTAGTCCTGTTGTCACGTTGCATTCGAGTAGTTTGTTTTTCTTGATGATCGGATGCTTGTAATGAGTAGTATGTTATGTAGTATTGAACTTTTTATTACTCACCTGAAGTGTTTGTACTACATAATATCCTCAATTAGATAGTTATCAGCAATAGGGAGTAGCACCAAGTATTCACATGTGTTTTCTTACTTAAATTATTTCAGAATTTTTAGTTGCTCTAAATGGCGATACAAAATTATTTCTATTATTCAACTTGTTAAAAGTTCAATTAATTCAAATTTGCAAAAGTCAGCGTAGCTAATTCAGTTGTTTTGTTCCACCATCACTCAAAACGCAGAAAGTATTCAGCTTCTGAGAGATGTATGACAAAGAAAACAAATTCTCACACTAGAGAAGCTGGAATCAAAAATATTTTTACAATTTGCATGTTAATTCAACATTTCTGAGGTATTTTTACACAAAATAAAGAAACATACAAGCATATTAAATATGAGCTTAAATAATAAGACACATAGACTTCATCCTCTCAAAAAACTAATTTAATCAAAACAAAAAGTTGATTCATTAACAAGTTTATAAAACAGTGATTTAGTTACATAAATAAATCGATCAGTGTATCAAATCTTAGTTTCAACTTCATGAGCATGTTGACATGGTTGTACAATCATTTACCTAACATAATAAATAAAAGGGAGCATCTTCTGTTTCTAAAAAGGAGCTACCAACAGAGACAACACTGGAAAAACACATGAAATGAGCTTTTAAAGCACAGAATACAGATCGAGCACAGCTAAAAAATAAAAGACACTACAAGTTGGATGTTTATGAAAACAAGTTTGGTAGTTAGAACTCACATTTGGTTATTTTAAAGCATTAAGACAAGGCAAGAAAGAAGGCTGTTCTTGTGTGAGGAATTAGAGAAAGTAAATGAGTTAAAGAGGAGAAATTAAAAAGTAATAATTAAAAAAAAAAAAAAGCTGAACAGTCAGACCTACAGTATAAAACTCTTTTGAGTTCTGTATTTTCCAGCTACTTTTCCTGGAAACTCTGCTTATAATTTCCTAAAGTAGCTTTATTTGTTGTTGTGGTTTAAAAAAATAAATTGGGACATTATTAAACACCGTCTGTCAGAGAATCCACTTTGTTTTACAGGTCAGGTCAGTAGAAATTAGACGTATTTTAATTTTACAGGAAGGAGTGTTTTTATTTGTTAGTTTATGCGCAAAACTAAGTTACTTCCAAAGCAGCTGGATCAGCATCAACCAATATGCAGCATAAATTCAGATAATTACTATCAGTTGTATCTATAATGTGTAAAGAATCCAAAATAATTTCTTTACTATGTAGAAATACAAGTTAAAGTCCTGTGTAACTTAAGTAAAACTACAAAATGATCTGTCAAATACAGTATACCAGGTACCAAAAGTAAAAGATGAGAGTATTGTGTAGTAAATTATTATATTTCTAATTTGCATTACTTTAATGTTGCAGCTGGAACAGGTGGAGCTAACGTTAACTACTTTATATACTGCTCAGTGGTTTGTGAATTACATCTAGGATTCAAATTTTAATTCTGAGTATTTTACAGAGTTTAATACATAATTTATTATATTCTGTATTCTCATTAAAGCAAAATTAACTATAGCTGTCAAATAAATGTGGAGTGAAAAGTACAATATTTGCTTTTGAAATGTGATGAAGTAAAGTAAAAATAGTCTATACCTCAGAATTGTTACTAGAAATATTTGCATGTGCAGTTCATACTCCAGGAACTCTTTATTACTGAAACTTAATTTATGCTGAATTGTTTCGTGCTTTGCATGTGTAGCTTAGCTGTTGTCCTAAGAATACCACCTGGTCACACTATGTTACCTGTAAGTGAGAACTACCAAATTCTAAGGCCGTTTATCCTGCCGCCTCATAAGACACGATTTAGGAATAAATTGGAATTTACAGACCTGCAAAATTAAGTATAACACTTTTTTAATTTTCTCCTTATAGTCAAGAAGGACTTTTTGGGAAATATTCTAATAGTTAATAGGAATAATTTTAAAAATGAAATTATGAGGAAGGTAAAAAAAAAAAAAAAATCAGCTTGAAAACAGAAGTCTTAAAATAAAGCGTCGCCCAACTTTCTGTCCTACACACAGTCGAGCCGTCAGAAAAGATGTCGTTCTGCGATCGGATCACTGCAGATGGAGACGCAGCTGAATGTTGTCTCTGCTCTGCCGCCACAGTTCTCTTTGTCCCGGTTTGTACGATCCTCAACACACAGTCTGTGTTCGGGAGACTTTGCTTGTCCACTTCTGTCGTCTGCAGTTCATTACATGTCTGCAGAGCCCGGACGTACTGTTGAACTGACCCCTGCTGCAATGCAAGGCGAACATTTTGAAGTCCTTCTGATATGTTTTTTTTCCCCGTTTCAAAAACCAAGAAGTACTGCAGCTTCAAGTATTGTGCCTTACATAGAATATTCTGTCATAAATTAGTTAACATATACATTTTTTTCAATATTCAGACATATACTTTCATATATACAAGACAATAAAATGCTTTTGTTCTCTTTTTTGTTTGCTTTTTAAAGAGAAATCCCTGAGAATGTATGTTGACAGTTGCCAAGTTTCCACAAGAGCAAGCACTGTGAGAGTTTGTTTCTGTGACAAATGTGTGTAAAATAAGCATAGCCAACGTTTGAGACAACACTGCGAAACCAAAACAATCAGCCTGAAACAAATATCGACCCAGTAAATAAATTTTTTCCTTTCACTCCGCTGAACACATGGAGTGGAAGGGAGAGTAAAGCTGGATCCTTAGAGGTACTCGTCACTTCAGATGGAGTTTCTCCATTTGGTTTAAAGCCGTTTGTCTTTTCTTTGAGGCTGTGAACATTAACTGAGGGACGTAGGAGTGCATAGTGGACATTTTGCCACTGGGTTATGCAGTATCTTCTCCGTGTACTCTCTCATGTTCATACATATAAAGGGTAACACAGTTCTCTCCCGCTGCAAACTTATTTTTCTTCTATTTCAAACTTATTCTGAGGAGAAAATCTACCTCAAAACACATTTTCCCATAATCTCAGGCTGTTTTTCCATTAAAATCGGGTCTGTGCTAAAGCTAGGTGTTGTTACAGCTCAACAGGCCCAACTTTGTTTAGATTCGATTTAAAATAAATTTAAACCTGCACAGTGACTCCAAGCCAGAAACTTAATTTAAAGTCAAACCAAACCACTAAACACCAAGAAGGTAGAAAATCAAGCACAGGAAATATATTATGTAAATTGATGTAACTTTAGCTCATCTTCTAATGTCCTTCAACATCAAATGGAAAATCCAAACTATTTAATTTTATAGTGTGTGTATATCAATAAGGTTGGGGTGGTGTCATTCTGAAGCAGTTTGACTGACCGGCATTGAAACTTTGTCTTGCCGAGTATATGTTATGACTTGGAGTCGGTGTGGAGCCATTATTTTCCTCATCACTGACGCTTTTTTAACAGCCTTGCACCCATACATGATGTGCATGTAAATACTCCTTCAGTTGATTATTACATTATGCTTAGCCTAGCCTAGCAGTCCCAAATTCTAGGAATATGACTTAAATGAATGTTTAAGGTTGATTTTCACCTCAAATCATAGAAGATAAAAAGGACACTCAAGTAAAGGGCAATTGTTTTGTTTTTATATTCTCTTTTTAACCAAATCTCTCTCGAACAAGCATCATGAGTTTTTTCTTGCCCTTGTATATCTGTTTCAGGTTGTCTATGAACTGTGTGAACTGGATGTGTCCATCATGAGCCATGAGAAACGTCTCTCTGGCTTTACTGAGGAACTCTATGAACTCGCTGTAGTGGCGTGGGCTGATGTGCGTCAACCGAGAGTGCGTCGTATTGATATAGGCCCCAATTGTGGCGTCCAGTAGCTGCCTGAGTGGAGCCTTGTCCAGAGACATCAGCTTCCCAGAGTTCCTACGACTGTGCAGCGCCACCATGCCTGGCGTCGACATTGTGCATCGCCGCAAAATGTCTGACAGGACGGTGGCACACTTCACGCTCTTCACCACCAGGGGGATGACTGCTGCCAGTTCGTTTTTCCCCAGAGAGTGGCTGAGAGCGCACGCCCAGAGCACGTCGTTGATGGCCGGGTGTGTGTCTTGGTTGTAGCTGAGATTCAGGTGAGTCAATGCTAACGTTGCTAGTTTGTATGCCCTCATTGGATAACCTCGATGTTCCATGTAGCGCGCTATTGTAAACAGCTGTGTGTAGTTCATTCCTGTGGCAGCTGCGTCCAGAACAATCTGATAGGCAGTCTCGAAGGCAATATGGTCCTTCTCACAGAGCGTTAGAGCAGAAAGGGCACAGTTTTGGGGGTCCTTCATGGCACACTGCAGGGCGAGGGTGCGGGCGGAGTTGGCCAGGTTCTCTTGCTGATGGCAGTCCAAATGCAGACGGATGATGGTGCTGTTGGACATCACTGTGGTAGCCACGACACTGGTGGCTTCAGTGGGGGTGAAGAGGGTGAACCAGCTCTGCATGATGCTGTCCAGTGCAAACACACCTAGAAAAAAAGGAAAGGGAAATGTTTAAGATTTAGTACTTCTGCCTGTTTAAAAGATGATTATGGTGTTTCCCAAGGTTCCATCCTGGGCCCATCTACTAGTTTACAGCAGTTAAAGATAATTATTAATTATTTATATATCATGACTTTTTTTTTCTTATTCTGAGCCATTTGGTTTTGGGACTATTAAGAAATGGATTCAATTGAATTTGTTGAAAATAACAGAATATAGACCTTTGCCCGTCCTGCCTTTACAAACTACAGTCTAGATAATAAAAGGCAATAAAAATCTTTTATTTAGCTTTGTAAGTCATTAAATGCTCCTTTTAAAAAGTTAAAAGTTAAAAAATCTCCTTTAACTTTTGACTGATAAAAAAAACAGTATATATTTGTTTTAGAAAACATAGCCAGCTGCCTCCCACAGTATTTTTGTCCCTACTTTGTCTCCAAAATGTCTGTTACAGTGGGTTTTTACAGTTTACTTTTACTTTAATTGACTATTCTATTTTTAAGTCTCTGACATTGTATGGTCTGGCTCCAGACTTCAGCACCAACTGGTTTGTTCTCAATGAATCAATTCAATCTGTGCTCACAGGAACAGGGACTCCTTGTCACTCCCCTACATTCTGAACAAACCATGTGGGAGGAGGGTTCTCCCTTCTGGACACAGCTTCCTGTCCACTTCAGGGAAATTCCACTTAATCATCCAACAGCCTACAGTCTTCCATAATTACTGCCCTGCCATTCATTCATACCCTCCTGCTGAGAGACCTCTGAAATCCACATAAACCTGACCTGGACTGTCTTTAAAGTTCCTCACGTCGTTTTGAAAACGTCAGTCCTTTTTTAAGCGGCTGCTAAAACAAGTTATGTAATAGTCATGAATTTATTTTCGTGTTAAATTGGGTGGTGATGATGAATTTTACACATGACGTGGTTTTAACCATAATGTATTTTTATGAATCCATCCCCCCACACAGTATCTGAGACATTGTTCTTTAATTAAAAGTCAGCTGGAGACGTTACTAAAAAAACTCACCAACTTCTGTAGCACATGTGACGAGCCATCGCACCATCTCTCTCCTCCGCCAGTTCAAGGTAGACAGGGTCATTCTCATCACCTGGAAGAAACACAGGATTATGTCAGAGCCTCCATGATGCTACATGGTTGTTTTGCTTATTTTCTGTGTTGTGTGTGTTTTTACCTGAAGGCCCAGCTCTAGGGAGACTTTGAGCAGCGTGATGTCCGGCAGGCTGTCCATGAGAGTGGCGATCTTGAAGGCATCCTGGGCCAGTTTGAAGATGTGGGATGAGGAGTGGATGTTCTTCTGGATGGACTCCAACACTGTTTGTAGCCTACGTGCATCACCTGGAAATACAACACATGGAGGTAAAGTAATTAAACTACATTTGTAAATGTACAGTTACTCCATTCTGAAATAATAATGTAGTTACAAGAACCATCTGTCATGACATGAAAAGAAACACTAATTGGAAGATGATCACATTATTTGCATTGGGCTAAAAACCTTTCTTGTGTTTTTGTACCTTTAGCAGCTGTGAGCATGGTGGAGGCCAGTTCGCACTGTTGTGTTTCTATGTGGCTGAGAGTGAACCAGCGAGGGTAGCGGCTGGGCACCACTGACACCATATGGTGAGGCCGGGATAAGTCTCCAGAGGTGGTTGTGGACTCGAGGACCGGCAACCTGAGCACAGAGAACAGCTTTATTAGACAAGAGGAAAGACGGGAAGTGATCTGTCCAGGATGAGGAACATTTCATAGAGGTAAATTTGTTATCAAAAGACCAGTTCCTTTATTGAGGCAATCAATATTTGCCCCTAAACTCAGGTGGATCTCTGCCTCAGGGCATGAACAGAGAACTGTGAGGGGTTTAAAAGCAGCAGCCTCCCTGCTGTGACACCAAGAGTTAAATATTCTTCTTTTGTAATTGAAGTCAGGAATTTAAAATATATACATGAAGATTTGCATATCATAACAATCAGAGGGATTTCAGTTGGGCGAGAGGAAATAAAGTTTTGTTGCCACCTGTGGCGGTCAGGGAGGAAACCAGCAGCATGTATTTATTATTCACACGTTAGATAAAACTGTTTCAGCAGTGTTGAATTATTTAGTGAATATTCCACCAGAATTAGGTTTTGTCGTTAAACAGCGTCCCAGTTAAATTCCTCTAAACCAGATGAGACTTCCAGGAGTTTCTACTCACCTCATGGCCCTCAGTGCAATTTTGTACGCCAGCTCGGCGTCATGAGGTAGCAGCGAGGTGAAGAGATACTTGGCAAACGTGTGCATGGGGACGCTCTCTCTGTAGAGTAGTTCCCCCAGACCGCTGTAGGGACCAGCTGTAAGAAATGACACAAAGATCCGTTCAGTCCGTACACAATCAACATGAAGACAGAGCAATGTTAAAACACAGATTACAGTGAAGAGCAGCGTAACAGTGAGATATGACTAAACCGTGTCCTTGTGTCTGAGATCGTTTCCCAGCCTGATTAATCTGATACTGCTGATCTGAACTGTGACTCAGTTGTGCATCACAATGACAATCATTTTGTCAACCAGCAGAAATGTGCAGAGGCATCACAGAACATCCTGAAACCTAAATCATGTGAGCTTGAATGTAGGACAAAGGGAAAAAGCTTTTATGATGGATCTGCCTCTTATTTAGTTTGTAGTAACGATTGTAGTAGTGTGTTTCAATATTTTAGACAAACTGAATGAACCAGCAGACTCTTTTCAATGACTGCGTCTTACTAACCCTCTAACAGGAAAACTGCTTGTTTCCTGAAAATCTTCACCAACGATTCGTCTAAGTTGACTTCTTGGAGCTTGGCCAGTAGCTGCTCTTCATTGCGGCACACTTTCTCCTGGGCGTAAAGTCCGTCTGGCATCACCCTCTGCTGCCCTAAACCCATCAGGGCTGTTTCTACAGCCAGCGACACAAACGACTCTCCTTCCTCCAGGAAATGATGCACTGGGAAAACGGCATGCTCCATCCTCCTACCTCCACCCAATGAGCCTGGAGGAGGAAGCAGAGAGAGGTGGTGGGTATAAGCTCTGAACAGTAGTTCCATTTTGGATCCTATTTAGACGAAGGCAGCAAAATACTGTTAAATAGTGTAAATCGCTCGTAAATGTTTGTTTGCATGACTAAGTGGGTCTTTGCAGGTCGTTCACAAATAGTTTTAATTAAGTTTAAGCGTCAGTTTCCCACCTCTCGTATTTAAATCAGTTCAAATCATGTCCTCATTATACAAACTGCCTAAAAAAAGCCGATAAGAGACTGAGAATGACTCAGCGAGCTGATTCTGACCTGAATTCTGATTCAATAAAACGCTCGTCCCCACTGAGACATGACTTATGGAGGGAAATGTTCCCTTTAGGCTGTGGCTCGAGCAGCGTATTGATAAATCCATTGATCTGTTTGTTCACTCTGGTGTTCCTTTCTCCCAGCGTGTGTTCTCTTGAGGATGCTAATCATGTGTTTTAATGGCTTAATGATGTCTTGGCAGACCTCACAGTTTATCCCAGGAGAGTAAACAGTCCCTGATGATCTCACACACACACTCAGATATAAATAGCAGAGTTTTAATTGAACTTTCTTCTGTTTCTGTGCAGTTCACCTGCTTCACCAGAGAAACACACTGGAACTCCGTCCTTCCTGGCTACTGCACATTGAAATTCGTCTAACTGAGCTGCATAATTAATGTGTTTTAATTGCAGTGCTTTTCCAGCTGCATTTCTTATTCATGAGCTGTTATTGGAGGAAAACTGGAGGCCAATCAGCACGTCTGTCATCGCTGCTGATTGCAACCTGAGGGCCTGCCTCTCCGACAGGAAGACGCAATCACTGCAGCAGGAAAGTGTGTGTGTGAGCTTGCAGACAGTGTGTTTGCAGTGGTGGAAAGTACAGTTTTGAGATACTAATGTTTAAATTTTTTTCTAGTTATTATTTGTATCTACTTTGATTTCTGTATTTTAAAGAAAAACGGGCAAAACTTAAATTTCTGTATCAGGACTTTGCTTTTAATCATCTGGCGACCCCTCAAATTTGTCTTGGGACCTTCTGTAGGTTCCTGATCCCTACGTTGGGAACCACTCAACTAAACTGTAATACTAATACTGTAAACAGTAGTAAAACCTGTCTCTGCCTTGAGCTGCAGTAATGATGAAATTCACATTTTACTGCTCTGTATTTAGTCATTTTATTATTTTCTATTCTTTTATTTGCAACACCATTTTTTAAATATTAAAATATTTTAAAACGTTTATCCTGCTTTTGTGTATTTATTTCTCTGTACTTTAATTTCCTTTAGTTTCTATTCAAACTGTATTTAAAGTAGTTAAAACTAGCTCCAGCTCTATTTGTTTGATATATATACACTGCCCGTTGATACTTTTGAGTACATAGGGTTATATTTACTTTGCAAAATATAATAATACTTAAGTAGTTTTACTTTGCTTGGTACTTTTACACTAGTAAAAAGTGAGCACTTCCGATTTCTGACATGCTGTCAAGTGATTTTTATTCTCTACCTGCAGCAGAACATGATCTGAGTACTGTGCTACTGTTTGTGTATCTGTGTGTACCTGAGGCTCCATCCTCGCTGCCCCGACCCGAGTCCATCAGGGTGCTGAACAGTGTGCAGATGGGGTCCAGAGGGTGGCCCACCCAGCCCTCCAGGTTAGTGACAGATGTTGTACCTTTATGCAGCAGCTCTGCAGTAAAACATACACACACAGGTTGATAATGAAGTATTTATACTGCATGTGTGTATTTCAATCAAATACATTTGAGTTCCTGAGAAGTTCAATGTTTTAGTCAAACATCAGAAACAGGAAAAGTAAAAAGTCTAGAGGAGGATTCGGTCAACGGACCTTTTTTGTGAGTGCGGAAGAACTCCAGCTGTTTCTGCTGCTGCCTCCTCAGTGTGTTGACTATGGCGATGGCCAGCCTGAGCGCTTCTTTGGCGTAACCGTGTGATCTGAGGGCGTCCACCCGGGCGCACGCTGTAGGGACGTGCTCTGCGTGAAACAAAAGACATTTCCATTTGTCCCACTGTTCTTTTCTCATCAACTTAATCGTTGTTTATCAAACCCGCTCCCTCACCGTGCCACAGGGGCCACCCTCGGCCGTCGAAGAGGGAGCTGTCGAGGTTGTGGCGGTAACAGTAGTTGGTGTAGTGGTCCTCAGTGATGATGTGCTGCAAGTGGGGGTCCTGCCAGTGCAGGTCACAGGCCTCGATCGCTCGCGTGAACACGGTCCGGTGAGGACGGGTCAGTGAATCTGGGACAGAAGAAGAACAGAGGTTGTTAAACTGAGGAGGGACCCGAGACAACAGTGGCTTTCAGTATTACATGAACATGTCTATGTAAAAACAAATGCTGGGTGATTATAGATGAAGCAGCATCAATTAATTAATCTTCTCATTGGAAACATTTTAATTGCTGCCTGACAGAAACAATAATGTGTCAGTTTCTTCTGATTTAGTGGAAGCACATGCAAGATTAGAGGACTGGAACAGCTCTGTTCTTATGCTCATTCTATTAGCTGCACTACAAAAGGTAATAAGGTGCAGTATCGTTGGCATCGATACTGAAGGAGGCAAACTTAACTTAAAAAAATAAAATAACCAGAAGAGGTTGGAGAAAGAAGAGGAGACGATGCAGAAAGAAACATCCCGATGGAGGATTTGGAGACTTCAACTAAAAAGAAGGTGATGTCTGTGCTTCAGATGGGTGTCATCTCACCTGGGTTGCCCGGGGGGCCCTGGGGCAGAGCGTTGGTCAGATTGGTCAGCTCGCTGCCATGGTTACCATCCTCTAAGGGGCAGACATCCACGCTGCTCCACCTGCGAAGCTGACGGAGCCAGAAACCTTTCTGCTCGGGTTTACAGTGAGGGTTCAGCACGATGCACATCCACAGAGCTCCTGCACAGAAACGCATGCACACATTCACATTATGCCGTGTGTCGTACAAACATATATAAACTTCAAAATAACTAAAATACATTAAATATCATTTAAATTTTGTCTCATATTGTTCCTTCCTACAAAACCAAATGTGTGGAATAAATAAAGCTGCATCGTGCATAAAATATCTGAAATCAAAGTTTTTGGCTTCACGCAGTGTTTAAAATTTAAAAAAACAAACAAACTACTAATTAATTAGATCATAAATTTCCAGTGGGGACAGTTTGAAGAATAAAGATAGAACGAAGACGGAGGAGGGGAACGATGAATGTTAGAGGATAAATAAAGGATGACGGAGAAAACAATGAGATGAAGTGAGGAGAGGTGAGGAGGAAGTGTGTGTGTGTGTGGGGGAGGGAGGTGAAGCTGAAGACGGGGGGATGGGACAGGACGAGAGGCTTTATCCTCCGTCTCTTTGTTAAAGGCTGCAGCAAGGACGACGACCACGAGGAGGGAGGAGTGACGAAACGCAGAGCAACAAAAACAGACGTGGAACAACGGTGAAACCGGAGAAACGGAACCTGCAGGACACATCTGTGATTTACTGAGTAGAAGTTTGGGAATTAAATATTTATCACAGCAGCTTATTATGAATTTCCAGTTTCAGTAGCTGTAGTTTATGTCTAACACCAAGGAGGTCGATGTTTTCACAGGGGGCCTCGTTTCTGATAATCTGTGACTGTCCCGAGTTACTTCAGCTGTAATGTAATGTGCTGCAGTTAAAGAATTTAACTTTAACTATTTTGGTTTTGTTTAGCAGTCGGCTAAACACCCACGATTGGAGGGCACAGGATGAACTGGTCAGACTTTCAGTTCCTCAGACAACAAAAACTAAGGAAGCTCATTTCCACCACAAGTTTGAGTCATGATGAAACATTGTGAATCCTGGTTTCCTGGTTATTATAATTCACCTTAGTTGAACGTGAACGTCAACGTTTAAAATAAGAAACAAACTTTATGGACGTTTAGAGACCTGTGTGTTTAGTTCTAGTTATATTTGATATTTTCCCAGTGAGTTATTTAATAACTGACTCGTTCTACTGCATCATGAGACCAATGTGTTCGTACCCAACTCGTCCCACAGCTGCCGGTACTTGTCCGTCATGGTGGTTCCCTGTTGCCTCCACAGCGCCAGTCGGGGGTCGCCCATGAACTGGTCCGTGATCAGCGACAACATGCGAGCGCCATTGGAGTCCCTCATCTTCAGCATCTCTCTCACCTGCAGAGACAGGTGCATTGTGGGTTAACGTGGTGACAAACAGCTGAGAGACAAGATCAGTTTCTTCTATTAGAAAAATATGGAAGAAACCACTTTTGGAGGGTCGTTACCTTGCTGAACAGTAAGTTGAGCTGCTTCCCCGATCCGTGGTACCCGCCCTGGGAGAGAAAGACTTTCACCTGTTCTTGAACCTGCTCTTCGTCCAGATGCCAACAGTTCTCATCGTCCACGCTGGCCCCCGCCGTCGGATCTGGAGCTCCTGCACCGAAGAGGAACAAAGTCAGCAACAAAATCAAGTTACATAGATTTTCATTTATTAGTTTCTACATTAAGTACTTAGTAGTAGAGTAGATGAAGCAAAACTACAGTACAGAAATAATATCCAGTAAAAGTATGAGCATGAAAATAAAAACTCATTATTCAACAAGTTGCAGCAAATAAGTTGATTTTAACTGCTCAACATATTCTATTTTTCACCTGACTCAGCAACTAATATACTTAATTTTGACTAAATTAAATCAGTAATAAAGTATCATACAGTGGATAAAAGTCTTCAGGGAGGAGCAGGCATGAATACACCTGCATCAGCATATAATTCACCTTTTGCATTAATGCATTAATATTCTGCTGGCTAAGCTTAAACACTGATCAATAATATCAACTCTGCAGAATCGGCAACAATAACCAGCCTACATGAGTGAAAAGCCCGTCCCACATTTGAACGCTAAACACACGTCGTTGGGGACGATTTCATCCATAAGGCTCCACAAAAATAGATCTGCACAGAAAGCTACGAACTGTCACGAGAGCAGAAAAACAAACTGCAACTAGAATCCAAAGTACACAAGTATCGAGTGGCTGCAAAGCAAATATCGACTCAAATGTACAAAATATTTACATGTATACAGTATTTAAACTTCTGTATGCAAGTAGATTAAAGTTGCAGAAATATTTATGATGCTACAAGAAAACTGTGTATATGTACACAAAATGGAATGAGGCACATCCATACATACCACAGAGTGAAAAGAAAACTCAGTAATACATAGTTTAGATAGTTTTTAGTAATTACGACATGTACTGTAGAACTATAAAGTATTAATACCTGTCATAAAACACATAGTATCTTGCATGTTTCAAAAAGTATTCGAGGTGATATCAGATTACGCAAACTACCACAACTAGTGGGTAAAAACCCTGATGTCAACAAGAATTTCAGTAGTTAATTAACTGTTCGAGTCACGTTTGTGGTGGTTCCTGATGTACTGTAAACTCAAGTATAATGACTCATAGAAACTTCCTGCAAGTACGACTAAATGTGTACCTGAAATGCCAAAGTACCACAAACCACGTCAAAATATCACAAGTACGATATAGTATAACGGGTATACACGTCTGTATGGAAATAAAAACTAAGTACTACAAAGTGTATTTAAAGGTATACTAAGAAGGCCATAGCAGGAAGTTCCTTAGTGTATTAGATGTACTATAAAGTGTACCTAAAGTATTTCTGTAAAACACGTCTTTGTTTGTACAGTGAAAATAGAAAAGACGCTCAAACATGTACAGAGATTCACAAACTGCTCACATCTAGTACGATACAGTATTTCTTGTAGTTTGTACTTATCGTGTACTTTGTTCTGTTCGTCCTCCTCTGATTCTGTTAGAGGGTTAAGATCCAGCTAAAGTTGGACTTTAGGCCATTTCAAGGTTTCTACTAGTTCTCAGACGAACACGTTTACAAAACATGATGACAAGAAAGGAACTGTAAGTACAGCACAGTACAGTAATTTACCTCTGATACAAGCTCAGTTTCACCGGGACAGATGTAACATTATGCAGATGCGCACGTGAAAGACAGAAAGTGTGACTCGAGTGTAAAGAATGAATCATTTCAATGAAGAGTCTACAAAGTTGGTGTAAACAAAGTGTTTCCTTCACGTTTATCATCAGCAGCACGTTCTCCCGTCAGCTGGACGCCCACTGATGTGAAACGATGAGACCTAATAGTGGAACCTGCATTTGTGTGCGTGTGTGTGTGTGTGTGCGCTCCCCTACTCACCGTGGACCTGGTTGATCTCCGAGTTCTGGGACAGTATTTCGTCTGCCAGTTTCTGTGCCGTCGGCAGCACCTCGGTGTGATGCACTGTGATCAGATACTGGACAAACTTCTGCAGCTGATCTCTGTTCATCTGGAAAAGAGTCTCTGAGATGGGCAAGCGCAGTTTGACCTGCTCTGGCTTTCGTATTCGGTACAGCGAGAGTGCCACGACGTGGGCGCAGTAGAAAATGTCCTTGTTGCCGCAGCTGCATGTTACTGCTGTGATTTTGCAGCGGTCGAAGCTGACGCTCACGCTGCAGAGCAGCTCTGGCTCTGAGGACGTTGCAGGTTCCCTTACTGTGCCGCTGAGATGAAAACCTGCACAGAAACAGAAAATAATCAGCGTTAATCATCTGAGCTTAGATCAGAAAACATCTTGGTGCAAATTTCCACATCAATGAAGACGTTTTCTGTCGGTTTGGTTCAACTTGAACTTAAAGACCTCAACACAGAGAACTGAAGCTAAAACCTGCAGGTCTGAGTGTTTGTGGAGGTAAACACAGAAAAATACAAACTTCTTGAACTCACAGTTCTCAGTGTAGGAAATAAATAATAATTCACAAGATAAATGACCACACTGGCGTTTTATTAACTTATTAGTGATAAACTCTAATTTCTTATTCATAATACAGTATCATGTATGACTGAATATAATTTATAATGGATTTTAAATGATTCAATAACTTATTAAAAGGAAAAACAATTTGTGAAGCTGGAAAATATTAAACGTTCTCTACGTGTATTTACCGTTGGAAACTATGACAAAATACCTCACATTTGTATTTAAGGACCGTTCTTGAGTAAATGGATTTCCCACCCCTGGAAAACACAGCAGCTGAATGACGGAACAAGGTTTAAATTTTGCTTGAGTCTACACGAGATGTGTGTTTGCTCAAGATGAGTATGCAGCAAAGTCGTTATGACTAAAATACTTCTGTAATTATCAGAAGTTTCTGACTGGGTTAGCGGTGATAAGAAAACTGATGCAAACGGTGTGAGTTTATCATCTGTCTTTGTAAATTTCACAGTGTCTGCTTCAGTTTCGCTGCAGGGAGCATGTATGTTAGTTCGTTAAATCAATAACAGGAATACGTTAAAACACGAAATATGTCTAAGAGTCGGCCAAACCACAGTACAAAAAAAGTGACCTCATCAATCAACAAGATTATATATATATATATATATATATATATATATATATATATATATATATATATATATATATACACACATACATACATACACACTGTAAATATAAATATAAAAAAGTATTTTAAGAGGTAGCAGGTTGCTGTGTCGATCCAATGCTGCTGCCACCCGTCAAGTGCTCAGTTCAATCTTGCACTAATATGCACAACAAACACCATGGAACACAGAATATGCACAGTGGTCATGGTTCAGAAGCGCGAGTTTCACTCTGCATAAAAAGACACAACCTTCCTCAGTGACTTTGAAGGGTGAGAGTAGGTAACAGCACCACAAAGTTTGATCTGGTTAGTCCAGCAGGACACCAAATTGGATGATCACGCGCATGCACATGCACGCTCATGGTGGACCACTTTGGAACATAAGAACTGTATTTCTGCTTTTTACCACAGCTCTGCTCATGTGCTAATCCAAGGGTTTGTGCAGAGGTTGATGCGTCTTACAGGAAGTGTTTTTTCATCTTTGATGGAACATTTACCTTGTTTACTTTTCCCAACAGAATAAAAGCAACGTTTTAACTGTTCACTTTGCAGATGACAGTTTTCACAACCTGCTGTTGTCCACAGTTGAAGGACGGTGCTGTTCAGATCAGATAATCTGTTGTAAAATATACAGTCTTAGTTCATTTTACTGATATGTTCAATTTTACATTCCCGACAAAATGAACTTATGTTTGCAGTTTAGTTGAATAGAGCCTAATAATCTAATCTAATAACCTTTTAAAAACATACTTTTACTCCAACTGGATTTCCTAGCTCGCATGTTGTCGTTTCACTGGTACAAACACGCCCAACACCACAGCAGCCGCTTGCATTGTTTTAACACAGAACAAATCTGTGTGGACTGCAAAAAGCTTTTCTAAGCTGGGATATCCAACCAAAGTGCGCTGGCTCAGCACAGAGCCTGAAAGTTTGGCAAACACCTGTACATGTGCACAAAACACTAGCGGTGCTGTTCATCTTGGAACATTAGCTGGGACATTTGATTTCCACTTTGTTCAAGTGTTCTCACGCATGTGGCACTCGCCACATAGCTGACACATATCACCTCTGCTTGGGTGGAACAACGTTGTAAACAGAGTAGGTGTTCGTCTGCATATGTGGTGGAGCTGTGTAATATCGAACTGAGCAAAAACAAAAGAGGCGGAAGGAGAACCAGACAATATCTGAGAGTGAAACCTGTGTAGAAATAGCGAAAACGGTGCTGCAGTCATTACTGTTGTTGCTTTTCCTGCCGAGCAGACATGGCACACACACACACTGGATCACACATCACATCACCACAAGTCCACATCCTGTCTCAGAAAAATGCATGGTGCTCTCCGTTACGCGGCCCTGCCCCAGTCATGCCTGGCCTGCAGCTGAACCAGTGACGTAACAGAAAGAGAGAGAGAGAGTAGCTGGAGGAGGAGGAGGCTGGAAAAATCGGTATGCCCTCAGCTGAGTGCGAGGAGTGTGTGCTTGGCGGCGAGCCAGAGCCCTGAGCTCAGCACTCTGTAATGCACTTCCTCTGTGTGTGTGTGTGTCTGCTTCACAGCTTGCATAATACAGCTCTGTGCACAGCATAGCAACCTAACTTAACTCCTTCCCTCCCACAGTTTCTGCAGGGTTCAGCGAGTTAAACAGCCTTTAATCATCATGCGTTCCCAACTTTCAGTTTATTAGGTACGCCTAGCCTGAAATCGAAAAATAAAGGCGTGTGCTGTAATAAACTTCGTAATGTGATGATGTATAACGATGAATACTATCAGGCTGACTCACTCGTATAATCATGTAGAAGGATGTAATTAGTGTTGTTGTTGAACTGTACTGCATTAAACAGAGAGGTGTGAAATATAAAAATAAACTGTCACAGTTCAGCAAAATTATCACACAGCTTAATCTAATTATTTCTTATCACCTTTAAGAAAGAGAAGTTATTAGAAGACTGTTGGGTTATTAGTTTTACATAATAAACTGGCCATATAACAATTTATAGAATTATGTAATTGTGATATAATAGACTGCCCATCCCAAAAAAGTCACCATCGGATAGGATAATTACTGCATGGATGATTATATTTCTGTTGGCAACAAGTTATTTAACACTAACTGATGCACTAAGGATAACAATAATGTCAGAAGACACATCCTGTGGTCGTGGAAGTTAATCTGGTTAGTCAGGTTAATCTGTTTCAGAAAGGTCAAATTATTGGTATCAAGCAAATGAAACATCTAATGAAACTACTACAACTGGGTTAAGAACTGTCCAATGGAAGACAGTCATGTGGTCTGATGGGTCCAGATTGACCCCGACGTGCTGGAGAAGACTTTGTGCAGCCTCCGACTCTCCCATCATCAAAACAAGATCTTGGCAAAAAATGAATGCAACTCTGAACAGGAATAAATGTTGTGACGGTGCAGAAGCTGATTGAAACGATGCCACGGTGAATGTGTGCTGTCAAAGCTAAAGTTGTGAGTGTGTGATTTTTTTTTTTATATTTCCTCAATGACATGGTTACTATTTCTCCATCTTCCTGCAGTAAGATCCACTGTTGCTTTGATTTTATTGGTGTATAACATAAGAACCAGACAGGAGCAATCGCATACAGAAACTTTATAACCAGCATCCGGGACGTTAACACTATAAACAATGTTCAACAACAGCACCATCCAAAGCCAGAAGAAATCTAAAGTAAAGAAGCTTGTAAATTACATTTAAGACTCTTTAATACATCTTTTTTGAAGAAGCCACATCGAGAGCCTTTTCTGATTCCCTGATAATACGCTCGCCTTGAAACCGAGATTTAACACTTCACCCAATTAAGCCTGAGGTTGTCGACTTAAGTCGTCTCTGTAGGATTCAGTGAGGAGGATGTCTCAGTGAGGAGGGGGAAAGGCGGGGGGGGGGGGGTTTGTGGTTGAGAACAAGGCCAGGACGTTAGCCTGTGAAAGAGCAGTAGCTCAGCTCCCTACAGAGTTCGGCCTGAGGAGACCTTCATGCCAGAGGCTCTGTGCACTGAAACCGTGGCTGCAGGGGGTCATTCTCAGCTATGTGTCCAAAGCCTTTATTTAACAGCACTCTCAGCACACAAAAGCCAGACAGCCCCCCCCGCTCTCCCCTCCCCCCAGCCTCACTACATTACACACAAGCCTACACACCAGTCAGCCATTCAGCCCAGTGGCCAGTCAGGCATAGTGAGAGCTTCTCAGCCAAGGTGTGCTTTGTGTTTGTGAGTGTGTGCACTTCTGATGACAATGGAGGACCTAATCTCTCACCCGTGGAGATGCAGAGGCACCTCTGGGGCTGTAGGAAGAAGAAGTAAACAACCAATCAATAGCCATGGTGTGCTGATAACCATCTGTCCTCCATAGGACGAGTTTCTCTTCAGCTCCTTATTGCACTTACAGAAGTTTATGGTATCGTTGCTAATGTTGATTGATTCCTGCGACTTTAGGGTATTCCCATTTAAAGGAGACAATAGTCAGGACGAAACGTGTTTCTGGCCATTGATTGGACAATCCATCCCCATGGTAACTCGTTATGTAAAACTGGGTTTCTACTGGTGTTCACCTAATTCTAATCAAATATCAGAAATATAAGTAGACTTGTGTCTCTGAATAAATTAAAGGATAAAATACCTCATCACAGAGCTTAAGGGAGAAATTCACAGAGAAACCCCGAAGAGACACAAGATAAACACAAAGAAACACAGTTTTACCAAAATAAGATGTAGAATGACCACAAACATAATGAAATAATCACAAATACAAAGTTACCACTAGGAGATGTAAATCGAACATAAAAAGAAATAAACGTTCACCACAAGTAGATGTAAAATATCCACAAAAGCCAAAAAACAACCAAAAAGAAACAGGAAATAACCACTGCGAAATGCAAAATTACCAGAGGGAGACTTAAATGGGCCATAAACAAGACGGGAGATGTATAAAAAATACACAACGATACGCAAAATGAGCAAAAAGAGAAGAAAAAAACCAACACATTTCTACCAAATAGAGACACAAAAGTACCACCAAGAGATGCAAAACCACCCCATAGTACAGGGCTGCACTACAACAATGTTTCAGGGTTGAACAGTCAAATGAGGCTGAGGGTCACTTCTAAACATGTGGAGTGTTTAGAGGAAGTGTTGCTGGTGCAGCTCCATGTGAACTCGAAACGAGGTCATTGAGAAATTGAGTTAACTGGGTCAATCTTTGTCCTTAAGAAATCAGGAACAGCTTCTTACAGCATGAACGTACTAATCAATGCACTCCCTAAAAACAACTGCGACTCGTTTTAAAAAAACGTTATCTGTGTCTTCTAGTGGGACAATCTCAAGCATTTGAAACAGAAATAACAAACTGCACTGAAATACTACAAGGAGGAAGGAGTCCTCTTTGTCCAAGTGGACACAAATTCCTCAGCTCAGTCACAAAATCAAGAGGCTGCCTTGAGAAATCACAAGCGGCCTCGTAACTCAGACAGGGAAACAGCTCCTCTGTTGTTTTACAATGTTCAGTTCACCACCTAATAAAAACGTGTCCGTGGCAGAAATTTGTGTCTAATTGCTGCCACTCAGGCTCCAATGAGGTCCGTCTGGTCTGAATCGAGCACCGGGAGGAAACTGGTCACAACACTCAGAGAGTGACTCAGTGTTGGAGCGAGAGGAGAGAGATGAGTCTCTTAACAGTAGAAGTGCACTAGTAGAAACCTCTCAGTGGTTTCTATCAGAGGACAGAGCAGCAACAGTACATTAACTGATTACCAGCACAGCTATCAAAGCACTCAGAGATGCTACTGCTTGTATGTCCTGTGATATGAGGATGATAAAAACAGGTGTCATGTGAGGGAGTCGTGGAAGTAAACTACAGTATATAATGTACTTATTTACACTATTATATATTGCAAAATATATTTACAAAGCTAAACTCAAGCTTTTTTAAACAAACTGTCTGACAAAGGTTTGGAAAAATGACAAATAGCTTTATTTTTGCAATGATGGTGCATTCACAGACACTCAGGACATCTGTAGCACACAGATGACGGTGTACATTTTGTGTCTAAGAGCAGCGGTTAGAGCATCGGGACACTTCCTGCTGCTGACTGAGCTGTTCTGAGTCCATGGGGAAGTTACTCTTAGTAATTCAGCCTTGGTTTTAATGGACTGCTGAAACAAACAGATGCAGAACGTACACGTGACCACGCTGTGTACACAGCGATTACAGACACCAGGACAGACCGTACTCACACTCACAAGTCCTGTCTGGTTGATAGTTTACACAGTATTACTGTTGGAATACGTGAATACTTGTGTTTTATTCTACTTTATACTTCATATAACGTTTCTGCCTACGTTGCAGTCAATTTAGGATTTTACATTAAAAGTAGTTTAGTTTACTTGTAGTAAAATACAGAATGTGTCTGCAACGACACATTTTCTAATTCTAAACCTCTCATATGGTTTAATTTTAATACATCTGAGACACAAAATGAGTGAAATCACACAGTATTAAAACAATACAAATAATAATAATGATAAAATCTAAATTTGAATGCTTGTGGCAGAACTTAAAAACAAAAGTAAGAGAACCCCCCCCCCCCACACACACACACATGAATCCATCATTTCTTCATCATTTCACAACCTCCTAGATATTTATCTGGGGACCCTTTGGAGGGTCGTGACCCTGAGTTGAGCACCACTGGACTAAACCAACTGTTTATAAAAGTAGTTTCTATAAAATCTGATCCACCTACACATTGACGATACAATCTAAGAATGTCACAGGAGACGTTTTACTGCAGAACGTGTATTTGTACTTTGATATTTCAAGTAGACTTTCCTAATACTACTCAAGCTTCACTGTTATAGGTCAGAAAATAGTTTAAATCACACTCCCTGTTAAAACCAACTCGTCGATGGAGGATCACAGACAGAAACAGCCTCTCAGCATTTTTACACCAACGTGTCATTAAGACAAATAACGTCCATCAGAGGTTTGACAAGCTTCTAAAGGGACAGAAGAGGATTTCCTCCACTCTGACTTTTCCCCATATATTTAAAAGCATTTGTGTGAGTGCTGTGTTCCCAATGTGCTCAGTGAAAGTCATTTGTTTATCCTCTGAGGACCATCAGCAGGCCAACCAGTGCCTCTGCTCTCCCACTCCAGAGCTGCTGCTGCTGCTAATGAGCTCGGGAATCCCATACAGACACGAATAAAATCAAACCAAGGCTTTTAGTCTGTGCCTCCATGTTGATCTGATTGTAGTTTATTCAATCTTATTTTCAAAGACATCAGCGGCGTTACCTGTCAATATCCTCTGAATCATATGCATGAAAAGAACAGAGATGTTTCATGCTAGGCTAACTGAAGCTAGCCGCTGCAGTTTCATTTTACCAAACAGATGTGAGTGTGTGGAAGAGATTGTTCTTTTAAATTAAACCTGAAAAAGGCAAATATACGTCATAATATTCTATTACGATTTAATGACGTTATTATAATAACGAATATTACAAGATATGTTAGCTCATTATAAAGGATAAAAACAGCTAGCCTGGACGTGTAAAGGTAAAAACAAATAAATGCTCTAACATCCACTCTAAAGATCATTAACATGCTATTTAAAAACTATATACAATGCTCAAAATGTCAAAATGTAGTTTTATGGGTTTCTGTGCAGCACTATTTCTTGGCTAATTGTTTCCCCCAGTTTTTATGCTAAGCTAAACTAACTAAAATGTTGAACTGTACCTTTAAATATCTACAAAATCTTTATTAATTGTAGATTATCTTGTGCTACAGTGATTGAATAACTTCGTAGCATTCAAATAAAACAAGCAGGTACATGGTGACTGGTGAATTGTTTACGCCACATGTTTGATCCCACGATCAGCTGAGAAACCAAAATAACCAGAAAGAAGAGTCGATGTGGGAAAAGGCAGCACATCGGTGCAGCAGGCCAACACAAGGCCGATGGGAGAAGTTCATTTAGGACTCTGTGGGAACAAATGCGTTGGGACAGATCTGGTCTCCGAGTGGATCGAATTAACTCAGAGTAACCTGAATGTTTCTTCAGCCCCAGTGGGACCGTGGTGGTGCAACTCCAGCTGTTTTCTGCATGTTGTTTTCACTTGAATGTCACCACTTCCCTGCACCGACAGGCTCACTAAGACAATATTATTTAGTTTAGTTTCCCCAGATTCAATATTCTGTTGCTTCTCAGTGATCCCAGAGCCTTTTTAGGCTGCTGAGCTACCCCCTTCGCTTGTCATTTGAACTGTGTGATCACACATGTACAGTATATAAAGTATCTGGCAGCAGTCAGTTTCTGGTGAACGTGTAGTTCAGCTGTTATCCGACGTATCTGTCACTGCCAGACGCACCAACAGCAGTTGGGTATAGTAAAAGCTCCTCGCTCATCTACAATGCTATGGAATATTGTCTCATATGTTGCCATACAATGCGTAGGAGGTGTTGAGCTATAAAATGTTAACTAAACCTGCAGTGTTTTTACATTTAATGCAAATTAAATGACACAAAAGACAAAGAAAACCCTGCAGGATAGTGTTTACGGTGCAGGCTGCTACTCTGCATCTGTCCAAACCAACACACACCTGCTGCACACTGCAGTTCAAGCCAGCAGAGGCTTCTCTTCATGAGCACCAGAGTGACCTTTGACCTCCAAAACTACCATCCGTTTCTTCCTTGAGGTCACAAGCAGCCTGACATGACATGACGTGTGGTGAGTGTGTGGCTTATGAGAGCATGTGGTGAAACTGATGTTGAAGCTGCCTGTGGGCAGGATGGCAGATAGCAGAAAATTCAAAGTACATCCGAGCATTGTCAAACTTGGCACATGCATCCGTATGTTTTCAACATCTCTTTTTAAGTTGTCAAAACATTTGCAGCCTAATGAGCCCAAAGAATGTCACTGAAACAAACACACGTACAGCGTCTACACGGTCGAAATGACTTTACGACAGTTATGGTATTAAAAACCGACCACATCTGACTGGGCTTACTCTTTCCTGTAAATGTCTTTTCACATCGCACTATTCACGCTCTGTGTTTGCATACATATAAATATAAAAGTGAGACCAGAGAGGTAATAAAATGAGAACCAAAAGACTGATCTGATCATCTGACTGATCATTCAGACCAACATCCTGTTAACACTCATCACATTTATTGATTATACTGGGTTAGAGCTGCTGTAACTAAAGATTTTTCCCATTATCAATGATTAATTTCACAAATCATTCATTTTTTTTACAGTAGTTTGTTGCAGTTTGTAGTACTTCAATTTACACTGCCCTCCACAATCATTTGTCTACTGGCCTCCGTGCTCCAAATGTCAGAATCATTAAAGTGCACAAGAATATGCACCAAAGTAGTAAACATGTAGACACTGATGTCATTTCTATTCAATTAAACATAAATGTATATTAAAATAAGATGACCATGTGTTTTTATTTTAATACAAATCTGAAATTGTACAGTCTGACTACGACGTGTATCTATCACATATTATATAACAACTATTTCTACTAGAAGAATAAAATGTCTCATCGTGTCTTGTTTTGTTTGACTCACAGTCCAGATAATTCAGTTTAAACTATATACTATGAACTATGCAGTACTGAATTGGTCAGTTAGACCATTTAGTTTTAGACAGAAGACATTAGAAAGTCGAGTGTTGTGGATGTTTTCTGGAAAACTAACTTATGAGCGTCTGCACTCATGGGAGCTGTAGTTTTTCAGAAGGATTTATACACACCCTTAACATTCAGAGCAGAAAATATGGAACATATGTCAATAAAGCTTCTTTTTTAGTTGATTGCTGAACTGAAAGTAGCTCTTAAATCAATGTAGACAAGTAAAAAGCATAATATCTGCCACCAAACTGAACATGGACTAAAAATATCATGTGGCATTAATGAAGACATACAGATATACATTAAAATTATACCTAAGTGCAGTACTGAAGCAAATTTACAGATTATGTGCTAATAATTAGTAAGAAAGAAAGCAGCCAGTGAGTACAATCATGGTTAGAAGGTGTGTTTTCAACATGTGAAGCAGTCAGTCACGGGGAGGATGGATAGCAACTGTGAGGTAAAGTGACGAATCACACCGCAGCTGAACAGGAAGGCAGCTCCAGCTGGCAAATGAGATGCACGGAGGAAGGAGCTGGTTGGTTTAACCAGATAATGTGAGAGAAACCAAAATAACCGTGTGTACAAACAAAGAACGAGCAGCGCGGCGTGGAGGAGGGTGGAATGAGGATTCAGCACGATTATAGTATCGGTTATCTTCCAACCCAGTCACACCTTTCCTGAAATGTTGAGCAAGCTGCGTTGTCTGTTTGGCCCAAACAGAACAGAGGCTGAGGGTGTGTAAATCTGGTTTGATGCTCTGCCACGATAAGATGTGACCTGCATCCTGTTTTGACAGTGACGGGCCCCTCCTCCTCTGTGACGCTGTAGGAAACTATTCTTTTCTGTGAAAGGCATGACGTTACACTGACAGTTAAACGGCCGCTCTCAGTCAGCCAGAGACAAAGATAAACCCAGGGCATGTTGCTGGAGTAGTTGCTCAACAAATACACATACAGAACATACGTTTCCAAGTTTTATTTGATTGTTGATGATCTGATAAAACCCGGGATTGTTCTGTTCTACCTATCTCTATGACCTCAAACCCGAACAGACACAGCTTATTCACACTGAGCCGTGATTAGAGCTGCAACAATCAGTGAGCTGATGAGTCGATCGAAACAAGATTAATCAACAACTATGATGATCAAGCACAAGCAGAGGGATGGGCTCTGGGAAACTCTGCACTTCCCCAACACTGAAGCAAAAATACCAATTTGACAGGTTGTCAAATGATCAAAGTTGCAAACATTTGCATATTGGAGAAAATAAAACATTTAATGATGCCACCTCATTTCACAGACTGAACTCTCCACATGATTTAATTTCATCAATGATTCAGCAATTCACACAGAACAGCTAAAATAAGAAAAAAACTGCACATGTAGTATAATTTTTTTAAAACTCTCATGATGCCTCCAGATTTATCATGAGACCCATGTGGCATCTCCCCCACTGAACTAATCTCACTGTAGATAAACTACTGGATACTGGCTCCACCTAAGCAGCTATGACACTGAAAGCAGCAGCAGATGAGATGGTTTCTATGCAGATTGAGTAGTTCTGATACTTTAAGAACATATCGAAGTTTGATTGCAGAACTTGAAACTTCCTCCACCCTTCATGCTTTCTACTCCCCTCATTTTAACTCAGCGTACAGCAGCAGCACTCGCTCACTCATTCCTTCTCTCGCCGCCCCTCCCTGCTTTAAAAGGCTTCAGAGCCCAGTCGATACAAGTGCATCCCGTTTCCATCACTCACATTCTGACATTACTCATCTTTAACAGATGAAAACAATGACTCAACTTGTACTCGCATGCCAGGCATGACCTGTATGTGCAGAAACATACCGGCTGATTTTCAGGACTTGTGAGAGCTTGTGTAATCTGAGGTGAATGAGTTACGTGGAGCTACTTTAAAACGTGACTGTCAAGTAGAATGATTAAAATCTATTTTATAAAATCAAATCATATGGAAAAGTGGAGTGTTCCAGCTCTAATGATTAAATCTGAACAAACTATAAAGTCAGGCAGAAATTAAGGAACTGTTTATACTGAAGATTGTGCAACAGTTTGCCTGGAAATCGTTATACCATGGATACATAATCCAAATGTTTCAGCATGTGCCTTTAAAGCTGGTTTCACTGGTCTAAATTTCAACACGCTATACATGTCGAAGCACTTGTCCGGAAGCAGCGACAGGTCTGTGAGTCGCTGAGCTATGCTGGAGGTTGGGGAAAGGCCTGCAGCTACTACTGGACCAGCCAAACAAGATCATTTGCTTGTTATTACAGATACAACACAGAGGGGATGAGCATGCAAAGAGGGAGTATAATAAACTGAAAGCAGACAGGAGATCCCTGAGCAATGAGCTGAAAGCCAGTCAAGTAAAAACAGAGTGGAAGCTTTACATTGCATGACACAGTGTAGGCACTTTGTGAATTTGGATGAGCAAACGTTTTGATGATTTCTCTGCCTGGGCTTAACAAGCTCAGGCGTTTAGTTACTGGGAGCAGATGGCAGGGGTGTTATCCGGCAGAGCAGGCTCACATGTAGACAGACATCTTGCACTGTATGTATTTAAAGCCACAATCCCAATAAACCCCCGTGCCCCTTTCCTCTTGGTATTAACCCTCTATTTGGCACGCTCACTTGTAGAAGTAAGGGTATCCCCAGCTCTCTTTGGGATCAAGTGGTAGGGGAGAGTTTTCAGAGGCGCGTCCAAGTGGTTAGAGAAATGCAGCCCAGTCTTCTACACATTACGTTTCTATACAACTAAACTGCAATTACAAATATGTTTCGGATCTTGCAGAATTTCCAGTTTGGGGACTCCAACATTAATAAAATTACTAATGGTTGAATTCAGGCACTCACAGTCCTGGGTTAAGGTCAGGTAAAAAAAAAAATCCAACAGTCACTTCACACGCGATGAACAATGCCGATACTAAAATTTAACCAAAAACACGTCATCCCCTAACCAAAGAAAATTCCCTACAAAGTGCTCGTCTTCACTGTCACCACATCTGAAGATGGTTGTGAAATTAAAAATGTATGGCAGCAACTAGTTGACCAAACTATCTATGAAAGCCGTTTTCTCATATGAACTCTGTACTTTGCACTTTCACACATGCAGCAGATTGTCTGCGTGAGACATGTTCTCACCTACCTACTGTAAAACACTCTGGTTTAGGGGGTGAGGGGTGGTGATTGCAGATGTGCAGGAGGTGGGACATGACACAAAAAGTATGCTGCACTGTTTTGTTTACAGAATATCAAAGCAGCAACAGTCGCATGATAGAACCGTCATGAATCACTGAGTTAACTGCTGCAGTCATATGTGGGCTCAACTGGACGTTAAAGTCTGGTCCAGCTGATTCAGATATTTGTATTTTCTAGACAGTCTAGTCTAGACATTAACCCTTAAAGCTCCGTTTTGTAGGCACTTGAACTGAAAAGTAAGTAGAGAGGAGACATGCAACCTAAAATGATGCGACTAAAATAGTGGAAACTGTCTGAAGGGGCTTTTCCCGCTGCAACAGTTGACTGACATGTGATGTTTTCGCAAGTAGGAGCGTTGTCAATTTCCGTGGTGGTTCCCTAAACTGTGGCAAAAAGCCACCCCCACTGTAATGTGGGTTTAACAGATTTGTTGTTGTGCTGTGAATGCAAAGTATTTTTAACTCTCTCACCATCCACAGCTTCGACTTGGTTGTTCTGTGTGGATTTCTTTAACTGCCTAGACGTGTTTCTTTTGTCTGAGCCGAGGAGAGGAGAAGAGCATCAGTCTTCTTTAAACATGCCCTGGCTGTGAGCTATAAGGTAACAGCCTCTGATGGATGACACCTTTAAGTTCCCATTAAAAGGTAAGCATTGCTCATAAGCAGCTTCTGAATAACACTCAGGCTGGGGGGAGGTGAGCTGCCTGCTCTGCAAAGACAAAAGCTCGGGCTCTTCATTCAGTCTGCACCACTCACCACAGGCCCTTAAGCAAACACTTAATTTTGTTTTTCCTCTTTTTGTGTGTGGTTACAGCCTCTTTTCCATGAGAAGAAGAACAATCGAGAAATCAACACAGGTGATGATCAACGCCGACTGTCGGTGATGATGAGAGCAGTGCTAATATGTTTAAAATGCTCGCAGCACTTTACTTGTTATTAACTAAAGTGCTGTGTTTGCAGAGTGGAGGTCCGAAGGGCACTCCTCTGCAGAGACCACCCCGTGAGGCCCAGGGTTCCCATGAGGTGAGCACGGTGGCAGGTTTTGACTTGTTGTAACAGTGAGGGGGTTTCAGAAAACTCCCCAGACATCCCCAAGAAAAGAGAGCACTGTTTTTACAAAAGGGGGCATCTAGAGGTGAAACGGTTAGGGAGTTAATCAGTTGGTTGAATACTTCTGATTAATCATTAATAAATGATGCAAAACCTTCCCTAATTCCATCTCAGGTAATGAGTTTGCTGCTTTTCTGTGTTTAACGATATAAAGAAAAAGGCAAATCTGGTTGCGTGTAGCATTTTTAAAGTGATGGAAACCTAACTGAGAAAACAATTCACCGAATGATTGATAATGAAAGTAACTGTTGCAATAGTTGTAGCCCTGGGTGTCTTTACACTAGCTGTGTGCTATAATCTCATTTTAAAGCATAGCCAGGAAATTAGCTTTCTGCTAGACGCCCCCGTCCACACTTCATTGGCTGCTTGTGTGTCACCGTGTTTAGTGACAAAGAAACAAACGGATTAATAAAGTCAGTCGTCCACGTCAGCTGCAATATGAGGATTGGAGGACATGTTATGTGCTCTACGTGCCAATCAGAACATAACAGGATTTATCGAGTTGACTGAGGGCAGACAAAGGTAAACTAGTCCTTCCCCTCCTCCATCCACCTCTCTGCTCCACCGCCTCTCTTCTCCTCCAGCTGAAGGTTAATGAAGAAGGGATACAGCACAGGAATACAGATCAGGGAGACACTGAGGGATGAGGAAAGTGTGCTTGGGAGCAGCTGTGCTAAGAGATTATGAGCACGTTTTAACTGCTAAGTACTGACACTTAAAGAATAAGGGTGGTGATATTCAGCATTTATGTTATTGTTAATGAATCCCATTATACACCAATGCAAACAATGACTGTAGCCTTCTGTTTTGTTCCTCTGTGCCAACAATTATTTTAATTACTGATTAATCTGCAGATTATTTGCACAAAAGAAATATAGAAAATTACCCATGTTAACTTCCCTTTTTTTTTTTAATTGTCCAACCATTAAGAAATCCAAAGTTAATCAACTGATTATAATTTATGGCAAAATAACTCCTCACAGGAACCTATTATTCAAGTGTATTATTTCTGATCTCGTCTACAAATTTATCGAATAACCACTTTTGATTCATGCACATTCCTACTGCAGAAATACAATCCGGAACACTAAATGTTGATTCATCCGCCACTGAAAATGGTCCCCAGAACTGTCACTCTGTCCTATTTGAGACGTTTCCAGATTACAATTTTCCAGCTGTTTTTAGGAAATTGCTGAGTCCTTTTCCCAACAACAAAACCATCTGTGGTCCATTTATACCTGGAAAATAGGTATTTAAACCAGCAATGGTAAAACTAAAGCTGACTCTACTGTAGAACGTCAACATCAACAGCCTCTCTTATAATCTGTGTGATTCGTTCTTGGTACGGTCACCGAAGTGAAAAAACATTTTTCAAAATGGCAGGTTTTGCCAATAGATGTTCTCTGAAAAATCCAGCCAAGCGTTGGTTTGAAAGCCTGCGCCTGATGTAGCTCCAATAAAAATCGATCTTGCAGAGCGGGAGCGTATTGAGGTGCTATGCATACACCATTAATGCTGATCAACAGCCTAAAAGGCTGAGCACATTGTACATGTGTGTGTGTGTGCTCCACCCCAACATACTTACAAAGCTTTGCATCATTCAGTAGGTGTGTAGAGATTCATTGATTCTTGATAAAACTGCAGATGAGAGGGCTAGCGGGCAGCGAGTGTGTGAGAGATAAGACAAATTAATGCTGCTCTGTGATTTAATTCAGCTCATGAAACTTTTGCATGAACAGGACCTTTCTCACAGAAATGTAATCAGTCACTGCCACTTAGCCAACTGGAAACCGTATATTCCTGATTACTCATTTGTCAGAAGTAAAACAAAACTGTCCCAATACCCAAAGTGACGTCTTCACATTGCTTTTTCCTTCCTCAAATGGAAAGAAATTAATTTTAGTCAAATAAAACCAGCAGGAGACAAAGCACTGCTGTTTTGTTAAACATACAACATAATTAAAAAGTCTAAACTGTCAATCGGTGCTTTTTGAGGTAAAATTGTTGTACGACTGAAAGATATTGAAGAAAAATACAAAAATATGAAGAGACTTTAGTTTTTTCCCCCCTTTCCTTCAACATTAACCATCTGACAACTGATTTATCTGGTGACTCTTCAGAGGGGACAGATCCCTATGTTGGGAACCACTGGACTAAACTATCAAACTATAACAATCTTCTAACAGTCTAGTAATGTTATATAAATATAGTCAGTCACAGGAAGTGAAATAAGTACTGATTGGACTGAAAAGAGTTGTTCTGTTTATTTGTTATAGAGTATTTTTAGTCTGTTAAATTTGGACTCTGAAGAATCTGAATGAAGTGTTTTTGTACTTTTACTTTAAATGGTCTGAGCACTTCTTCGTCATGATGACTGCAGAGGGAGTAGCACTTGTCTTGGGACACGGCGCCTCGTCTAAGGATCACCGAGTCAGAACGTCCTTTTCAGGGTAGAACAGGCAAAGGTTTGGCTGGAGTCGGGTTGGTCTCATTCCAGTGAATGCAGAAGTGCACCACAGAGGCTCAGTGAGATTTCACTGTGTGGTGACACTGTGTCGAGACTGCAGCAGAACCAAACCCAACCTCACATCTGACCACAGAAACAAACTTCTGAAACATCACATGATGAAATGTGAGGAAAACTACAGATTCACAAGACCTTGGAGAGAACGCAGCTACACTCCACAGACTGTGCTGACAGCAGACCATCACTCCCTATCAGCTCTCTGTGGATGAAGCAACAGGCCCGTGGCAGACTTGAGGACTCAGTCTCAAATTCTGCACGTCAGTGTACAAAATGACAGTAATGTTGATGAAGATCCAGTTATTTCAGGTGCAGTAAAGCACAAGATCTCCTTCTATAAATGAAAAATGTGGTTTTAGATCTGACACTGTGACTCTCCCCTCAGATCAAATGTGGACAAACTGCACCCCTGTAACACCCCCATTCAACAAAAAAAGTTCATATTAAAGGATTTTGTGCTGCTACATAATCATGCTCTGAGGAACAACAGCTCCTATAATTTGAGTGTTTGGCAGCTGTAAAGTATAATGCAGCCTTGGAGTCACTAAGTTAGATGTAGGTTACAATTTGAAGCACATTTGTTTTAGCCTATATTTGTTCATACTATGTCAAACTAGCATCATTAGAGTTATGCAGAATAAGCCACCAGCAGCTTCAGTTTACAGTGGAACAAAGTCTGTCCAGATAACCATCACTGCACGACTCCGATACTGAAGCGAAGAGAATAACATAAAGATTCTTAAGCAGGTTCTGGTTTAATAATTAGATATATTTACTGGTCTTTATCCATCATGAACATTCAAGATAATAATACATCTTTGGCAAAGACAAGACCCACAAAATCTAAGAATGGATGTAATGTCTATGTCCAGATTTGTTTAAAGTAGGATGATGAGTGCAGCTCGTCACAATACAGCAGCTTAGTACCTTTTATGCACAGTGCATTTTGTACCTATGATCTATGATAGGTGGATGATGGTAAATTCAAAGCCGAAACTCATGAATCAGATGCAGTTCAATCAATAAATGACAAATGAAAGTATTGTAATTGCTAACTGTGGCACGTTTCGCTTCCTTTCTTGAGTTAATTTAATTCCTGGCTAATCCAGAAGGTAAAAGGACGAACGAGAGAACAAAGGGATTCCCCTTTTCCCATCAACAACAAACTGAATACTAACAGCATTGATGTTTCAGTGACATTTTGACCTAATGCAGCAGATGGAAGAGGATCAGCCGAATAGAGATGGTATGAACTTGACCCCATGTAAAGTGTAAGCAGCTTAACAGTGACTTAACTGTAAAAAAACAGGCAACAAACATATTACAGCATATGTTTTCCCACCATACATAAATATAGAAACTATATATTTACTTGTGTGGTGTACATTAGTTTACATCTGTAATTTCTTCCCCTCTTGTTTTGACAGACAGTGCAGATTCTCCGACTGAAATAACCATGCACAGCTAACACACAAACACTGCAGCCTATACTTCGACGTGTAACTGAAGCCTACTCCTCAGCTCAAACCTATACTTCAGCACCCCCCCCCACACACATACCCACAAACTGATGTGTATGAACGTCCACGTCATCTTTAAGGTGAAGCCTCCAGTGTCGAGAGGAGCAGCTTTTGATGTCAGCATCAGCAGTTCTCAACCTCATACAAGCGTGACACCCATTTGTATTGTTGCTATTAAACATTTAACACATTCACAGTCGCCAGAGGATGAACCCAAATGAATTTGGTGATCTGACTTTTCTGTTCTGTTTTTTTCTTTTAACAATGTCTCAACAGCTGCTGCAAGGGTTGTGATCGTATTTTCTGCAGACTTTCACATTCCCCTCAGGATAAACAGCAAAAACTCTTAGTGTTGCATCATTGTGCAACACTGCGCTAAAGTAGAGCACTGTGAACTGAGAGCTCTAACCCCATAGTTCAGTTCATGCCTCAATTTTTGTTAAGTGTTTTGGGGTTGGATGCTTTCAAAATACAAATGACCTAGTCGGCTGCATGGATCACCCTCATTTTGAACAAGATTTAAAAAACATTTAGGTAATTTTAGGCACAAAAACGTCAAACGATCTTCAGCTTTGGAAAAGTGCAGTTTGCTTTGATTTATATGCGACTCCAAGTCAGTCATTTTCAGAGCTTGGACTATTAATTCGACGAAGCAACACTCAGGGACATCATCACGGGCTTTAGAAAATTACAACAGATGCCTATTGCCATTTAGCCACTTTATAGACCGCACAATTACTCGTTAAATTGATAATCAGATGAATCGATAATGAAGAGATTATTAGCTGCAGCTGTAAATGATTAATGAACTTTTGCATCATAAAGCTGATGTGATGTGATGCTCTGCTTCCTTGTTTTAACTGTCAACATTAATAACTAACCATACAATACACAAAGTGCTTCATAAACATCTGAAACTTGTTCTGGATTATAAACAGATGCCAATAAGTCATACATGAAAGCCTAGGCTGTATATTCACCTGTGCAAACAGAAAAGTCGTGCTGTGCTTGTGGTGATCAAAGCTTCTTTTAATGTCAGCGTGTTTCTCTACACCTCAGATTTCAGTCATGACGCTTCCCTGACTGTTAATTATCATATAGTTTCCATTAGTGGTGATATTTTCCTGCTTTTTGTAGCATTGTTTTATTGTAATAATGCGAGAAATCTTAGTACAAGTCACTGTTTCTGAACACAGGATGTATTTTTGCTTTGCAGCCCTCGAGTGCAAACTACATCAGATGAAAGGTTTTCGTGTTTCCAGCTGCTTCTTGGCATGAAACTCACACTTAAGTGACCTCACACCAGATGACAGTCTTTCTCTGAGAGTTTAAAAAAAGTAAACGAGAAAATGGTATTGGTCACTGTCCTTTATAATGTGTGGTGAAAAAAAAAGCACTTAAAGTTGTAGTTAATCAAAACCCAAAGATTCCACAGTTTCCACATACGACGGCGATACGAGAAAAACGCATAACTTGAGTGTAACTCCTTAAACCTGCAATATTTTCTCTGTTTAGAAAAAAAATGGCTTCCTATCTTTGCCCTGATTACAAGTGAGGGTTTGTTGTGGAATAAGTAAGAGGAGGAGGGGGCAAATGTGTGCCAATTCATTTCCTCAAGGTCTGCTGTGAGAAAACCTCCCTGCTCTGGTGCAGCCCACACGTGGGGAGATTACATCTTTTATTTATCACTTCTTGGCTCTATTTTTCCGGCAGATTCCAAGCTGGGATGCAATCAGCCAAGAAACCCTCCCTATATCTGTATGTGTATGTGTGTGTGTGTGTGTGTGTACTACTGTTATTCCTCTTTTTAAGCATGCAGCTCAAGCCCCCTCCCCTCACTCTGTGGAATAACAACCCAGATTTTGTTTCTTTGCTACAGAAACATTCTCCAAAATGTGGGAATATATGGGCCTCTCATTGAAGCTGGACAGAGGCTGGAATGATTGTGTGTGTGTGTGTATTCCCTGTGGCCCTTCAATGAGTACACAAAGCCCAAATGAGTCTCTTGCATTTAAAAGTGAGAAGGGTGGGGGGAGAGGGACATATCACACAGCAACCCAAGTGTTCAGATTGCATTACAATTCAAATTAACCATGCAGAGTAATGGGATTACAGTCCTCAACGCTCCCTGCGAAGGTGTCCCGACTCACAGGTGACAGACTGCAACACATTCACAGACTCCTGGCTGACCATGGAATGATAAAAGCGGAAAACTATCATCATCTCTTCAGTCTGCTTCTCTCACAGCAAAGAGCTCTCTGTCATCTCTTTTTTCACCCCCTCCTTATTACAGATACACACAAAAAAAACCTGAACAATTGGCTGCAGAGTGGTGTGAATCATTGCCCATTTAAAAGAATCGTTGTGCTCAATATGCTTCCTCCTTCCAAATCTCTTCTACTTAACAAGGGAGTGAAAAGATGCTTTTGTTTGCCTTCCCTTTTGGAGGAGACAGGAAGCTTGAAAGACACAAATGAACATGAAAATGGGAACAAAGTGCCAAACTCACAATAGGAATGCAGGGTATTTGATATGTGTGCCGGGCAATTAAAATCCCAAAGAGGGCAGCGCTCTCTAAAGCACGTAAAAAAGCAACTAAACACCATAAATAAAAACCAACACATTTCTGAATCTGAGTGTGATTCATGTTGTTGCTGGATAAAAGTCGTCATGCACAAGGAACCATCACTTCAGCACACGCAGACACAGGTGCTTGTTCCTATTTTGCCTTTAAGAGAGTTTTAAGCAAACCAACACACAGTAGCTGCTGGTCACCCTCATTTTACCATTAGGAAGAAGTGCACGTGTGTATGTAACAGTCACCCCACACTGAAACACATAAATAATCCACTATTTAGCAACAATAATGTAAAACTACATCAAGTTGTTCACATGCATTCACTTCCCTCTGCTAATCAAACCTCACGCACGTTGCCAAAGACGCAATGTGCACGTACCAATTATTCATCAGAACAGCAGAACATTCATTCAAACGCAATTTGTGACAGTTGAGACCCAACCCAACACGGAGCACTTCCCATATTACTCAACAGCACATTTAAAACTGATTTAAAAAGAGGTCAGGCAGCGTTTCAGGGGCTCAGCTTGTATCTGATGTGAGCGATCTATAAATAAATTGTGGTATTAAGCATGAAAACTAAGCTTTAATCCCACCAAAGTTACATTTTAGGCCAATCAATTAATGTGATATAATATTGTTATTTAAAGTAGCTTAAGTTAAGTCGTTCCTTATTTTGTTAAAGTTTCTCTCTGGTGGAGTTAAGATGTGGAAATGTGGGAATTCCTCTTTTGTTAAAGACACAGCTGGATTTTCAACAAAACTAGTCTTTGTTAAATCTTTAAAAGGCCCAGCTATTATTAAGGCACATTCAAACTGCCCCCGAGCAAAACAGGATTTAAATGCCCCAGTCCCACATTCTCATTAATGCACCCTGTTGATTTAAACCCCCATTGTGGCTGCTGTCTGTCGCCTCACTGCTTCCCCCTTTGTTGCCAAAGCCTGTCACTTTATCTGCTCCTATTATTCCACTTATTCACATAAATTACATTTAATCTAAGTCTTCTTGTTGTTTCCTCGGTTCTATTTTTGCTCCCTCTCCCCGGGTCCGTCACCAACACTCACCGACTTGCAGTACGTTGTCCACGCAGCCGCTCTCCAGGAGACCGATGCCTCGTCGGAAAGGCAGCCGCGTCTCGTCGCCGCTCTCCCCGCTACTTCCCATCTCCTCCCCGCCGGTGTTGAACGACGAGTACATACAGATCTCTCGCTCGCTCCTCGGGAAAGACCAGTACACGATCCGCCTCTGAACGGGCTCCGGGATCCGCTCGAAGCGCTCCTCCACCCGCTGGAACGGCCACTTCTCCGCCACTTTCCTCGCCGCGATGTCCAGGAGAGTTTCCGGGCTCTGGGTCCTGCTCGATTCGCCCTGAGCGGCAGCGGATCCGCCGCACGGCGCCCCCGCGGCCCGCTGGCCTTGTCTACACGTCGCGCTGTAGCCCGGTCGACAGCAGAGCCGCTTGGCCGGGGGCTGCTGTGCGCGCTCCGCCATGATAGCTCCGCTTTAACGGCGACGGAGGAAGTCAACGCACCATATGAACTGGATCGGGAAGGGAAAGAGGTTACCCACGGTTCGACGGCTGGCCGTGTCCGGCCAAATCATCCTTTTAAGGGAACATGGAGGCGGATCTTCCCCGGGTTGTCAAACCCCTTTGTTGACAAATTACGGGGAGGCGGAGTCGGTCCGGGCGGAATTCCCGCACGGCCCTTAATCCTTTGTGAGCCACGTTTGAGACCCGGCTGAAGGGCTTTAAAACGGGGTCGTTTTAATCACGACCGCCGCTGCTTCCAGCCGGGATTTTTGTTTTTTTTTACCGGCGGGTGATTATTAATATTACAGCCGGGGAGGCGAGGCTTTGTGAGGCGGAGGGCCGGTGAAGCCGTGCTGTACGCTGGGTGCCTCTGGGCGGTGATTGGCCTGTCAACACCGGAGCCTCGTGGTTATGGGGGGAGGGGGCAGTGAACGCAGCACCGCCCCTCTGTGTGACGTTTAGAGGTCTTCAGGAATGTGGGAGCGTTTAAAGGAAACGCGGCTCATTATAGAAATAAATGTACAGCAGAAAAGCTGAAACTGCAGATTATGTTTCATTATGTAGGTGGGCAGTAACGAAGTACATTTACTCAAGTACTGCAGGTACAATTAGGAGGTAGTTGCATGTATTTACATTTTCTGTTACTGTATACTTTTACTGCACATCTACAGTATCTGACACTTTGTTCATATTAACATTAATACAAAATATAATCAACAAATACATTATTATTGTAACTAAATACACTTTTACTACTTTTACTTCATTCCATTTATTTTACAGCATTAGTTACATTTTGCTGGTTTAGATTTGTATAAAAATCCTTATAAACTAATAAAATGCTGATGTATTATTTATAGATTAATCCTCTCTCACTACATATAGTTGCTAAAAATCAGTCCCACTGTTACCGACTGCCGTTTTTGATCCACAGTCCAGAAAACAGCTGATTTTACCATCATTTTCACTTTTAACAGTTTGTCAAACAAATAAGGAAAAATAAGATATACTTATATTCGGAGTGTAGTATTTCTAGTACTTCATCTTGCTTTGTTTTGTTTTTTTTACACAAGTTTCAAACGTTTTGTGCTAATGCATGCAAACAAAGTTCAGCAGAAAACCACATGCTGTCCAAGTGCATGCTGGTTCTGTACATGCCCACCTACCTATACATCGGAGATCCCCACAGTACTGCCCAGTTACTACTTAAAATTGTCTATATGAACAAAGAAAAATAAACTAATGCTAAGAAATAAACTAACTAGCTGCTGTTCCATATGCAAGAGAATGGTGGGAGAGTGGTACCAGTATTGACACACTTGTAGTTATTCTTTTTAACCTGACTATTTTCTCACCTCAGGCCAACTGGACAGCGTTCACCATGGATTGTGGTCATGTTGTTTTTGACCCGTTCTGCTCGGGGGGGGGTTCCACTGCTGGGTTTCTGTTTTATCCCTTGGTTAATTGCATTCACCTGGAGTCTCAGGTCTACTGTAGTCCCTAATTAGATGACCTTTGACAATAGTAAAAGAGACGATAAGAAAATAGTGTGAAAGCGTTCCATGGGAATTTTATGTTACATTTATTGTTTATTCTGTCAACACCTGTTTCTTTGTACTGATTTGTCAATCACTGTTTTCTTTACAATAATTGTATGTATTTCACTTTAAACTGTGGGGACCCAGGGAAGAATGTCTTGATCTGTGTTAATATAAAAAATAATTATTTAAGGAGCTCTAAGGAAAGAGAAGCTAATGTGGTCTCGCTGGTGTTTCACTGCCTGAGGGGGAGCTAAATTGAAAAATGTGACCTAGACAGTTACAGACGAAATGCATTACAGACGCCAATGTGGTGTAATATGGTTCAGTAGATGCATAAATGTGAGGCTGGATGATTCAGGAGGGCGAGAGCTGGACAAGGACCTCAGAATCATGTCAGGAACTACACAGTACACTATGTGGTTATTGTGTAAAAAGTACAGCTTGTGTGAGTTTTGTCCCCAAAGCTACTTTGTCATCATATTAACTGTGCTGTGGTTGTCTCCACTAACCAGCGACATTGTAGTTTACATTCATGTCTGTCCAGACTCAGATTCTAATAAGATGTAATGAAATTCCCTCCAGGTGCTATTGAGATATAGAACTGACAAGACTGGGACATACATGAGGTCACAGTGACCTGTAACTTTGACCTGTGGCCACCAAACTCTAATCAGCTCATCACTGAGTTTAAGTTGACAGTTGCGCTAAGTTTGAAGGGATACCCTCTAAATGTTCCTTAGACATTCATTGTCTGACATAGTGCCATCTAGGAACCAGTACGTCCTCAAGCACTTTGAGTCTTTCAGTTCAGTAAAGTACAGGACGAAAACTTTAAGTGACTTTTGGTTCAATTATTTTCTCAGATTCAGTCTTTTTATGTTGATGGTTTACGTTCACGTTTGTATCCAGCTCCACTGTGAACAATACTATGGTGCCAAACTACCATACATGCACAAATCATGAGCCATGTGTGCACAATAACAATAATTTAAGTATAAGAGCTATAAAATTGATTGTAGCTCTTCTGGAACCAATTTGGTTGACACTTTCATTTTCTTTCTGCCAAGTGGGAGATATCGTAATGGTCAGAAATTCTAGAGATGTCGGATTCTGAATTACAATTACATTGCTGCTGGTAATTCCGTTTTAAAAGACATGACATAACCATAGCACAGACGTCTCCTAATTAACACACTTATTAATGATAACCACCTACTGTCCTACTGGTAGGTCAGTAGGTGGTCCACTAATTCATATCAGTGGGCTTGATAATGACTGATAACGACCAGTTAGTGGCTTGATAAGATTGGATCTGAATTACAGTTAAATCTTCCTATGTGTGGCAGGTTACTCCATCAGGTGTTTAAATCAGCACCATATATGTCACTTAAAAAAAATAATATGAATCACCTGCACAAAAAAAAATAAATAAATTGAATTTTGCATTAAGCTTTAATCTTAGTTTTTCTAAATTGTCTACCAATTTCAAATTTATTAATTTGTTTGTTATTTATTGTATCATCCATTTTTTGTGTTCTAGTCAGGGTTTGTTTTTAAGTGCTACCTTAATCTAGTTTTTATTTCCTCTACAGTACATTTTTCCTTTAAGCTTATCGTCTTCAGACTGTTTTTATCGTTTCCTGTTTTATCATCAACTCTTCAGCCAGCTGTAAACCACTTTCAATTGCATGAACCTGTACGAAATGTGCTGTACATATAAAGTTTAACTTATTAATAATAATAATAAAATATTGTTGCAGTACCACTGAGGTTTGAAAACACTACAGCTCAAATATAAACTTAGATATTCTAACATCCCATACACACAATGACATTTTATTTTTTTCAAACGCTAAGACTTGAAATACCGCATGTGTCATTTAGCAATAAAAACAATCTCAGCTCTCTTTTTGATCAGCACCAGGGGAACATTTCAAACCTGATTTTAAACCGTTTTATTCGTGCATAAACACACTGTTTGTCACTGTAATGAGTTTTTCTGTCTTTTTTATTCCCATTTCTCTCCAGTTACAGCACCACCTGCTGCTCCTGCAGGACAGAGTTATCAGCAGTCTCATTTCAGCACACTCGCTTCATGCTGTGTAAATGATTCAGGCCCCCCAGTTGAAAATCTTTGCCATTGTCTCATTTTACCCTGCAGACAGCGCAGCAGAAGCGCAGTAATGACTGAGCCTATTCGCTCAGCATGGTGGTAACAGTAGGTGGTCTGAGAGAAGGAGACAGCAACACACACACACACACACTCTATGACAGTGTCTTGGGTAAGATAGAGCCACCTTCTAACAACTGAGTTCCTGTTCATTTTTTCAGCATTAAGTTGTATTTCACTGTCACTGTATTACATTTAAATTTCAGCACCTTATTATGGTAATAAGGGTCTTGGCGTATATACATTTCATCAGGATGCTGCTGCTGCTGCTGCTGCTGCTGCTGCTGCTATCCTTCCCTCCACATTAAAGCACCAACACGCATAATGCATGGAGAAGAGGCAAAAAATTAAAAATAAAATAAAGCTGTCGCTACCATTTTATATAGTGTCCAACTTTTTTTGGAATTGGGATTATATATTCTTGTCAAAAAAAAAAAAATTTAATCAACCGTGACTCAATATTGTAAAACATAAACAGGTGAGAACTTTCTCACTGTACATTCCACTGATGCATTTGTTGAAAGAGCGCCCCCATGACAGCAGGCATGTGTTTAAAATTGCACCCCTTTGGCACAATGTGGGTTGGTCGTCCTCCATTCAACTAGATATCTGTGAGGCGCTGCACTTAGTCAGGACTCCTTGTTTGTCTGTGATTCATCCTGCAGCAAGTTTTGGGCGTACAAATGAAATAAATTAAAAACTACATAACATCTGATGCCCTGAAATCATTTTTCTGGTTTTGGTCCAGTTTTTTATTTAGTATGCTTTCTCACCAGAGTTCTCTACATCATTTGGACTGAGACCACATTTTTGGTGCTAAACCTTTACTTATGTGCTTTGTGCCTTTTTGTCCTATGCAGATGACTTAGATGTCTACATGAACATATTGTACCTCACTAAATAAAGCCCATGTAGCATTCCTTGGAACATAAAGCATCATATGCTATATACTATTCCTGTATTCATGCATAAAGAACACTTAAGACTCCCATTAACACGAATTCTATGGATGGTGTCTCTGTTCTGCTAAGATGGCTAGCACGGGCGATAATGACACTCTGGCTCACTCCTGGGGATAATCAGACGCACACATGCACAATACAAGCCACGGTATCCTTTCAAGCTGGGGCTCGTTTGCATTCTCATCAGTATGCATGAAATTTCTCGCTTAACTTTAATACCCTAACTGCTGCATAATACACTTTAATGAGCATAAAAGTGAGCATGACAATTAAAACTCGCATTAATCACTAAACGCTGAGGGGTGGGGACGTGGGGATGAGATGAGAGAGAAGAGAGGGAGGGTGTTGAGACAGTGCAGAGGACTGGGGGATAAAGGGCACTCAGGAGAGGATGGGAGGGGAGAGAAAAGAAATTGAAGTGAAAAATGAAGAAAGGATGGAGCCAATGGATGTGAAGAGCATAAAAAAGGAGGAGGGGAGAAAAATAAAAAAAGAAATCAGTTTTTCCACCTTTACCTCCTCCCCCACTCTGCTCCTTTCCATACTTTGACACAGGGGGGTTTTATGAATATTTAGTTGAAAGGAAACACATGCATATCTAATTTAAATTTCTTACATCTCTAATGTTTTCTCCAAAACGACAATGACAAGCTTAGTTGTAAATGTTCTTCAATCATAGTTCAGATTTTTCCCGCAAATACAATATAAATCATCCACTACTGCAGCGAGTCACGCAGGTGTGCGCTTGTGCAAATGCAACAAAGAAAGATGCTCATAAACATGTGCACACTAGAGCAGGGAGAAGTCGGGCTAGGCAGAGTGGACTGATCCCACACATCATGTTAGCACCAACATATTATAGCTTTAACATGCATTACCCTCACTTCAATTTAAACATAATTTGTTAATAAGTTTACACACTTTTGGTTAATTTAACACTTTAGTCATTGTTTACTGTTTTTTACAATTACAATTGTTTATTTGAGTTGAGAGAATATCATGACTGTAAAATACTGTACATAATTACTTTACAGTTTCTACAGAATCAGTGTTTTTTTTTATTGTTAACATATATTTGTTGTTTGTTCTAAAATACAGTTAATACATTGCAATGTAATTGTTCCCAATGGTTCTGACTGTACATTTACTGTAAGTACAATACAAACCACAAAGTCATACTGAAGGATTTATTATAGTAATTCAGTAATTCACTTTTGACATAATCCTGTAAGAGCATAACAGAATTTAAAGTTGTGAAATGAGCTTTAAATTCTGCAGCCTGTGTGATTTTTCAAATTTGTCAAAGGTTAAACTATAAGTTGGGTACTACCTTTAAAAAAGTACAACTAGTACAACTTTAATTGAAGTAACCTCAGTGATTTTTAATCAAAGGTACTGTGTTCATCTGAGTTACACTAATGATTCTGAAAGTCCACAGATAATGAAAACATTTATTTACCACCTTAATGCTATACGTTGTTTATTTGGACTCTTCATTTAGGAAAATCATGTCTGGTTCAATATTATTTTATTAATATTATATTAGCATTGCATGAATTATTAATAGTTATAGATAAACTTAATGGGTCTGGCTGTTTGCTCCTATTGTGGGTGAGTCTCAAGTCACATTAAATACAATGAGTAAAAATCACACAAACCCAGTCAACCATTAAAATCTTGTGAAGTTATCTAATTATTGTCTGTTAATGATAATAAGTACAAGTATTTAAATGACATTCAAACCATTTTGGATGTCAGTGGTTTAGTTTCTAGAGAACATGGTAAACAACATTTTTACTTTACTCCAGAAAGTTTTCGTGTTCAACTTTTTCCAGATTTTGTTATGTTACAGGATTATTCCAAAATGTATTAAATGCATTATTTTCCTCAAAATTCTACAAGCAATACCCCATAATATCAAAGTGAAAAAAGTTTAAAATCTTTGTAAATTAAAAAACGAGAAAATCACATGTACATAAGTATTTACATTCTTTGCCATGACACTGATAATTGAGCTCTGGTGCATCCTGTTTCCACTGATCATCCTTGAAATGTTTTGACAGCTTGGGGGAAAATCAGTTGATTGGACATGATTTGGAAAGTCACACCTGTCTATATGAGGTCCCACAGTTAACAGTTTATGTCAAAGCAGAAACTAAGCCATGAAGTCTGTAGACCTCTGGCACAGGTTGGTATCGAGGCACAGATTTGGGAAAGGCTACAGAAAATGTTCTGCAGCATTAAATGAGCACAATGGCCTCCATCATCCGAAAATGGAAGAAGTTTGGAACCACCAGGACTCTACCTAGTGTGGGCCACCGGGCAAAATAGAGCGATCGAGAGAGAAATGTCTTAGTCAGGGAGCTGACCAAAACCCAAAGTTTCTCTGATGAGAGAGGACAATCTTCCAGAAGAACAATCATCTCTGCAGCACTCCTCCAATCAGGCCTGTATGGTAGAGTGGTCAGACAGAAACCACTCCTCACTAAAAGTTTGCCAAAGGCACCTGAAGGACTCTCAGACCATGAGAAACCAAAATCTCTGGTTTGGTGAAACAAAGATTCAACTCTTTGGCCTGAATGCCAAGAGTCATGTCTGGATGAAACCAGGCACCGCTCACCACCTGGACAATACCATACCTACAGTGAAGCATGGTGGTGGCAGCATCATGCTGTGGGGATGTTTTACAGCGCCAGGAACTGGAAGACTAGATTGTCAGAAATGTACAGAGACATCCTTCATGAAAACCTGTTTCAGAGCGCTCATCGGTTCATCTTTCAACAAGACAGCGACTCTAAACACACAGCCAAGATAACAAAGGAGTGACTTCGGGACAACTCTGTATGTCCTTGACTGATCCAGCAAGAGCCCAGACTTGAACCCGATTGAACATCTCTGTAGAGAACTGAAAATGGCTGTTCATCGACGTCCAACCTGATGGAGCTTGATAGGTTCTGCAAAGAAGAATGGGAGAAACTGCCCAAAAATGTGTGCCAAGCTTGTATCATCATACTTCAACAAAGTATTGAGCAAAGACATTATGTACATGTGATATTTTTGCTTTATATTTTTAATAAAATTGTAAAAATTTCAAACGTCTTTCATGTTGTACTAATGAGTTATTGTTTGTAGAATTTTGAGGAAAATAATGAACTTTATCCATTTTGGAATAAGGCTGGAACATAACAAAATGTGGAAAAGGTGAATACTGAGTGGAACTTGATCAAAACTTCAGATGATCAAATCTTCCCACATAATGCATGAATAATTTTAGGAAATTTTGTACGTCTTCGAGACAGTTTTACATCCATTACATTAGTTGGTGATTTTGATTTGATTATGTTTTGCATGTCTTCACAGTCATTTTGCTCATCTTTGCTTTATTTTTGTGGTTAGTTTTCCCCCTTCTATTGGTTTTACATCATTTTTTCCATCTCTTTGCTAATTTTGTATTTCTTTCTAGTCGTTTTGTGTCTCTTTGTAATCATTTTGCTGCTCTGCAATAGTTTTTTTTTTGCACAGTTGCCTTTGTGAACATTGTGTGTTCTGCATCTCTTGCCTTTATTTTTGTCGTTATATTTCCTCTGTGTTGTTTTTCCACTATCTTATGATCATTTTGTGTCTTTTTGCATCTCTTTATAGCCTTTCTTTTAAATTTTAGCTTTTCTTTGCTTTATTTTTGTACTTATTTTCCCCCTACATTGGCTTTTTTTCATATCTTTGTGGTCGTTTTGTGTCTTTCTGTGGTTGTTTCTGTGCTTCCGCCTAGCAAGCTCATTTAGTAATCCATCCATTAGTACTTCTACTTCACTGAAAGATCTGAGTACATCTTCCATCATTTGATAAAAATGGGACAGAAGGGGAGGTAGAAATGGAGTAAGAGAAAAAAAAACTGACCCAGAACCTCTGGGCATGTCATGCAGCAATTTAAATTAATTTGAGACTCAAATACGTCTCTGAGCCCATCATTTAACTCTCATCATCATTTATGTTCTTTTCAATTACATGAAGGAGGTTTAAAACTGTTATTAAACCAAACCCTTCTCCAAAAAGTTGATCAGAAAGTTTGTAACTTCCTGTGAAGTTTTTCAAAACTCTCTCAACTCAGCGTGAAGAAAGCCCCCTGAAGATTTCACCCTGCTCCTTAGAGTGCCTCTATTCACCACCGCCAAACATATTGTGGGCGTTTAGGTGTCCCATCTGATCTGATCCAGTGGGTTTGCAGTGGTGAAATTGATCCCTGTGGTAGATACACTGACAGGCCTGAGGAGCCAGTGTTCAAATGAATTAGGAAGAGGAGAAGAAGACAGCGAGGGCTTTCTGTTTGTTCTGCCTCTAAATAATACAGCACGATGACAGCCAGCAAACAAAAGCGTTTGAGTAGTGACGAGCGACACCAGGGGTTGGATATAACACAGAGGAATGCTTAAATTACAGATGAGAATGGAAACATGTTTTTTTTAATGTTTTGTTGTCTGTTAAACATTGATGGGAGCAAAACCAGTGGGGACGGAGACAGCGAGGAGTGTTTGACCATCCACAAAAGCTAGTAAAGGGACCGGAAAGCCTACGAGCAACAAATTGGAGCACTGGGCTCTGCTCCCAGATGGACACAACTTACTTTTTTTAATATCTACCAGCATAAAATATGTTCTTTTTATACTTAATCCTATTGCTTTAGGGTGAAAAAAAACTAATGACAACCAAATTATTGTATCCAAATTCCCTGAATGTGATTAAACATAAATGTGTAAAGAGTCGGCGGGGAGATTTAACCGTGAATAATTGACAATGCTGTATTATATTGCTGTAGGAATTATTCCGCCTTAAAAAAAAAAAACCCTAATTTTCACTGTGCATGTGTTTTTTAACATTCATGCATTTGAAAAATAATTGAAGGGCCTGTGTGCTGCTAAATATTTCATTCCCTCCTGCTTCTTTTTCCAAATTTTCACAGGCTGAACGATGGCTTTTGCACCCAAAAAAAGAAGTATATGAATTTTTCAGGCATTTTAAATAATTAAGACCAAAGTGTTTGGGGCGGCAAAGACCCGATAAACTAATCTGAGACAGAGGGGAGAGAGAGAGAGAGGGGAATAAAAAAGGTCTGAGAGGGACATTAGAAATTTATTATTTTATCAGCAGCTATTTATTATTAACATAGAGAGCTCCCATTAGCATTCATAGACAAAGGGACTCCTGGGAGGATGCCCTGTGGATTTCAAGGTGATACATTAAGAAGGAGAAGTTAAAGGAGGGGAAAGTGTCTGCTCCAGCCCCTGATCTGCATATTAGCCAACATCTTTCAGTCAGTGAAGTCAGAAGGATTTCTCTAGGTGGATTTTGAGTGTGGATGGCAGATTTAGGACATGAAAATTAATCGTTCTGACTTCACAAAGTCACATGCTGAATACTTTATACAAGAATTTCACAAGAAATATAGAATCAAGGACATAGCTATCATTGATGACGCTGAGGTCAGTATTTTTCTGGGACTTTGGGAGGAGTTTACGTCCTAATTCTACTAAATTATCTAAATATTAAAACTGCTCTAATCCTTATTTTTAGCCACAAAAGGAACATGACTCTAGAGCGGTTTTCTCATATAAATTAAGTTGCAAAGACAGGACATAGAGGCAGCACCAGTCGAGTATACATATAGCACGTCCAGGTCTAGATAAGTTCAGGGTTCCAGTGCCTGTATAGAGGCAGCTTAGGAATAACAATGCTGGCCAATCACTTTGGCCCAGAGTAACTACTGTATCTTCTAGTGCAGGTGTGGGTAACTGTGGTGCACGAGAGCTGCTGCTGTGCTTGTTTTCCAAACATCGTCAGATATCAGCAGACTTTGTGGGGACAATCACTCCAGATAAGTTGATGCTAATGCTGTGCTATAGAAGCTCTGACTGAGAAGACAAGAACGTCTGTCAAAGAGCTGTAGTAGGGCTGTGCAATATGACAATATATTGACATAGTGTGACAATAAACATACGACAGAGGAGAAGGCTCTAACCAGCCAAGACAAAAGGAAGTGCTCATCCCTAGAATATGGGCTGACTTTATTGAATTGGTTTAGATTTGAAAGGTCTGACTGTAAAGAGAAGACTGTACTGTACTACATTTAAAACGGATGCAAACAACAGACTGAAAACACAGCTAACCTCTAATATCACCGACACAAAAATCCTGTCAAGCAGAGTCTACAAATCAGCTGAGCTCTTAAAACAAAGCCCAGACTGAGACAGTGCAAGAGACTTTTCTCTCTGTCATACAATATACCAATTAAAAATAGGAGAGGGCGATAATATACCTGTCTTTGTGTCTGTAACGCATTACACAAAATTAAATGTCAAATCTTTGTGGTCATGACCATTTTCACAATAATCGTCCCATCAAGCGTTCAACACTTTGGTTTAAGAACAAACCAGCAAAACTATATTTACGTGAGAGCTACAGGGGATTTTAACATTTCACTTTTAACCTACCCACACTGATGGCAGTAACTCTTTCCTAAACCAAAGTTGTTTTCATGCCTGAAACCAACAAAGCATTAAGTAGAAAGATTGTATTAAAAATAAATGTTTTATTTTTGGATTGAGACAAAGAAAAAGGAGGTCCTCTTCCTAAAGGGGGCATCAGATCAGAAAATATATGCGTTGTTCTGTGGAGAAACCTTTGAGGTCTGTCAAAACGTACAAAGACTGAGCAAAGTCAAGCATGACCAGACAGAGAGGTGTTAAGATGGGGGAAAAAAAATCCAATATCCGTGTGTCGGCTTGATGTAAGAGGGCACCTATATCTTATGGGTGGAGGAGTCTACCCCTCCTTACTCAAAAGAGAGGAGAACAGCTGACAAAGACATCCAGATCCACCCCCACCTCAGCCAATGGCCTTTATGAAAATATCCCAAATTCAATCAGGATCTGCATATTTCATGAGCTGGCCGTCCTCTTCCTGAATTTCTTAACGAGGTGTCAAAACACTCGAGGCAGTGACATCTGACACTCTGAGCGCTGAATCATAAAAACCAGCTTCTCTCTTATTAATCTGCTCTTATCTCACACTCTCACAGCATCTCTCCTCGTACTGTAGGCTTTTTCTGAGTCCAGCCCCAAAATCTCATTATATTTGAAATGTGAGGGGGAAATGTAGCACCACAGAATTGCCTATTATCATCTGGAGTCTACAGCCATGCAAGAACTCTGCCATGCTCAGGCTACGTTGCTGTATTGATTTAAAATCTGGACCACAGAGGTGGACTGACCGAATCTGCTCCTTGTTTAGAACAGTTTGTTCTCTCAGACTTTCTCCAAAGTGAAAATCTGATTCTTTGACTGTACAAATGATTTTGGGTAATGACGGTGGATATATGCCTGCAGTGGTGGAGCTCCTCTGTGACCAAAATACTCATCTCCTCCAACACCCAAAAGAACCTATTAATATTTCAAATTAATGCAAATAACTTTAAATGATGAATAATTTCCTCATATCAAAATTCAATTACTGTTAAACACTGACAAATGATGGAAACTGATTGAATAATTTCTTTGACAGAATAAGTGCCCCCCCACCCCACCCCCCAAAAAAAGAATAAGTGGCTCTCTTAATAAAGAGGAATGAGTGATAAAAAGGGAGGACAAAGGAGACCTGTACATTTACCTTCTTTCTGCAGCCTATAGGGTATTACTAGAGTAATATTTGCAAATGTTTGAGTGAGGTTTGTGAAACTACATCGTGAATGTGAATGTGAATGTGTACAGAAATCTGTGTAAAAGAAAGTGGGTAAACTAAAAATATGTTCTGGGTTTTGTAAATGTGCACACAATTCAAACTCACCATTTTAATTAGTTCTGAAGAAGCAGAATCATCATGTTCATGTATAATGTGCAAATAATACCTAGAAATTAGTCTGAGAGGGCAAACCTGTCATCTTTGAATCCCTCATTAGGTTTGAGTGTCCATAATTTCTTAATAAACACTGGCACATTTCAATCTAGCAAGTCAAACAGATACCAGATCATTTCTTATAAGGACATATTTTATGAAATCTCTTTTGATAAAACAAGTGATTTCAGCTAGATGGATGTGAACTGAAGTTAAGGACCACAATTCACTTACTATCAGACTAAACTACTGCTCTAATTAACCCTGCTCATGATTATAGTGCCGATATAAGAATATTAGCATCTCGGATTTGCCCATTTCATTATAAATTTTCATGATACTGTATTGATTTTACTGTTTTGATGATGCAGCTCCTACAGATCTTTTTATTAGCACTGAAGAGTAATACCGCCATGCTGTGCCCGTGGATCACAGTGGTTTACATGTACAACGTAGAAGCGTGGCTGCTGGGTTACAACTGAAGTCAAAGTCAAACAGAGCTCAATTTCACACCTCTGCACACCTGGTCAACACCTGAGCGTTTGTTTTCTTTCCCATTTATTTTTTCACAGAACAGTAATGACATGTTTTCACTTTAGTTGGGGTTTTGCATTAGATTCAAGGCCAAATTCTTTCTCAGTCCCAGATTTTCTACAGACTCCCCTCAGAGGACTGAAAAAGAACAACCTGATGAAACTATTTATCGTACTCCACCTGAAGTTTCTTGGAGAAAGATGGTGTAACAGCTTCATCAGTAGGTGTATGTCATGCTTTTGTCCTCACTGTGAAAAAACAAAACATTACTTCACGAAGATCCTCCCATAGGAACGAGACCCGCATACTGAAGGGCACAAAACAACCACAGACCACACAGCCATGTTGTTTATGTTCACTTCATGCCTCGTTATGTCATTACTTCATGTCTTCTGGCAGTGGTTTTGCATTGTTTGGCATTGCATTGTCTCCTCCATGTTGTTTTGAATCTTGTTGTTTGTGGTCTTTGTGGTTGTTTTGCATCCTTTTGCAAATCTCTGGGGACATTTTGTGCCTCTTTGTGATTGTTTTGCATCTCTTTGTGGCTGCTTTGTGTATCTTTTTGGGAAATCCTGCAGGTGCCGACCAGAAGCTATATGACCTTTGGTCTTCTAGGTAGATCTATTCATGCCAAGATGCAGAGATGGATTACTGAGCAACTAGCAGAAGGTCCTACACATTATACAACAGCTCCACCTCCTGGTGATGCATCTGCACAACACATCCACATGTATCAGCGCATGTGAGTGCAAGACATTCTCTTTACTTCCAAACTCCTCTGCTCTTTCTCAGAACTGAATATAAAACTTAATATATTCAATTATCACTAAAATACTGTATTATACTGATGTTTGTTTGTTTTGTGACCCCTGTCCACCAGTTGGTGTTAATATTGGGGCTGATAAGTAGGGATAAAACACTTTCAACCTCTTTGGTACAGTATTACCTGTAGCACTACATACAGACACACGATGGAGCCAAAGTAATACTCAGTTTGGACAAACTACTAGTACCCCCACAGCACAGCGTATTATATGGCAATTCCTAAAAACTCTGCAATACATTTTAATCTCAATTTAAAAAATGTTGTTACCTTTACAGATTCCTTTTAGACAATATTTGTATAATCACAGTTCAAAATGGCAGGAAGTTCATAGTAAGTTCACTGCTCCATTGACCTTATATTATACTTATATTGACCTTTTGTCATCTCTGATCTCCGTTTGCCCAACATAAAATGCTCAGCTTAACTTTTATGAACCAACTCCCCAACCCATCTTTTGTTTTTAGAGCCACTTCCTCCATCTCTGCCTCCTTTATGTCCCGTTTGTTCTTGATAAAACATCAGATTTCTTCTGTGAGAATGCCGTATCAGGTCTGGCTGAATGTGATGTTGGGTTACTTTATTTTTCCTTGTCTTAAATTCTCCATTTAGGCAGTTAGCCTTTCTTCAAGTTGGATTTCAGATCTAGTCTTTACATAAACAGCTAAAGTACAGTTCGTAAGCATATATACCAAAAGCATTATTATTATTTTAAGCATAATAGGCATTATACACTATCTGCACTACTTGTCATTGTAAACCATACTTCAGGGACATCTAATTTAAGAAAGCACCCATCAGTGTCACAAAAAGATGGAGCATGGATACATCACTGACCCTTATAGACACAAAATGTCTGCAAAGAGACGCAAAATGGCTGCAAACAAGAAACAAACACTATCAAATAAATACAAATGAGCAGCAAAGAGGTACATACTGATGCAAAGATACAAAAAAGACTGCAAAGAGGCACAACAACCAAAAATAGATGCAAAACCAGCATCACCTCAAAGATATACAAAGGGACCACAAATATACAAACAACACTCTGCAAGAAGATCCCAAAATGCAGAATGAAGGAGAGACACAAAACAATTAGATTTACAAAACATGCCAAGAGATGCAAAATGTCCAGGGCAGGTTTAGAAAAACCACAAATACATACAAGACAAGAAAAAACCAAATAAATCAAATTACCAGAGGATTTAACTTACTTAACTTAAAGAATGTCTTAAGAATAAACTGATTAACAACAGCTCCTTTTAAAAGCGAACACGACACATATCATTCTTTTTATTTCACATTTTTAATTAAGATTAACATCTACTGTAAACACGTCAACAGATGTAAACAATCAAACTTTTTTTAGGCTGTATTTCTTCACAATTGTGAATATTACCTATGCCGAATTCACTATTTTCTGTTTCAGTTTGTTATGTACAAGTAGATTCACCGGTGACTATCAATAAATAACGTTATTATTGAATAAAACTTTAAAAAGTGTAGATTTATAGCCAAGTTCTGGACTAATGTGCATCGAGTTTTAACTCCGGGTTCTAAGCGGGTTTATGGACGTTCAAGGAATATCAGGGGTTAGGATTAATCACGATTAATCTATAATATGTTTATCATGTCAGTTTGTTTATATATATATATATTTATATATATATTTTTTTAGCTTACCTTAATTTCCTCCATGAGCTGTGTGCACTCTTGCTAACACGGCTGTAGCTCCGGTTAGACCCACCTGTCCAAATTAATTATCAAACTATTTATCCGTCCACTTAAAGTAGACACAAACTCAAAATGTGTTATGTTAGTATTGTAAATACTAAATAACTAAACTCCTGACCGGAATATGAGCCCCACTTTGTTTTTATTATTTAAAAGATTTCTTGCTGTTGTTCTTGTGCTAATATTAGCTTGCTAACAAGCTAACCAAGCACAGTGAAAATGATAAACAATCTAAACAACGGATGCTGTTGATGTTAGCATATTAGCTACCAAGATAGCCTTATCCTACTATATGTAGTATGGCTTGTTATATGTATCATACATAATATGACTTGAATGTTTCGTGCTACTTGGGCAAAGTTAACATCCCAAAAAGCTCAACTAAAAGAGCGAATGAACGTGGTAAACAACAAACAAGAAACTGTAAGCTGCTACAGAGTGTAACAGTACAAACTAACAGCAGGTATATTTAATTTAATGATGGTGAAATTAGTGATTGTACTCAAATCACTGAAACATGACAAATACTCATTAACAAACATCTGTTGTTACTTTTAATTTGCCAGACAATTGGCAAATACAAGTGTAATTGTAACTCTAAAATTTTACATGTGAGACGTCTGAGTCACAATATTTTGCAGTAAAGCTGCTTTACTGAGCAGAGATGCATATTTACTTTTAAAGTAATTTTATAAGCAATGATTGTCACAACAAGAAACTTTCAAAGGTCTGATTTAAAAAGAAAAAAAAACAGGACGTGCAGCTTCATTAAAAATTAACTACACTAAACTACACTAAAAATCCTTCTCAATAGTGTGTCATATGGCTCACGTCATGTGTGTCAGGACGGTGTAGTATAATCTAAGATCATTTTTAAATTATATTTCTAGTCCATTACAAAGCTGAGATGAGCTCAGACACGCTGTGTCGCCTGCACTGGATTATATTTTGTTAATTAAGTAATATGGCAACTTGCAAAACTGTTAATACTGAAAATATTAGCAAATATTTACCAACAGCATGTTTGATTTGTTTATCCACCATAGTATCATATCTTTAAATACTTCATCTGATCACAGTGCAGCCAGTGATTGTGTTTGTCACCACAATCTGATATGAGTCATTTCTAGGAGACAGGTTGGCTGAAAGATTTTGACCATTCAGAGGCTAACGAACAGAAATAAGCTTGACTTGGGATATAAATAGACATTAACACAGAGACACTTGCAATAAATCCTTTTGGTTACAGCTTCCAATTTGCTCATGTCACCATGATGTGAAAAATGAACCACACATTGAATATGTGTAAAGAAATTAGATTAGATTGGTTGTCTGGTATTAGTATTTAAAGAGTCAAGACTGCAGAATGTACTTTGTCAGCAGTATTTTCTAATTAGCCTGAAATTGATCTTGGTGATCACGTCCTCCTTTGTCTATAGGAATGATGGCTTTCTCAGTTATTGATGTCAGCGTAACTGTACATGTTCGGACTCTCTGAGTGTCGTGCTGCAGCAGCTATGGCACAACGTTATGGGAAACGTTGATGCTCTGAGTAGGAAGGATGATGCTGTTCAGAGGAATCTGTGGACGATAAGTGCAGAAGTGCTGATTATTTGATCATTACTCTTAAAAATAAATAAATACAAATGGCCGACTCATTCTGTGTAGGTTGTTCAATACACCAGAGTCTCTTTCTTCTTCAGGACATAAATTACCTTTCAATTTTAATGGAAATAGTATATTTTCTAACAGTTGCTTTTTTTTTTTTGATTGAATGATTAAACTGGGAGAGTTTGGACCCTGAAATCAGAGTCAGGCTGAAGTTAATGGTTAAATGCTCAATTGTTGGACATTAAAGTACTTTTTCCCCACAAGACCTCAAAATTACTTGAATCTTATCTTACCTGAGCTTCTCTGTTCAAGCAGGAGAATGATGACTGTCCGTTTTCAGGACCATAATCTGATGGAGTGGCCCCAGGACCAATGTTGTCTCCACTCAAATGACCGGAACTGATATTTCCCACATCTGCACAGACAGCCATGTGAGCACTGGGGCTGGATGACTGCACAATCCCAGGGTGGGACATTGTGAATTGTGGAGAATGTGTGGTTGTCCTTGCAATATGTGCGAGTCCTGTTGAAATCATTTGGCTGCCAGGTTGGTGATTACTGCTGCTGTTAGACCACAAAGAAGATGTTTGTCTCTGGTGTGTGTTGCAGTTCTGTGTGGGTCTGAGTGTTTGTGCTGCTGTGTGAGAAACAACATTCAGTTCAGTCAAATTACCAACACCAAGAATATTTCCCAGCTTAGCCTGCTCTTCAAATCCACCCCTGTTTGACTGCACATGCATCACTTGCTGCCAGTGCAGCTCATGATTTGAAAACTCAGCATGTTGTCCCTGAGTGGATAAACTGCTGATTGTCTCTAAAACAAGAGGCTGATCTGAACCCTGCACATACCCACCAAACTCTCTCCTCAGAGCCTCCTCCACATATGAGAACACATCATTAGCAAGGATGTGATTAACCTCACTCGACGTGCCTTCCCTCTCTTTATTCACCCTAACGAGCGTGTTCTCCCACTCGTTCAGCTCCGTCTCCCCAACTTCAAGTCCCTCTAAACCTCCATCCCTGGCATCTTCCAAAATCTGCTCCAACGAGCCGATCATGGCTTCTGTTGTGAGGTCCCCTGTGAATGGTCTCTTCTGTGAAGTCTGGGTCTGACCTGGCACACTGAGAAGAGCGTGGCTGTCCAGAAAGGCTTGTTCCATTGACGACTGGGGTTGTTCAAAATCAGCATCCTCTGTTTGGGAGAAGTTTTGGAGCTGGGGACTTGGGTCCTGGGGGTGAGTGTAAAGAGAGAGGTCCTGCCGATGAAGAGACCCCAAGAGGGAGGCAGGGTCTAGAGGTTTCTCTGTGTGCTGATCAACGCCTGATGCACCAGAACCAGGAGAACCAGGGGCAGAGAAAACATCCACAGACATGTCGTATAGGACGCCTTCCCCGGTGGCCAGGTTGAAGGGGAGCTGTTGTCTTCTTTGACGTAAATGTTCCTCTCCTTCTTCATTTCTACAGGAAAAAAGGCATCAAGCTCAAATTAATAATTAATAAAATGTCGCAGTGCATGAAAACATGCATTAACATTAACTATTCATTTTAAAAGGAGAGTCCCTTTTAGAAAAACAGAAACAGGGAGAATGCCATTCTTATGCAGGATTCAAAAGGATTCAACCACAGAGGTTGATGCCAACTGTGACTGTAAATCAACCATGTGCACCGTTTTTCTTAATTTGCTTACGTGAGGGCTTTCTGACGAGCGATGATGAAGTCTGGTCTCCCTCCCTTGAAGACCACCCTGGCAGAGGCCTGAACCCACAACCATTGTCTTGTTTTGGTCAGCAGCCTGAAGATTGCAAACCCACTCTCTCCAGTCTTGATCACTGGGAACAGAACAATTGGGACAAGACTGATGTAACAGATCATTATTAATATCAGAGCTGGGAAACAGGAAGTGTAGTAGATTAACTCACTCCTTAGATGGTAGTCAGCACAGTACATTATGTCGGCAGCATGAATGAACTGATAACCAGAGCCTGTTGTGACTAATTCTGTCTCTGTATAACCTAAAACCAGCTTCGCCCTGAAAACAAAAAGAAGCACAAACAAACAACAGACTGTTGGAAATGTTTGATTTGAGTCTGCGTTTAATTGGCACATTTGAAACAAACGCATAAAAGACGTTTACCTGGTGTCTATGCTCATGGGAGCAAAGTCCATTTTGTGTTTAGTCTGGAAGAGCAGCGTCTTAGTGCGGATCTCCATGACCGAAGGAGGCTGCACAGGTGCAGCGATGGCGAACAGAGCGAGCTGAGGAGGAGACACATTCCCATCAGCCCTGTCATTTCCCTGTGAATGCAGGTACTTCAGACGCCCTGTGAAGTTTAGAGCCTGGAGTGGAAGAGACGCAGCAACATTAACGCCTGTAGTTACACAAACGAACCTACTGAGTATTTGTAGTAGTATTATTAGTCATCAGTATCTGCCTAGTTACTGTGTTTGGAGACAAATGTTTGTCTCTAGATGACATATTCACTACTTTGCAGCAATTACTGCTTCCAGTCTGTATTGTCCAGTATTGTTAGCCTTACAAACGTTGCACATCTGGATGTTTCTGTAATTGTTGTTATTAAACCTAATATTAGTATTAAGCTGCAATTTGGTGCAGTCTTATTTGTCTGCAAATGTTTTTATTATTGTCTTATCTTCTTATTTTATTTTGATTATTTTACCAGGAATCCTGATGTGTTGTCCAGGAGGCAGCGGAGGCGACAGCAGAAGCTTCTTTCCAGGAAAGAGGAGTTCTCTGGAGGGATGTGCTGAGGCAACAACCTCTGACAGCTGCTGGAAGCTTTACTGATAGACTGTGCATCTGCAGAGAAACTATATTCATCTTAAAAGGGCTTGTTTCTATTTTGTATGTCACTGTACCTGCCTTTTGGGTTCATGAACATCTGAACAAATTCAGACAAAACAAAGTAAAAGAAAGCGGGTGAGTGTTTACCTTCTACTCCACTGTCCGAGTCGGTCTCGCTGGGGTTGAGGGCGAAGTGGAGCTGACATTTGAACATCTCCCTGTCGTCTATGTGAACAAGCTCATACACACTCTGGTGAACCACATCGGACTGACGACAAAGGACAAAAGTTATTTTATTTTGAATATTTCTTTCCAGCTCAGTACAAAGAAAGGTATTTACACTGCGTTTAGTGCCTCAGTTCTACCTGATGATAACCTAAAAAGTCTTGGATCGTCGGGGATGTGTAGAAGATCGTGCCATCATCTGTCACAACCAACACAAAACCATTCAGAGCCTATGGAAATAATGGAAATACACAAATTATATGAAAATGGTTCAACACATAAAATACATGCACATGGAAACTTGCTGTAGGTTTTGTTTCTGTACCTGGAGCAGGAACTCTCCCTCTGAGAAACTGACTCCATTCACAGATTGTCCATTTCTGTCGTTTGTACAAGTAAGAGGAGCCGACTTTGCATTTTTCTGAAGCACCGCTGCAGTATAACAACAACAACAACAACAAACAAGTTGGCTGGAATCTGTTTTATACTTCTACTTCTTTATTTTGTAAATTCAGGTCATTATACCGAATATAATCAAAATAAGATGCATACGATCTCCTGCTGTGTAAGAAAATTCTTCATAGAGGCACCACCTGTAACATTTAAGTGATTTACACATCAATCAGTGTTATACACATAGTTTGCTATGTAATGCTAATGATGTGCATTTAGAGCGGTTTTACTTTCAGTGCTTTAAGTATATTTTCATATTAAATAAACGTGAAAATGTAAAATGTCTAAAGAAGCTATGAAGAACAAAAATCCACTGCATCTGCCTCTGCTCTGAGATCTATGTTAGTGGTAGATCAAGTTTGTTAATGGAGCAGGAAGTAGGAAAGTGGTGAAATGCAGTTAGTTCTTGTCTGTGTGGACTTGAGACTTGTGGTCACATTAGTTGCCATGAGGAAAAACTGTTTATTTTGCTGAATCTTTGTTAAAGTGAAAACTTAACTTCACTTTGAAAAATCAGAAAACATATAAACTTATCAACACATAATCACCACCACTTTGCAAACTGTTAAGCACGGGGGCGTTGTGTGCACTGCACAGAGAAAACTATATTTCACTATCAGCTAATTTTAGATGCAATCAATCTTTAAAAGTGAAACTTCTACAACAGACAAGCAGGGACTCAGCATGAATATTACTCAAAATCCGTGGGAAGATTTGAATGACAAAGGATCTTTTTAATGTATGTTTGCCAGGTTTCGCCTCAAAATTCAACCAGATATGTACTTTGCCAAACATCCGCATACTCCACAACATCTCCACTCTGAATGTATTTGATCATAATAAAGTCCTACTGTCTCATATTCCTCTACTAATCTCCATTTGCCCTGCAGCACAAGCTTGTTTCCCTCTCAGCAGGACTAAAGGTCTTTATTCAGTGTCGAGTTCCTGCTCTGACACCTCAAACACTCACAGCTCAGCCACAGAAATATCTGTAGTGCACCCTTGATACACCGACAGTTTCAATCATTTGCACCAGTTTCATGTGACCTATTCTTTACTCTAGAGACTATCAACCAACAGCACCGACCGTGGAAGTAATTCTTCACCCTGAGGTATCCCACAGTGAGCCGCAGCACAGACAGCTTGTCCAGGCGACCTCTGACCTCCTCTGAGAGCGGCAGCAGGCTGGTCAGATGGTCCAGCTCCAAGTTCAAACGATCCCGGTGGCGTTTGGAGGGACTGGTCTTCACAGGTGGAAGTTTTGCACTAGAACAAGACACAAGATGAGGATCATTTAGCAGTATTACTGCTAAACGTGCTGCCTGAACACCTGCAGCACACAGTGGAAATACCATCTAATGTTTATGTGGGAGTTTATGGTACATTTCTCATATCCTGTAACCAGCTCATCTGCTCTTCTGTGTGTGAGGATGTAGGAGACTCGTGTGTCATATTGATATTGCAAAGGTTCCTTTTCATGAAAACAACACGTTCGTTGAATATTCCAGTGTTAAATTTCTAAGAAGCGCCGCTGGCTGCTCAAATAAACTGTGAACCACATCAAACAAAGCTTCAACCTCTTGATTATGGTTTGTCTGCATGTGGATGTGAGGATCAAACCTTTGACCCAGCACCTTTTGCACAACATGCTCCACCAAACGCCCCATAATTGTCCCTAAAATGGGTTCCCAGCTGAAACTGAACTATGGACTTCATGTTTATGCTGCATGCACTGCAACCGTTCACCCACTGGGACGCTTTACTGCTGCTGCCTTCAGTTCCTGCTTGTTTTAGGGGGCGTTTTGCCTCCAACAAGTGAAATGTGTGCTTACATGGATTCAGGTCAGTTGAAAACAGAACATACATGTATACAAAAGATAAACTACATAACCTGCTTTTGTCTACAAATAACTACTTTTTATATCAGTAAAAGTAAAAGTACAATATTTACATTTTAACAGTCACACAGTCCTTTGTTATTTTGCCTCTGATGGACATGACCTACTCGGGTACAACGTCACAGCTACCATGACTCACCTTACCTAGTCGTGACGTCATCATCGCTGCGTCGCTGCAGGTAAACCTACCTGTCCTCTGTTCGGGAATTATAAATCAACTTTAAACAAAAAGGAGTTTGAAAGTGACTCATGCTTTGGTGCAAACACGGAGTGAATGTGAACTGTTTAACAGGCCATCAGCAACAACAACAACAATAACAATAATAATAATAATAATAATAATAATAATAATAATAATAATAATAATAATAATAATAAAAAGCAGTGGTAATGGTGGAAATGACCGACTGATCCTTTGACAGTGAGCAGCTCTACCCCCGGACACGCAGTTTCTGTCTGCTGAGCTTTAACAAAGCAGTAACTAGTTCATATCCTGCGGTCAAATAAAGAATAACACTTGTAAACATTAAATCTTACGTTTTCGGAACGGGCTTCTTCCTCCTCTTCCCCGCGTACGCTCCACCGTTCCCCAGCATGGTGGCGCAGAGCTGTGGGAGAACTTTCTCTTTCCCTTCGAGTCAATCACAACAAACTAAACCCCACAGTGTCCAAAACAGCATCAAATAAGTCGGATTTCACTCCTCAGACCAGAGAAACTCCTGTTTCCTTCTCCAGCTGCCAGACTCCAGCTGACTTCCTCCTTATTTTACCGTAAATTCATCTCAAACGGGACAAAATCCAAATACGCGGCGTCCTGCAGCGTTTCTCGGACACAAAGTGGATCAGATGAGTTAAAGTGTCAAACTTTACGAGACACGTCCGACAGTCCTCCTGGGTCCTCATCAGCCAATCAGGTGCACTGTAACATCAGGACACCTCTGTCTCACCGGCTCTCATTGGACCAACCTTCGACTCCGTTTGTCTTCCTCGTCCACAGGTGTGACACACACACACACACACACACACACACACACACACACACACACACACACTCCATGTGTTGCAGGTTTTCCACAGAGAAAAGTCTCAATGCGCAGTTTTTGTCTCGTTGAGTTGTAGTTTGACAAAATGCAGCAGCTCACTTTGTGTTTTCTTTAATTCTCTGACATGTTTGAACTCCTCCTGAAAAATGTTGTGTTACCTGTAACTCAGTTTCACAGGTGGAGATCAATTCAAATAATGATAATACTGTGGTGGAGAAATTCAAATCATTCGTGTAAAATAATCTATTACAAGTTAAAATCATTCATTCTAAATAGGATTTAGGCCAAAGTATGTTATTAATAGCAAAATGTGAGTATATTTACTTGAATAGGGTAAAGAAGAAGTACTCAGATCACAAATACAAGTTGATTTGTTTTCAGAATATTTCGTGTTATTAGATTTTAATTGTTGCTGCATTTATGTGTTCGTCACTTTATTGTTTGGAGTAAAGTAATAGAAGTAAATACACCTACAAGTTTAAATTATATAATAGTGTTTTTAATGCAGGTTTTAATCCCCAACTTTTAATTGCACATTACCAAAATATGTCATTATTAATTTGTCAGTAAATTTCTCATTAGGTTTTGAACAATAACACAGTTTCTCATTCCACAGTACACATTTAATTCATGTTTCAACACAGGCTGGACAGAAAAACTGGAGATTATTAAGACACGACGGGAACAAGTTTGAGCTCCGACTCAAAACACCAGAGGTTTTGGTTTTTCCCAGGGGAACTCAGCTCTGCCAAAGTGACCATAGCAGGCGGTGGCTTGATAAATCGGCTGCTTTAAACCCAGCTCTCTGCAAAGCAAACGATATTAATAATGTTTTGTTATGTTCACGAGGTTTCGTCAGCCTAGAAATCTACAAATATCTTTTTATATAGTTACACGTTTGTAGCTGTAGAGAAACTACATACCTCACAATGACTCCAGGTCTCAGGTCAAAGTTCTTCTGTACAATCTGCAGCAGCTCGTCCTCGTCCCTGTTCGACGTGCCGTAGTGAAACACTGAGATGGAGAGCGGGTGGCTCACACCGATGGCGTAGGAGATCTAAAACACACACACACACACCGGTGCTCTCTGTCATGACCTCACATGATATCACGTCTAAAATGTTCATTTAATAGAACAAAAAGATGCTAAAGCAAAGCAGAACATGTTGGTGAAGCTAACACGACGCTGCAGCACGGACCAGAGACCAGGATCTTAGGGCTCCTTTAACAAGTGCTCCTCACCTGAACCAGGGCTCGTCTGCACAGTCCGGCTTTGACCAGAGACTTGGCGACCCAGCGAGCTGCATATGCTCCGGATCGATCCACTTTGGAGTAGTCTTTCCCAGAGAAAGCCCCCCCTCCGTGGCCGCCCCATCCTCCATAAGTGTCCACAATGATTTTCCGGCCCGTGAGTCCTGCATCGCCCTGTGGATAGAACAAACATCAGTGAAGTCCTACAGTACGTGCTCACACCTTTACCCCCTCTGTGGTGGGTTCTAACCTGTGGACCCCCCATGAGGAATTTCCCACTTGGCAGCAGGTGGTACACGGTCTTCTCATCCAGATACTTGGCAGGAATGACGACCTTCACCACCTTCTCCATCAGGCTGCGTCGGATCTCGTCCAGCGTGATGTCCGGGCTGTGCTGCACCGAGATGACCACAGTGTGGACACGCTGTGGCTCCATGGCGCCCATGTTGTCTTTATACTCCACCGTGACCTGCAGACGAGCAGGTTACCATCAGTAGAGCAGACGTAAGGTTTATATTGTCCAGAGGAAACAAGAAGGTTTCATAGTTTTACTGCCAAGGAGATCATTTGAGATCATCATTGACTGTTCAGCTCACCTGTGACTTGGAGTCTGGCAGGATCCACGGACACTCTCCGCTTCGTGACAGCTGCTTCATCCTGTAGTTCAGCTTGTGAGCCAAAAGGATGGTTAGGGGCATGCACTCCTCGGTCTCATCTGTGGCGTAGCCAAACATCAGACCCTGCAGAGACAAGTGGACTAGTTCAGATGTACATCCTGATGTATCTGTGTCGTAGAACACGTCGGCTACTGAACCTGGTCTCCTGCACCGATGTCCTCCTGATCCCGGCCTTCAAACACACAGTCTGAGATCTCCACGCACTGCGGCTCCAGAGCCAGCAGCACGTTACACGTCTTGTAATCAAAACCTGCACGACACAGTTCAAAGGGATCAGGACACGGAGCCTTCGACTCGAATCACAAGTTACCAAATGTCAGGTTCCATCAAACCTTTTGAAGAGTCGTCGTATCCGATTGTCTTCACAGTGTTTCGGACCACAGACTGGAGGTCCACTATGGCTTTAGACGTCACTTCTCCAACCAGTAAAATCATCCCTGTCTTCGCCACACACTCTGTAACCAGATATAAATGAGTGTTTCTACTGTTTTAAGTATTATTTAAGTCACATACAATTGTATTTGTGTCATGTTCTTCCTTATTTTATTTATTTTTTATTAATGCATGTAGAACTACTACTTTAGCAGCTTGTGACAGGCTTAATTTAGATTTATCTTAAACCCTGAACAATTTCTTCTATATTTTATGTTGGATTGTCATAACAGCACAAAATAAAACAGTTTATTTTTACTACGGATGTTTCAGACTTAACTCAGGTCACTTACTGCTGAACCTTGATCTAAAGGACAAACTCTCCGCAATTAACTGTTTAATTATTAAAGATCAAAACACCTTTGACACTAAGTACAGACACCTACTGTACATTATATCTTAAATTCTGAGGTATATTTAACTTTACTGCAGTAACAGTGCTACCAACAATTAAGCAAACTCCCTAAGTAGTACTGCATATAAAAAAAAGAAATATTCTACAGTTCCATTTATTCCAATAGGTACCCTTTATTTTCTAAGTAGCTCTACTTGTATTTAATGGGCCGTTATAAATAGTTATATTATACTATTATAAATTAAAACAGCTTATTTCCACAGCTATTCTAGTTTTGTGGATTTATTTTATTTTAACCCGCTCCTGAAAACCTGACACATGAGTACTATCACTACTGCAGTACAAAACTCACCACAGGCCACTTTAGAGTCAGGGTCTTGACTCAGGTAGGCGTCGAGAACAGCGTCACTGATCTGATCACACATTTTATCTGTGAACACAAAGTCAGACGAGAAATAAATGAGTAGAAAGAGGTTTACAACAATCAAAGAGACAAAAACCAAACCATTAGACTCAAAATGAATTAAAACATCCAAGAAGAGACAAGAAACGACCACAAACATCATAAAAACAGAGACAAGTATGAATTATAACATCATTAGTTACTTAGAGCAGGATTAGATTCTTATAGTAATTATAACAAAAGAAGAAAATGCTGATTTAACAGTGATTATTAATAAGAAAGTTGATTCAATCCTGACTATAAAGTCTTGTAACATGTCCACACATGTCCAGGCAGAGTACTCAGAGTACACAACAGTACAGTTCCACAGTACAGTTCCACGGGTGCAGTACCAGAGTGTCCTTCTCCCACAGACTCGGATGTGAACAGGAAAGTCTTCCCACGGCTCGGGTTCATCTTCAGCTGTCGCTCGGTGCAGAAAAGTGATTTTAACGGAGCCTGAGGAGAGAGATGACCTCTGCTGTCCACCAACACCGACCGGAAGAAGCAACGATGAACTCCGACAAACAGCAGCAGCAGGAAAAAGAACTAAGAAAACTAACTCGACTCTAAACCTGCAGAAACAGTCTGAAGGGTCGTTTCCTCCTCGGTGGACTTTCTATTAATGGCTGATGGGCTGGACCTGCAGCGGACCTGCAGACAGCAGCCTCCAGGTGTCGCTGTGATCCCACAAACGACCCGGACAGAAAGTTCAACTAAGAACTGGGATCAGGACTCAAACATGTTTTAACCATGATTTTATCATTTGATTCAAGTTTGTTAGTTAAAAAAATCACGTGTTTGTAATTATCACAAACTTGAATCATGTTTTGACCCAATTTTACCACGAGGACAAAACATATTCCAGGATACAGGTCTCTGACGTCACATTATGACTATAATAAATATTTATATTAAGATTTTTAACATGAACACACCTGATAATCATGAAACATCACAACTTCATCACAGATACAACATGTGCAAAGTAAAGAAGACAGGACCTCAAGTGTCTGATGTTCAGAACAGCAGCAGCGCAGCAGTAGAGCTGTGTGCAGCACTGACCTGACTCACGTACTGTATCTGCAGTATAACAAATAAAAAATACTGCTTTATTCTCATTACACAACTTTAATAAAACACTAAGTCTGATTTAAATCCTCCTGCAGGTTTGATTCTGCTCTTTTTTCCCCACATTAACACATCAACAGAAGTTCAAGGTTGTAACAACTTCACTTATTTGAATATTTTATAGTGTAGTACCAAATAATATATACTAGTATTAGATATTACTATAATATTATTTGAATATAATATTGTACTAGTAATAAGTAATATTACGCACAATATAATTATGATACTTGAAGTACGCGTTTGCACGACACTCTACTTTTACCTTTAACAATCTATTCAACAGTGGCTGAAAGTAAATACATTTACTTAAATGCTGTATTTAAATACTGTTTTATTTCTAATTAGTGTATTTCCACTCTGCATCACTAGATTTCACATCTTTAACTACATTTATTATATAGTAGTTAATAAAATAAGTAATAAAATAAGAGTATATAAAATAATTTCATGTACATTATTCTCAAAGTGAGTCATACTGCATAATGAGTACTTTGATTTAAGCATTTTACTGAGTAACAGTACACATCCTGTGTAATATTATAATAATTGTATGTGTAATAGTGTGATACTAACAGGGATCATTCCTCAGCAGTTCATGTTTGCTGATGACACTGTCATATTTCTACGTAATCAACCTTTTAAAACTTACTTTTACTTGTAAGCGGGTATTCAGCTAATAGTGTTGCCACTTTTACTTTGGTAAATACTCTGAACGCTTCCAGTCCAGTGGTAGTTTTCTTAACACAGATTTTTTAGATTACTGGCTGCTGGTGTGTGATGATTTATTCCTTTCTCCACTAATAACATGGTTCTTTTCCATTATTTTACTGTTTAACTTTAAATACGTTTAATTACTGCAACTTAACTAAAACTAAAAGCAGAAGCTGAACTAAACTGAACTAAACAGCACAAATGGTGCAAATTTGCCAACTAACTGTCACCCACTGGTTGCTGCTGAAGCAGCACAACACAGAATGAGGAAATGAAATGAAGCAACTTCACTCCTTTATTGCTTTGCAAATATCCCTCTGCTGAAAGCACAGAGCCCTTTGCCCGGTCGTATCAGCTCAACGCTGGCCTGTGTCTGTTGCTGTGACAGCTGATGGTATGTAAATCACCTGCTGTAGAGCTGGGACTAACAGACAAGCTATAGCCAGTTACACTCAAAATTACTTTAATGTTCTATAATAATTCATGTAGTCTGGTGTCGGCGGCGTCTCTGGACTCTTGTGGTAAAGTTAGTAAGTAGCAGAACAGTGAATGAAAAGCAGGAAATGAAAGAAGAACTTGTTGATGATCTGTCTGAATCTAGTTCTTTGTAGTGATGATGTCTGTTTCTGTTCAAGCCAATGAGACCATGATTGAGGCAACAGGTAGTTAATGTGTAACATAGGAGGTGCCGTTTGTTCAGCTCTTGCTGTATGACTCACACAGTCACAAGAAGCACACAGCTCCACGTTAAACACTGATAGGACTGCACAACAGGACGCTTGTGGAGGATTTGTGGTGTTTTTCTATGAAGCTGAGTTGTTTTGTTGGTTGTGACTGAGACACTGAGCTGCTATGGTGAGTGCCGTAACCTCTTCCACCCTCACGTTTGTCTTTATCACCTTAAAACGGCAAAATCCGACTCTTCTTCATCAGCTAAGATTCTTGTGTTGGAGCTGCGCTTTAACCTGGTTCACTTTATAACTGCAGCACTTGAGGTTTTCATGTGACAATCATACAGGCCTCGGTGATCTGATAAGTGCTTCTTCCTGTTAACACGGCTGCAGGAAGTCAGGTTTGGTCATTAGAAAATACTGATCACAGGGCACAGTTTCAGTTGTACTCAAACAGAAAGTCTGTACTTTTACTTCACTACTATTATCTGACAGCTGTAGCTACTTCGTAGAGTCACATGAATAATACAAACTGTAATCTGCTAAATAAACAATGACTAATTATTGTTGATTCACCATCCATCATGACGTAGACTGGTCAAAGAACACTGGCTCTTTACCAGCTGATATTTTTGTTCCTCGTTTACAATGTTAGTTCAACAAAACATTAATAGAAAATAAACTGTTGTTGTTTAAATGATCAAATAGAAAAGCAGCAAATGTCCTTGGAGCCGTCGGATGCTTGGTTTATTTGTTTGAATGATTATTAGAATGTACTTATTAAATATACTCTAGTGGAGTTAAAGCTGTATACCACTAGAGGTATTTGTATAATGATTTGGAGCTACAGTGAGTAAATATTGAAGTACTGTACAGTACAATTACTACATATAACTAAATGTTACTTTGCCGTCCAGGGGGAGGGCGACATTTACACATGAATGCATCAATAGTGCTGCACTGTAAATACAATATTGTTCTTTATAATTAACTTTATCAAATATTTCTCCTTTTAAAAAGGTTCAGTTTTGACTCCAGTGTTGATTTTATTTTCTTGCCACCAACTAAAGGCTCAGTCTGTGAATAGAAGTATTTATCTACATGAATTAAACTGAAGTAAAGATCTGAACATGTTGAATTTCTTCTAACATCACTACTGATTTTCACAGGCTGACCCAAACTCTCAGTCACAGGCCTCCGGGTCGTCCGCCAAACTTGATCAGGTGCAAGGTCAGGTCAACGAGGTGAAAGTTATTCTGAAAGACAACATCAACAAGGTGCTGGAGAGGGGGGACAGACTAGACGACCTGATCGGGAAGACTGACGACCTGCAGGCGTCTGTAAGTATTTAATCAAGCTGTTAGAAAACTTGGTGAGAGATTAACTCAAGTATTGAACTTATACAATTTGCACTTTGTATTTTTGATACTTGA